>NC_060212.1:131462500-132062500 GCF_021130785.1 Homalodisca vitripennis | reverse complement strand
AAATCAACATGGTTTTGAAGTTTGATTTGACTTGCCGACATTTTTTTGGACGAGCTGAAGATGGCGACTTCCATTGCCTTGACTGTTGCTTCGTTTCTGGGTCATAACCATAGCACCATGACTCATCACCAGTAATTACCTTTTCCAGAAAATCGGGATCATTTTCGAGATGTTCTTTCAGAAGGCGGCAAGTTTCAACTCGATGTGCCTTTTGATGGTCAGTCAGAAGTCGAGGAAACAAATTTGGCAGCAACCCTTTTCAGTCCTAAATCTCCTGTTAAAATTAAAATTCGCTGAACCGAGCTCCAAGTTAACCCACTACTCTCTGATAGTTCCTCAATTGTCTGTCGACGGTCGGTGAGCACAAGTTCACGAATTTTCTCAACATTTTCGTCCGTTCGAGAGGTTGATGGACGTCCAGAACGAGGTTTGTCTTCAATCGACATGTTGCCATTTTTAAATGGAGCGAACCACTCGTAGACCTGAGTTTTCCCCATAGCATCATCTTTGTAAGCTGTATTCAACATTAAAATAGTTTCTGCAGCATTTTTACCAAGTAAAAAACAAAATTTCACAGCTGCACGTTGTTCACTTAAACTTGCCATGACAAAAAACGAAACAAGAACAAAACAGGGTTAGCGAAAACAGTCACTACGAACGAACAGAATGCACTAGGACAACGGAACTGGGGTCACTGAGCTCGCAATGGGTTGCACGACACACGCCTAGCGGCAGGAATGTGTACTACACGCTGCCGGCTGCCAGCAATACAATTCCGGTTTTTTTTGGGTACCCCCTCGTATATATATATATATATATATATATATATGAAACAAAAATTATGAAAACCAGTTGAGCAGAGACATTTTTTAAAATTCTTTATTGCAATAAATATAATTAAGGCATGTATATAATGGAATATCTTACATACCAAATATTGAAGCATTCTCGTACCTTGTATGTACTGTATTGTGCCAGTACAAAATCAGCCAGGAAATAAATAATGTAGGTAAGAACCTGTCAGAATAGAATGCCTGGAACTATTTTACTATACCAGTTCCAAGCCCGGAACGTTCTGATTGTGACAATCCCAGTTCCAGTTCCGGAAGATTCTGGCTCACCTTTGACTGGAACTCAAGCAAATCACTTTGGGACTCCTTAAAGACGGCCTAACCCAGGAGTTCCTTACTCTCTTAACTTCTATTTTACACTTCCTTACTTTCCAGTTTAAAGGTACGCATGCAGGAATTTTTATAAAAATTGCAAAATAGTTGGTATCTTTTAACATTCTTATAACCAATGTAATACAGCTGATGCCTATCAGAGGACAAAATGTTTGCTATTTCTGGCTTGTGCATGCGTACCTTTAAAGTGGTCGTGCTTGCTTATGCCTTGACGGATTCCGTTGAAACTAGTACCATTGGATTTGCAATAAAATTTCCAAATAACTGGTGTCTAGTACATTTTTTATAACTATACTGGTTTTTTTTTTGTTATTTGACTTTAAATATTTTCAACAGACGCCATTTTGTTTATATTAAAGAAAGTAGGTAACACAATTATTTTCTTCTCTCTTACCTATTTAAACCTATGTGCCAAATTTGGTTTCTTTAGCTTTGGAGATAATAATTTGTTAATAAAAAATACAAAGTGGCGGCTAGCGACAAAACGAAGTGGAAATTGGAAAAAAGTTCTTCATGTTTAGCTTAGAATCATACATAAAATCTGAAAATGTATAGCCAGGTGAACCTTTTTGTTACGCTTTGTATAATAGCTAGAGAGATAACACAGTGTACTGTATTGGCTATTGGATGCAGCAGACATCGCTAACTCTGGTGAAGTGGTTCAATATATCAATAATAAATCTGAAGATGAAGATCTTTCTAACAGCACAGAAGTGATATTGAGTCTAATCATTTTTGGTATATAATTTGAATATTGACTGGTCAAACAGTGGCTGCGCCAATTATGTTTCAGTACAATCTACTAATGTACTCGTATTTTATAATAAGCAGTTTGAATGAATACTAGAGAGGTTTAACAGTGTGTTGTATTGATTGTGGTAGGCACACTTAACACCGGTCTTGTCAGAGGAATAGTTGTAAATCAATAGTTAACGCTACCAAACTTAATTAATTTTGATTCATTATAATAAAAATGTTTTCATTTGTTTTCAGAACCCCTTTAATTAATTTATTCCCCACAAAAACAGATCCAAGCTGTTTGTCAAATGTAAGTTTTTATTCATCAATAAACGTTTTCTAGTCAAATGTTTTCTGAATTTTTGTAGCTAAATTAGCTGAAAAACAGTTTTTCATGGAAAATACATTTTCACCTTGTAAACCGGAGACTCTAGAGGAAATTATTAGACACCGGTTACTTTCTAGTGTCTTACTGCTCTATTAATTGAACTATCAATGTGTTTAAACGTGTTACATGTTACAGGTATGAGAGCTGTGAAAACAGTGCTCAATGCAGCAGAAAACCTTAAACTAAGATATCCAGATGAAAATGAAGATATAGTAGTTCTTCGGTCAATCACTGACGTCAATTTGCCAAAATTCCTAAATCATGACATACCACTGTTCCAGGTGTGCATTAATATTTTTATTTATAACTAGTTTATAAATAGTGTTAGTTTACTGTTTCAAATTTAAACAGTGCAATTACTACAATAATAATACTCAATAGTTGTTGTGAATAAATAAATAATTTAGAGTTGTTAACAGTTAAAAACTAGATGCCATTGTATTATGACCAATTAAGAACAACTTCCACAGTTACTTACCAGGCTTGTCAGTGTGGACAGAACCTTTTGGACAATGTTGTCGATGGTTTGGATAGGCGAGAACATGTGCTTAGCATATTTCTTGATCTGTCCAAAGCCTTTGACTGTGTGCACCACGAGACACTGTTGCACCAGTTGGAGAAATGTGACATTCGGGGTCTCCCACACTTATTGATCGGTTCTTACCTTAAGGATCAACATCAGTGCGTGGAGATTTCGAACGTCATTTCAATCAAAATTAAAATAGCCCACGGTGTTCCTCAGGATTCTATCCTCGGGCCGCTCCTGTTTTGATTTATGTCGGCGGATTGAATTCAGTTATCCAGCATGGAAAACTGGTTCAATATGCCGATGACACGACTCTTTGTTTTAAAAGTAAATCAATACAAGAACTGGAAATCACCTGTTTCATGGAACTGAACACTTGCATTCAGTATTTCACTGAAATGAATTTGAAAACAAATGAGTCAAAAACAATTGTAGTAAATTTCTGCCTTTGTCAACATGATCGAGTGGTACGTCCGGCCGTATTTATAGATGACGACCTTCTCGAAGAAAATAACTCCACAAAGTTTTTATGAATGATTCTGGACAAAGGACTGACTTGGAGCGATCATGTTGACAGGGTCTGTGCTAGAGTGACCTCAGGTATCTATGCTCTGCGCAATCTAGCAAAATTTTGTTCCCCAGAAGTTTTAAAAATGGCCTACTATGGCCTAATCCATCCTCATTTTGCGTATGGGATAAGACTTTGGGGAAGTTGTGCAAAAAACAAAATGGAGCGTGTCTTTAGACTTCAGAAAAAGGCTGTCAGAATCATTAAAAATTTGAATTACAGAGAGTCGTGTAGGGAATCTTTCAGGGAGTTGAGATTGCTGACTTTGCCTTGCCTCTATATTTTTGAGGTGATCATGTACTGCAGATCAAGAAGTTGTGCAAAAAACAAAATGGAGCGCGTCTTTAGACTTCAGAAAAAGGCTGTCAGAATCATTAAAAATTTGAATTACAGAGAGTCGTGTAGGGAATCTTTCAGGGAGTTGAGATTGCTGACTTTGCCTTGCCTCTATATTTTTGAGGTGATCATGTACTGCAGATCAAGGTGCACCTTGATCCGTGGCAGAAACGTTCATCAATATGAAACTAGAGGCAGGGACAACTTTCAAACTCATCAATGAAGATTGACATTAGCGCAACATCTACCGCAAGAAGTTGGTGTCAGATTAATCAATAGGCTCTCTGAAGAAATAGAAATTTCCAATAATCAAAATCAATTTAAAACGCGTCTCAAACTCCTTTTGGAGTCCAAGGCTTTCTACTCTGTTGATGAATTCAAGACGCTGGGATATTTGAGATTGCTGGATCTGAGGTCAATGCTATTGTGTCCTGAATGATTGTATGAATTTTGAATATGAGGTTGTGTGAATGTGTAGATGAAATCGTGTATATTGACTTAAACTATTGACGATTGCGATACAATGTAAAAATTGTTAAAAGAATGCAATGAAGAGATTATTATTATTATTATTAGATTTTCCAACAGAATGATATTGTGATTAAATGTGGTGGTAACAGCTGACTTGCTGGTCCTTTCAAACCCAAAAACCACATGTCAAAAAGTTTAAATAATTTATTAAAATGAAAAAAACAAACGTGAATTTGAACGTGAAATTTTAGATTAACAAGATAGATAGTTCTATTGGACTACAGAGCACAGTGCTCATTGAACATTTCCTTCCTCTCTAAACATATGTTACTATTAACTCCTGAATCTTGGTTTGCACAGGGCATTACTTCAGACTTGTTTCCTGGAGTGGTGTTGCCTGAACCAGACTATAGAGCCCTCAATGTGTCCTGCGTGGAGGCTTGTCAGGCTGCCAATCTCCAGCTCACAGATTACTTTCTACAGAAGATACAACAGATATACGAGATGATGATAGTCAGGTGGGGCTTCATGATTGTGGGTATGCCGTTTGGTGGCAAGACTGCAGCCTATCGTACACTAGCTGATGCATTGGCCATCATCGAGGAAAAGGTATTGTACAACTGTAAATTCACCAGTTTATTTCCAATGCAAAATAATATTCTTATGATAAAATTTGCATATTTTAGGGCTAACATTTTTCAACATGTTGCTACCAAAAAACTTTGGCGACAATTATCAATAGGTTTTTAATTTATACAAAAATTTTAGCTGTATTCTGTCTTTTTCCTTCTTCCTTTAAAAAATAATGTCATAAAAGTAATAATATTCAATTAATCAATTTCCAGTTTCATTTAGTCTAATAATTCATCTCCTCAACAGTGCTTAGTTTATATACAGTGTTACTTTAAATGAAAATTAAATTAATAAAAAAAGAAGTGACTAATTCGTTTTTGAAAATTCTCTATTGAATGAATGAATGAATGAATGTTTATTGTCATATTACATCTTACAAAGATCCAGCTATGCTGGTAAGACAGATGACATAGTCAGAAATTTCCCTTTTTTTCGGTCTCCCATCGTTAGTACTAATAGATTTCACAAGATTCTAGCTAAAAATGATTTGCTAACAAATAAATAAGCTCTATTATAAATAACAGTATTAACATTTTCAGCTATGAATAAATTAACTATAAAACTAATTAACAGTATTAAAACCTATGTCAAACATTTATTTTGTAAAGCATTCCTGAGTCAGATAACATTAAAATTGTAGTACACCATAATGTAATAACAATCATTCATTAAACTAATTAACTAATAAAACAATAAAATTAGTTAAATAATTAACGAATAAAACAATAAATTACTAAAACAATTAACAAGTAAAACAATAAAATTAATAAAACCATTAACAAATCAAACAATAAAATTGGTAACAATATAACAATATTCAAAAAAACAAAAAGGAGATCAATTATTGAATTTTGTATTATATTAAATTAAGTTTTTTTAGGAGAAAACACTTAATCTTCATAACTAGATTATTATGTTTTTGTCATTTTAGAAATTCGGAAATCTTGTAATAAGCCTTTTTGACAAACATACTTTTTATTCTATCTAAGAATTCAACTTGTGGCATTTGTTTGAAATTGTTTAGGCAATTTGTTGTAAAGTTTAATACCCATATAATACAAACTTTTTTCAAATATGGCTGTGGTGTGTACAGGGATATATTAACAAATTGGTATTTCTAGTATTGTGTTGATGAATAGTTTTTTCTTTAGAAAACCAGTTTAAGTTTTGATGAACTTGACTCAGTACTTCATACATGTACACACAAGGGACAGTAAAAATCTTCAGTTTCTTAAATTTTTCTTTACAAGAACTTCTTCTGGATGAGAATGTCATTATTCTTATAATCTTTTTTGGATTTTTAACACTTTTTCTGTTATCTCTATGAGCCCCACAATGTAATTCCAAACTTCATAATTGAGTAAAAATAGCCATAGTATAGGCTTCATCTTTCTTTTTTTTCTTTTTAAACTTGTGATGTGTGTAACACAGCTCATATTAAAACAAATAGAATTGAGTTTTTTACATAAGTTTTGTATTTTTTCCTGTCCATGTCATATGCTCATCAAAACAAACTCCCAATAGTTTTACATTTTTGCAGCTATTTATTTATTCTTTATCTATTGTGACTGTAAACATTTTCTTTCTCTTTGCTGTCTGTTTTTGAAGTGAATAATATTTGTTTTTGTAGTATTCAGAATCATTCCATTTAACTTTAAACCACTCTTCTAATTTAACTATAGTTTGTTCAACTAATAATTTCATTACATGTAAGTTTTTCTCCTTGATTATAGCTGTGGTGTCATCAGCATATAAGACTAAATTTCGTGTCTATGTCTTGTGGTAGATCATTTGTATACAATTTAAATAGTAATGGTCCTAAAGATCGATCCTTGCGGAACTCCTGACACTTCATTTTCATACTCTGAATGATACTTTTTATAGTCTGATACTAAAGTTGTTTTTTGTTTTCTCCCTGTAATATATGACTTAAAACCAATTTAAAGATGTGCCCTTCATTCCATATAATTCTAATTTCTTCATTAAGATTATCATGATCTACACAATCAAATGCCTTTGATAAATCACAGCACACTGCCACTGTAGACTGTGATCCATCCAAAGCACTGTAAACTTCCCTGCAAGGTTGGTAAGTGCCATGTCAGTTGAGTATTTTTTCTAAAGCCATGTTGACATTCAGTAATTAGACTAATTTTTTTCTAGGTATTTGTATAATTGATGGTTTACTACTTTCTCATATAGCTTGGAAAACACTGGTAACAATGAAAACCGGACGATAGTTTTTTACTTGAGTTTTTCTCACCTTTTTTGTAAATGGGTTTCACTACTGAATATTTAAGCTTGTCTGGAAAAACACCTGTTCCTAATGATTGATTAACCAAATTTGTTATTGGCTTCACAAGATATTCCTTACAGTCTTTAACAATTTATTGAGGGAATTTCGTCCCAGCCAGTAGACCACTTCTTAGGCAAAGTGATATTAATTTATAAATTTCTTTCGCTTGAACAGGTTTTAAAACGAAAAGACGTACTGTTAACTTTTTGTAATTTTCCCACTGCTTTTACCGGAGAGCTTTTTATATTCAATTGTTCTACAGTCTTTAAATAAGATTCATTTAAAATGATTAACCATCTCACTATGTTCTACTAATTACTTTCCCATTAACCACTATTTCTCTTACTCCATCGTGATTTTTTGTGTTTATACCAATTTCCTGTTTTATAACTTGCCAGGCTGCTTTACCCTTGCAGTTAGATTGTTCTATATATAAATCATTAGCTCTACGCTTAGCTTCTCTAACAACCTTTTTAAAAATTGTATTATATATTTTATAATGGGGTTTTAATTTTCTTCATCATTTGAAACTTGTGCTTGTTTGTGGAGTTTTTCTCTTATTTCTACTTGAAATTTGTAACCCTTTTGTTATCCACTTTGCTCTAATCTTCCCTCTAATTTTGTCGGATTTAAGTGGAAAAGAATAATTAAACATGAATAGGAATTCTCTTAAGAAACTATCAAAGGTTTTCATTCACTTTTTTGGCATTGCTGAATTCCCATTCAGTATTTTTAACATTGATCATAAAGTCATGTCTAGCTTCTTTAGTGTATCTTCTCTGAATAACATATTTATCTCTACTTCTATTTTCAAATATTGGCAAAGTTGTGTATAATAGCATTGTGGTCAGAGAGGCCAACATTCGTAACTAAAAAATTATCAATCTTAAACCTATTGTTTGTTATTATGTTATCTAGACATGTTCCACTTGCTGGTCTTGTTACCTCAACAATATTTATTTTAAAGCCATTATAATTTAAGTATATCATATAATGTTTGTGGTTCCTTTTTATTTAATACATTGATGTTGCAGTCTGTAGCTATTAAAATATTGACATTTTATTATTTCTGAATTTATTCAATAAACCACCAAGTTTTCAAGAAAAATATTAAGGGTGCAATTATCCGGAGTTCTGTATAAAGATATTATAATTATTGGGGTTTTTAAATCCAAAAGTTCTATTATGGAGCATTCAAAGTAATAGTTGTCATTGTACATTTTAAAATCATTTCGGACCTTAATGTTTATTCCAGAGTTTTCTCTGACCAAGATTGCCGAACCTCCTCTAGTACAGTTTTCTCTAACATAAAAATCAGCTAATTTGAAAAATTCAATATTATTCAATAAATTTATATTTTCTTTTGAAAGCCAGTGTTCATTCAAGCATATTATACAGATTTTTTCTCCCAAATCTGCAAGCAATAAGTTAAGTTCATCCAGTTTGCTTTTAATTCCCTGAATATTTAAGTGTATTAACAAACAACTAGAGTTACCAATTAAATTGCTATCACTAAAACTAAAAACTAAAATCTTTCCTGGCAGTGCAGGTGTCGTCCTCTATGGGCTGGTTCCTGGTGGGGGTGGTTGACCGTTTCCCTCCTGGGTCGTCAGGTCTCTCAATCTCGGACTGAGTTGTCTGCCTCCCGCTAATGCTATGGGTTACTCCAGGTTGAACTCTTGTATCGCTGTAATGATCTGCTCAGCCAACCATTGTTTTCCTTTGGTGTTGAAATGCATGCCCTGCCGGGTATGCATCTCCCTCTCAGCTCTGCTCGCTTCAACAATTTTGAGATTTTTATGTGTTGACATGAGATCCTTTAAGGCACTGTTGGTCCTTCTTGTTTCTTCGTTGACACATGACCAGTTTTGCAAGATCATATCTATTAGGCAAATCTACCAGAACTACATTTTTCTCCTTGCATTGCTGTAGAGTGTCTGAAAATTGCAGTTTAAGGCTTCTTGTGATTCATTTCGCGCTACATCGTTTGTCCCACATATCATTACTAAAATGTCTTTAGGTCCCTGAATCTCAGACTCAATATTTTCCATTATTTAGTACTTGCTTGGAACGACCACCAGGGCGTACAAAACCAATAGCGCTAGAAGAATGATGCAATTTGTTTAAATGCCAGGCTACATCCTTACCATGACTATCAGCGCACAAAAGTATTTTGTTTATTTTTTTATTACAAACCTGTTTTGAATTTTGACTATTTGTGTCATTTTCTTCATTATTTGTTGCAAGAGGTTGAAATCTGTTAGCTGACACCAAGCTAAAGTCCATTTCAGTGGTGGAAGCTGTAAGTTTAATTTCCCTTTTATTTGCTTTAGGTTGAATAAAATCTCCCATTGTTAATGGTAAACTTGCTCTTCGCTCTACATAATTTGTTTTTTTACAATTTTTTCTTGGTAATTGATTCTTTCAGTCTTATAAAATCTTCTTCTTTTTGTAAAACTATATTTTGGAGTATTGTCTTTTCTTCTCTCAGCTGGATAATCTTCTTTTGGGCTTCATCAAGATCTGCACTCAATGATTTTATCATTAAATTTCATATTTTTTAGTTCTTCTGTTAGAGCCAGATTACAATCAACCTCATCGACATCCTCACATTCACTGTCAATAGCATTTAATGCTGCAATACATTTTGAGCAACTCCATCTGATATTCGAGTTTTTTATTTCTTTGAAATCATTTTCAGTTCAATCAGTGCATTTCAAGATGATGCCATTGTAAGCAGGAGTTTCTACAAAGTACTGCTTTGCAAGATTTACTAATATTTTTACATTTTCCACATGGACATTTAATTTTTTTTGCCCATTCTAATTATCTTAATCAAATAATGTGTTCTTTATACTTTAATAAAATGTTTCCCAAATGTTATTTACTTTGAAATCTTTATATGGTAAGAATACTAAAATAATTAGTTTAAGTTTCAGCTTTATTAAATTAACAAGCTGCAAAAGGTAAGTGGCAAAAAGTAAAATGTCAGGAGGTGTATTTGAACCAGGTATCTTCAATTCAAGAGTCTCACAATTAAGCCACTCAGCTACCAGCCCTGAGATATCATATGGTGATATATCACAGATATACTTGGCAATTACAATCTGGTCAGTCAAGTCAGTAATACAATCACTGAAAAAGTTCGTCTCAGTTGATAAAAGAGTACAAGGGTCAGGTAACCTGGCCTCTTATCTTATTACCTTTCTTATCAAAAGTGCAACTTCTTGGAATTTCCTGATTTTACTAAATAGAAAACTTAAAGTTATTATATTACTTCTTTGCAAAACTGTAAACTGACAACCTAAATTTGAAGCACAGAAACTTATTATTAAAATTGGTTAAACCTTAATTTAAAACAACTCACTAAAAAGTCCACTGAATTTCTGTCCAACTTGAGGAGCACAAACTTCACTCAACCATCCACCCTGATTATCACCTTATATTATCATTGGGGTATCCACATTTGTGAAAAGAGCTTAAATCAGAACTCAACACAAGGTTAGCTTATATAGTCACCAAACTGAGGTGACTTAGTTAAACCTGCAAGCAGAAGGTAATAATGCAGTAGAAATCCATCGGAGAATGTGCCATAAACACAGAAAAACATTATGAGTGATGGTGTTGAAAGTTAAAAGAGCTGACATACACGATGAAGGAGGTTAAGGACACAAGTTTGTCGCTACAGACAACCGAGTTGACAAAGTGCTTAGAGAAAAAACTGTAGATTCACAGTAAGTGCTTTGTCTTGGGAATTTATAGAAGTTTCAGGATCTGCTCTTTACTGTATTATTACAGAAAATTTAGGCTACAAAAATATTTTTTCTCGCCGGGTGCCAAAGGCACTGACTGTCACCCACAAAACTCACTAAATGGCATCAGCTTTTACATTCCTTGAATGTTATCACACTGAAGAAGATTTTTTAACTGTAACAGGAAGTAAGACATGAAATTTTCATAATACACCCAAAACAAAAGAACAATCTCAAGATTGGATGCGTACAAAGTCGCCAAACAAACCCAAAAATTCAAGCAAACTTTTAACAAGTGAAAGGTTATGGTTACGGTTTTTTTTGGGAACAAAAAGATTTGTTGCTTGTGGAGTTCATCCTGTCGAGGATCACAATTAATGCAGCGGTGTATTACTAAACTTTACAACATTTTTACCGATCCAATCAGAATACAGAAGAGGTATGGTGATGTCTGGAATTGTTCTGCTGCATGACAACATCCGCCCTCATAGTTCAGGTGTAACACAACAACTTTTTCATATATAAGTGGAAATTCTTGACCACCCACCGTACAGTACTGACCTAGCACCAAGTGACAGATATTACGAACAGGGTATTGGAAAGCTTGTCCACAGGTAGGACGAATCTTCAAGGTGATTAATTTGAGAAATAAACATAAAAGTACACAAATTTGGTTATAAAAATCTTTTTTATATTCACTTGTTTTTTATGGCTCATCGGAGGTTGAAAATACTACCCCCGTATGTACACATCAATATGCAATAACACTTAAGACAATTTACTTTTCAGGGATTGATGGATGAGCACAAGGTGCAGATCACAGTTATCAACCCCAAGTCGATTACGATGGGTCAGTTATATGGTCAGTTTGATTTGGTCTCTCACGAGTGGTCAGATGGTATCCTGGCAGTGAGCTACCGAGCATTTGCTATGTCAACCAATCTTGACAGGTGAATTGACAACTATTAGTCAGTAGTCTTGTCAGCTTGAGTTATCATTTAGTTTCCAATCAATAGTATATTTTAAGCTAATTTAGAGTTATTGTGATGATTATTTTGAGTCTAAACGGTTTCAAAATCGTTTATCCAGACTGTCTCTGTCAATAATGCTTCATGCTTAATTGTCAGGTTAAATGTTCAGTTTTAAATTCCTTGCTGAAAGAATACCTCAAAATTTGTCAATCCTAGCCATTTTTACAAGCACAAATCCTTCTAAGGCGTGTTATGAGACATCTGCTACTGTACCAATACAATTTTCAAAATTATAGTTTTTATATGTTAGAGTGACAAGGGTAGAAGGGGTGTGCCCAATCAAATAGTGTTCAACCTTTGTCCATACAGTGTATATTGGTTTATCTACTAAACCAATACACACATTGGTTTAGTACATAAACCAATGAGCAAATGTTATGTGATCTATTTTTGCATGCACTTTAATATGAAACTTATAAGTTCATCAAGATATAACTAATATCTCAAACACTTTTGTTATAATACACTTTTTTGTAATCAATAATGGTTTGTGTCAATAAATTTAAACAACAATTTTAAATTTAGTGAACAACATTATTAGAATCAGCTCATTTCATTTTTTGAAGTTAATTAGTGTTTAACTACCATGAATACTTGACAAACCTCAATATCTTCGATTTCATAAATAAAAGTTGCTGGGTTTTTATAATACTTTTAGTTTGTAATGACTCATTTCATACACCCATCTCAATACTTAATTTAATTTAGAAATTTATTAGTAATAATAATTAAATAATTAAGGAATAATTAATTATAAATTGTCTCAAATTTTGATACAAACAATAATAAATACAAAATTAAAATACATCAAAATTAATCAAAATTCAACTTATTACATATAAAACTCAAGTTATAAAGTAAACTAAAGTCAGTGATACAGTGTGCAGGGATTATTGTTGAAGAGTGAAGAGAGCAGAGGTTTAAAAGTTGAGAGGAGAGAGGGATATAGAAGAAGTGAAGCAAGATTATTATTTTAAATAAAGAAACTGGTTACATTTTATTCAGCAGTATTTGGTTCAAAAGAAAGGTTAATTTATTAAATTCATATTATCACTGAAGTACACAGAAGCAGAAGACGGACATTGGGTGAGAAAATTCCTTTTAAATTTAACAGTGATCCATTGGAAGAACATAAAACCCAGGAACATTCGATTTTGCTAACAATTCAAAAATTAATATCATTAAAATTTAACAAAATTATTTTTCAAAATTACAATATCTTTTATTAAAAACAATACCTAATATTTCTATTTCATTAAGCCAGCACGACCACCCTGCCCTAAAATTTAAGAACTGTAATAAAAAGAAATTTATCATTATTGTATCCTCCATCTTGTTTCAAAATTCAAACCTGTATGTCAATTGATGATCATTAAAGTTCACATTTGTATCATACTGAGTTATTTATTATTTCTAGCTATAATCATCAGAATACAAATTAAGTTTAACCATTTATTTAAAGTGTATAGTAGTAGTTTATTACAAGTTTGTGAAAATGGTGGTCATTGCACCATACTGGGAAGAGTAAAACATTAGTTTAATATTTTACCATCAGCTTGTTATCAACATCTGTAGCCTGCCTTGTGTATTAACAGAAAGTGGCTGGTGTTTGACGGCCCTGTGGATGCCATCTGGATAGAGAACATGAACACAGTGCTCGATGACAACAAGAAGTTGTGTCTCATGTCTGGAGAGATCATTAATCTGGCTCCCACAACAAATCTGATATTCGAACCTTTGGATTTGGAAGCTGCATCTCCAGCAACGGTGAGTGTTGTTAAAACTCAATTGCCTGATTTCCAATTTTTGGAAAATACGTATTATATGATAATTAGGTAAATTTAATATGAGTTTCTATTAAAGTACTTTTTCCATATGGAAAACATATTTTGTAATTTTTTTTCAATCCCACAAGCTGAAAAGAAAATTACTAGAAAAAGTTCTGTTTATTTTGCCATGTATGAATGTGTATAATATTATTATGCAAGGAGATCTAAAAGGTGGATTAGTTAGGTTAAATAATATTTTAGAGCAGCCCACACCCAAAATTGTCCAGTGACACTTCAGGTAGTGTTGCCATTCACTACCAACCACTAGCTGCGATGTTGCTATGGTCATATACTGTCTTCAAATCAGACAATTAAAATCATTTCTTTGTTTACAATAACAGATGATGATGATGATTATTTATTGCAGCAGATGTTGAGACAGATTAGTCATTTTCTTATACATTAAACTGGCAACAATGTTAGGTGCGGAGTGCAGAGGGTTTATACAGATGGACCAGCCACCATAGAACTATTTCAGTGTGGTCTGCTCTAGTAGAATGCTAACATGAGGCTGACCATAAAGATACATTTTGGCCTATCGCGTAGTAAGCAGAACTTGAACAGCTCTCTTGGTGTACAATACTCAGCTATGATAGTGTGCGATCTTTGCTATTCTGACGTGTTAAAACGTATGCTACAATAGAAAGATCCACACTTCTGATTTCATAAATGCCATACTATAATTTTTGACCATTTCATACTTTATATGAACCGCAGTGGGAGGCCTAGCCTTGTGACTGATGAATATCAATGACAAAATTTATAAAAATCAATTATGTAGAAAGATAGTTTTAGTGTATATCTTATAAATGTGTATAAACAAATTTGGATTAACATTTTTTTTTTGGACGGTTCTTGTATTTTTTCTCCTTTGAAGCTGTTTTTAGAAAGTAGGAAAAACCCATACTCATTAAGAAAATACAATTTTAAAACTAAAACCTGTAATAATTTTATTTGAACTTTTTGTTAATCTTCCATCTTATTACGTACTGTACACTTCTGCCTCCAACTTATTGTATTAATAAAATGAATGTGGCTGAAAAATGCAGAATTTTCAGGTCAAATGACTAGTGTTTATTTTTTGTTTCATTGTTTTATTTAACATTTCTCTTTTCCTTTATCAACTGGTTCAGTAATTCAACAATTTTCATTTAAAACAATTTTAGTATTTTTGTTGCTGTAGTATCTATCTTATATATATAAAAATCTTGAGTCACGATGTATGTTGCCAATAAACTCCAAAACGACTGAACCAATTTCAATCAAATTTCACATGTATCCGTAATTTAGTCTAACTTAGAAGATAGGATAGTTATTATCTGAATTATTCGCTTATGTCGTGAATATAAACGAATAAAATGAAGAAAAGTTTTCAAAGCGCCTGCACATTATAACCTGCAATTACGAGATAGATACGTATATTAAACAGTGAAACACTATTTGAAGGCGCTAAGTTATGATGTATAATTGTCTAAACTAAATTTTTGGTTGAACTTAAAGGTTGAGTGGTAGACCACTTTGTAATAAAATACATTATGCATGTACAATACATTTTTGACATATTTTCTTGATCGTGACATCAAGGTAAAATCTACATCGGGGTTGGAAATATAATTTACTTCAACCAGAAATGCTCATACGCGGGCAAAACTTACGAAAAGCGTGCGAAGCCGCGGGAAACAGCTAGTAATACATAAAATAGTAATCCTAGCTTTTCTAGTTTTGTAATTATCAAATACAAATATCCTGTAGGTATACAAATTAAATCCTGTAAGTGTTGAATATGTTTTACAGTATCTATATCTATTTGGTTAAAATAATAATAATGTTTACATTGTTTTAGAAGTATGAGTTAGTAAAAATTGTATTTTCCTAGTCTAATTAATTTGCTTATTGTACTAATGTAAAACTTTATAAAATGTAATACTTATGGAAAGTTGTATTTGGATTTTACTAAAAATTAAATGAAATCATTAGAGATGTTCATTTAATAGGTTAACGTTTTTGAAGGATTTGGTGGGTATGTACAGTTTGTAAAATGTAAATAATTAAGTAAATAAAACCTGGTTAAGAAGCAAGACGATGATTTCTTTAAAATGTGATAAGTAGTCCACAAAAATATTAAAAGTTAGGGAAGGGTTCAGGAATATTTTTGCCATAATTTGATTAATTTATGAAGATACACTCATTCCATTCATGTTTCCACAGCCATGCTTTGAAAAACCTTGAACCACTTTGATATTTCAGGTGTCCCGTTGTGGCATGATATACATGGAGCCTGCCACCTTGGGCTGGGAATGTCTTATACAGTCCTGGCTCAACACTCTGCCTCCCTGTCTTCACACACAGAACAAACAAGTCATCAGCCACCTCTTCAGCCGGTTCTGCCCAGTACTGATCTACTACTTGAGAAGGAGCAATGCTGTGGTCTGTATCCCAGAATCATTGAGACAAAATTCTACTGAATGTTTTAAGAGATCAAAATAACATCTACTACTTTGTGTAAATTATTGCCTAATGTCCATATATTAATGGGACTTCTAAAATATGATAACCGCTCAGACAAAACTGAACCTTATAACACCACGTTGGCCATTTTGAATAGGCCTCTTCAAAAAAAAGCTCCTTATGTCAAAAAAGTATAAGTTCCCTTAGGAAAAGAGTCAAAGACCCTGCACTTAGTCCAAAAATAACCTTTGTACCACCCTTACTTGTTTGTAACTCTCAAATCTGAGGCTTCTGCAAAAATCGATTAGATTTGTAAGCTCCTATTCTCTGATGTCCTTTGGGCTCCGGATATAACCTCCTAGAAATGTTTTCCTGATTTTACAAACAGCGGAAAAATTAGCCGTATGTGCTATGCTGGTTAATCTGTCTCTCCGCAGCGTCTGCATTTATCAGTGTTACCTAAACCCACCTTTATCAGATGTTTACAAAGAGGGCAATGTCCTGTTGGCTTCCAAGTATTAATGGTATGTCCTCCTTCTTTAGATCTGGAGTCTAGACCATTTAGCATATGGAGAGATATTAAACATTTTTTATTGTCTTAGTCCTGAGGCCTTCTTCAAGTCTCGGATCTAAGCCTCTTTTCTCAGAGCTTTACTCTAGGAGAAGGCTACTCCACAGTCCGGCTCAGGCCCTACAATAAGGCTTTCGGAGCATGTCTTCATCAGTGCCAAATAGTTTTTAGTTAGTTATAACAATCTTTAGTGAAAAATATTTTTCTATAATAATTTATAACACATGTAAAAATTATGAGTAGTTTATAAAAAAATATTGTGATTGTATAGATCTTAACCCTATAATCAATTTTAATGTTATAAGAAGAAATTATTATTTACTACTGTTTTTTTATATTTTCCATGTATGATTTTGACAATAATATTTTTCAGTTCAATGTACAGCCTTAAGCTACTGAATCACATGAAATTATCTTTTCTTATATTGAACTTTCAATAATGATTTACAAGTGAAACATTTTTAATTTTCAGGAAATATTTCCATCATCAGATTCCAACCTCATCAGATCACTGACAAACTTGTACGATTGTTTTATGGATGACTTTTATGATGAAGATTTTATAAAGAATATATCAGATTTGGATACGAGAGCTCAGTTAGAAGTAAGTTTAACATAGTTACTATTGTGCAGAATAATGAGGAAGTGTCTTTTCTTGTAAGTTAATGTAATATGAAGCATAGCCAATAATTAAAAATAAATAATGCTTACTTTAGTACCGTCCATCTCTGAGTTTTGAAGAAACTCCTTTAATTTAAACTTTGAGAACTGAAAGAGTTTACTAAAGAACAGAATAATAACTTAAGGCTCCAGAATACTGTATAAACTTTAACAGTATGAACTTAAAAACCAGGTAAATTTGTATCGTGAATAATTGTATTTCCCAATATTCCTTTCCTTCTGTTATGACAATAATGTGTTTTGTTAGCTGACCAATCTTTTGTATCTATTTTCATTTTATTTTATTATAAATGTAGTAAAACTACAAAATGATTCATGTTGGACAGGTTTACTCTACTTATACAGTAAAACTAGAAATGGTTTTATTAAGAACTGTGTTTCTCATAAACATCTAAGTTACTAATAGATGCCCAGCAATGGGAAGTCACTAACTGCAAATCTTAAGACATTTCTAGTCTATGCACTATTTCTAGAAGTGATGGAACTGTAACTCCTGTGGTTCTGGATACTTCCCAGAAGAAATGGGATCCGGAGCCTTCTCCCAGAAGATTTTTAAAATATGAGATCCCAAAACAGTGTTTTATGTATTTCTGAGATGCAGTAGAAAGTTTCTTATTTCGTTAATGAGAGGTGCTGAAACAGTCCATTCTGTCTCGAATCAAGCACTGCTTCTAGTCGTAGTTCACTGTGGAGGATGATGGTTGGAATGGATAGTGTTCCTTTAGTGCCACGTACCATTTTCAGAGCTACAGCTGAGGAAGACCCTTCTTCCCTCTTCCCACTTTGGCTGGTATAAACTGGAACAGTACCAGAATTCTCTTATTTCATGGTAGGAAATATTTAAGGCAGTGTATGCAATAATCCTATACCATGATAGTTTGTCCTTGATATACACTCTATATTTTGAATATCTTGTCCTGAATTTTCTAGACACTTGGGTAGGACTGCTATGGACCGTATAAGTTTGTTTTCTATGGAAGTTTATCTAGATGGAGTTTCAGTCATGCCCCAAAGATAAAAAATGTATTGTTATAATATGAATGTTCCAAGATAATCTCAGTAAAGCAGAATGCATTCCTGGAATATGTAGAAATATTCCCAAAATAGAAGATTTTAAATTCTGCCAGCCAAACTCCCCTGAAATTTTAAATGGTTTTTAGATGAAAATTGTATATATTTACTACTAAAGCTACAAAGAAAAGTGTCAAGCTCAATATCTAAAGTATATCCAAAATCATTGCAAACCTGACTATTCTAGCCAGTTAGAACTTGTATCTGAGCTTTTTCAGTTTAAATCAGTTCACTTTACATAATGCTAAAAATATAGATCAGGCATTTTAAATTAGTCTAAAAACATGCTAATTCTCCAGTGCCTTAAGGTTGGTTGGCTGAAGTAATGGCATTACTATAGTTAAACAGTTTAAATAATTATAATACCAGTGGAGATATCCACTGTCCTCATATAAACAAGGTAAGGTCAAAAAATTCTTGAGTTTGTTCGCAGAAAAAAATTTCCTATAGTTGAAAGCATGTTTAGTGAAAGCACAAACCCATTGAGTTTCTTTTGGTTACTGTTATTAAAAGCTGATAATTGTTTATCAAAAGAGTTCATTCAGTGAATTTTTAAATGTCATCATAAGAGCACCGTACCAACATTAAATTCTACGTTTCTATGAAAAGTCATATTCAGAGATCCTTGGGTTACTGAAAGAAGTACTTGGAAACGATACATATACTTTTTAACATTGGAATATTACATTACTAGAAGAACTGAAATCCCCTTAGAGCGTTTTAGTATTGTTTAGTTATTTCTAACATACATCAGTAGTATACTCAAGAAATATCTCAGTACTTCCAAGTAGTTTTGTTATGATTATCTTTAAATCCCATCACTCCTCAAAATATTTAATAGTAAGCAAGTTAACAAAGTAAAAAACTAGTCTACATCTAAATTGAACTTGTTTAACAAACTTCTTTTAACGTAATACTAATTCTGAATGTTTTTCTTACCAGGGTGTGTTCTTTTTCTCTTGCATCTGGTCGATTGGTGCCTGTCTAAACAGCCCAAGCAGAGAGAATTTCAGTGCTCTCTTTTACGGGCTTTTGCAAAAGGAATTTCCACCTCAATTGAAGGATGATTTTGGCATTCCCGACCAATTAATAATACCACCTTTGAAGCCCTACATTTACACTATACCTGAGCAGGCAACAGTATTCGACTACCGATTTATCAAAGAAGTAAGTGTTAAAATAAAATTAACTAAAAACATTAGTTTTATTTTAGAATCTTAAATAAAGTTATTATAGATAAGTGATGTATGTATATTAAACAGAGTATGTTCCATTTTATGTATTTATTAAATACAATGAAGAGCATGAATACAATAAGATGTGCAGAAAACTTTATAATAGAGGTTTACAGGTACAATATTTCTAGTTGAGGTACAATATTTATAGCCCATTGAACTCAGTAGTATTAGCTAGGAAGGATATTATAGTACAAGTAATTATAATGTTTGCTCTTACTTCTCTGTAGTGAATTTTCAAAGATTTTTGTTCGAGGTATATTTGGAAAGTGAGTATCGTTTCATCAAAGTAGCACTGTGGTCAGCGTTCCGCACAAGCGTGTAAGTATTTCTTGTTTACTGGCTCTCAACTAATACCGTTTTGGTTGCTCTAAGTTGTATTTTCTGATTGTTATGAACATTTATAATGTTTAAAACAATTACTGATCCTGCCGACTGTGAGATTTGTTCTATAATTTTATCTCTGAATTCAAAGAGCGTGAAACCGGCTGAAATTTATCGTCAATTTAAAGACTTTTACAGTGAAGATGCGATATATGAAACCAGCTGAAATTTATTGTCAATTTAAAGACTTTTACAGTGAAGATGCAATAAGTGATGGAATAGTGATAAACTGGGTTAGAAGTTCAATGAAAGCCAAACAAATATCCACAATGAGGTTTAGTGTCGCCCTTCTGTAGTCAACAATAATCTGGTAAGGAAAATTGATTAAAAAAATCCATGAAGACAGACGGTTCACAATAACAACACTTTCAAATGAATTTCTGCAAATTTCATGAACTGTTTTGTACATGATTGTTACGGACTCCTAAGGTCATCACAAGATGTGTTTTAAAGATGCTCACCAATGTTCACAAAACCAAGCAACTTGGCAGTGCTTTGACATTTCTCACATGGTACAGTGAAGAGAGAGAGGACTTTTTAAACCAAATTGTGGCAGGTGATGAAACTTGGGTTTGTCATGTCTCACCACAATCCAAACAATAATCAATGGAACGGAGAAAATCAAAAGTTGAAACAACAATGTCAGCACGAAAAATCATGTGCACTGTATTCTGGGATAGGAAAGGGGTTTTGCATACTACATTTCTTCCCAGAGGTGAAAACATCAATGCAGCATGATAAAGTGAGACTTTGGTAAAACTACGGTATGCAATTCAAAACAAATGGAGAGGAAAGCTCAGTGAAGGAATTGTGTTGCTTCACGACTTTGCTTGGGCTCATACTGCTGGTGACACCCAAACAGTTTTGTTGGGAGCAATTCGATGACCCTCCGTACTGCCTGGATTTGGTACCGTCTGACTACCACTTATTTCTGCACATGATGCTCGAGCTTGGCCAAAAGCACTTTGGATCCGATGAAAAATGCTGTGAAATTATGGTTATCGTCACTTATTAAGTTTAGCTCAAATAACAGTTATGATGGAAAGGGTTGATTAAATAAAAATTTTGAGTTTAGCTCCATTTTACCTTCCACTTAGTGCAGCATTTGAAATCTGAGACTGGTATAGATTGATTCCTGAAATTTGGTGTCAACATATGTCTGAAGAGATCTATCAATCTGGTCAAATTGTACCAGTGTCAGATTTCAGATGCTAATGTGTAATGTGTGTAATGGAGCTAAACTCAATATTAGCTTTTAATCAACCCTTCCCACCACAGCTACGTTACATGTATAAAATTTGGTTGTTCTACCATGCTTAAAGATTGTGTCTAAACATTGTAGTCCACTCAATTATGTGCCTAATGAGGCAATTAGAATACCTTTTCTTCCAGATTACATTGGATAGCTACTGTGTAACCAGACTGCGCTCCTTTGTAGCCTGACTGTCTGATGTCTAAGTAATACAAAGTTCATTTTGGACATCGTTGACTTTTGACTTTGGAAATTTCATTGATTTAGGAAGTTGATGGACAACTAAAATGTGAAGTTTGATGTCAATTGATGTTTCACTTTTTATATATAACAAAGCCACTGGCATACTTAAGTTTTTACCATAGCATTGTCTATTATTGTAGGATGTTTTAAAGAACCAATGAGAATTTCAGAGCTTTTAATTCAAACTGGCAGTTTTACAGTATGCTCTTCATGTAATAAATCAACAAGAACCAAACAGAATTCATTCCAGAAAAATAGTTGCTTTAATCTAACTAACACAACTATTCCAGATGAACCAATGACTGTTGTAAATTTAGAGTAAACTGTTAAATGCTCACCATTTGAAACAAATGTGTACTAAATAAGCTGTATACAGTGTAGTAGGACATGGACTTCTGGGATTCCCCTCCAATAACTGATTGTGACACACCATGTTTTAGGGCAAAGGAAAGTGGAAGCTGTGGTCTGAGGAGTTGACCACTGCTCCTCCCATCCCCAGAGACATTCCTGTCAACCAGATCATAGTCCCTACAGTGGAGACTGTGAGGAACATAGCTCTTTTACAGTTACTCGTCTTGCATCAGAAACCTGTCATGTTTGTGGGCCCAACTGGGACTGGCAAATCTTCATATACTCAGGTTTATCATCTTCAAACATCTTTTTATAGTTTTTTTCATACCTTTTTCTAAAGAAATGGATTACCTCTGACTAAAATTAGTACTTCTAATTTTTATCAGTACTAATAATCTCCGTAAATAATTTTTTGTGATAAATAATAAAACTGAATCATGTTTTGTGTTATAATTAGGATTTTTTAGATAAATTCTTATGCAGTTTCAAATACTGTAATGCTAGAATCAAAGAAAGCAATATATAAAATTGGTTAGTTCAATTTGTGATCATGGGAAATATTCTAATTCAAATCCTAACCAACAATGAATTGGGAAAAGAAATATTTCATCATATTGTAATAAAGCTCTCATATCAGTGGAATCCTTGACTGCTCTATTCTGTAATGTGATTTGGTTCTTGGCCTGTTCCTTTCTCTTGGTTTCTAGGTGTGGTAAATAACGGATAATGTTGAGTTTACATACAGTGGATTCTCTTTATGAGCATTTTACTCGAAGGCCCATAAAGATCAGATTTTATTTAGATCAAGTCAAAAACTGTTTCATATGGGAATGGCGGATTAATGTACGGCATATCAAGATTTTCTATGACAATGTACAATTCTCTTAATGCTACAGCATTTTTTTTATAAATAGTGTCTTGGTTGTGAAATGGTGAGGTTCAGTTTATGTAAACTTTTATCAGAAGAAATGAAAATTATTAAATGTTTCCTACAATCAGTGGCGTAGCAAAGGGGGGGTGACGGGGATGGGCTGCACCGGGTGTCACCTTTTTTGGGGTGACACCCACCCGGTCTCTCAATTTTAAGAACATTGTACAAACAAAATAAGTAAATTGCTAGCACAAAAATTTCTTTTTCGGGGATTGCTCCACTAGCTCAGCTTCATGTATAATTTGAGGATTCCCACAAAAGAGCCTGACGCTGTCTTGGGGGATTCCCCATCCCATACTTACGATATTTGACGTTTCAGTTGCAACATTTGTCATTTGTTTCGTGAAGTGTGTTATGTTTGGTTGGAGTGAATTGTTAAACGTGTATTATTCTATACTAATATAATAATGGGTGTCTCTAAATTTTTTAAAGTTTATTGTAGAATTGGAATTTACAGAATCTCTTTCAAATCTTATGATTGCACTGAAATTGTTCATGACGGTTTGCGTGTCCATAGCTTCATGTGAGAGGAGTTTTAGTAAATTAAAATTACCGTAATAAAAAACTATTTGCGGGCAACAATGACCCAATCGCGGCTTAGCAATCTTGGTATATTAGCCATCGAACGCGAGGCAATACAAAATATAAATTTCAATGAAGTTATTGCTGAGTTTGCAGCTGTCAAAACTAGAAAGAAAAAAATTTTAATTGTATAACAATTCCTTATCGGTCTTAGTTATTATTGCTTTGCTATTTCTTCAATATTATAAATAATACATGATCCATGACCTCTATTATATAAAACTTTTTGCCTTTTACTTTTGATGGGGTGACACCACCAACTTCCGCACCAGGTGCCACCCAAGGTAGCTACGTCACTGCTTACAATGATATAAATTTAAGAAACAAGTGTAGATAAAGTTGGCCATATCTTGTTTTAGAAAAAATATAGAACATATTCTAGTTGGAGTTTTAAATTTTTGTGAATGGAAGATAAAATAATGTACAAAACTAGAAATCTTTATTTAAGTGTTTTTACAACAAATAGATTAAGATTAAACATTTTCTTAGAATTAAAACACTTACTTATATCTTGAACCAAGCTGAATAAATTTGAAAAATTACTGTAATATTATTTACATAAATCTCAAGAAACTAGATTCATAACTAATTTTGTGTTTAGTAAATGACCCTGTAAGTATATTAATACTCTTAATTTTTCAGGATTTCTTACTGAAGAAAGTTGACAACAATGTATATAAACCCATGTTCATAAACTTTTCTGCTCAGACATCAGCCAACCAAACCCAAGATATAATTATGACCAAATTAGATAAGAGGAGAAAAGGTATGTTTGTACTTTTATTCTTATCACTACAACTGTGGTACGGTAAGCCTCAAAAAATGCCAAAGCTGCCCCATCCTTTGTTTTTCAAGGTGATCTGTAAGCACTTTTTGGCACCCATTGTGCACAAAATTTGTGGTAGCCTAACTTTTGTGAAACAATTTCAAACAATTAAGTCTGTGAAACTTTTGAGAAAAATATAGAAAGTTCAGTTATTGTGTAATGGTGTTTTTGATGAATCTTTTATCAACCCTTGCGACCAGATCATCAGTCACAATGCTCGGATGTACACTCTTTTCTTGATTATCAATGTTTGTTCTGCCATTTTTAAACTGAATGCACCGCTTCCTGACAGAACTTTCAGTCATTACGTTGTTCCCGTACACTTCACAGAGGTTCCCAATGAATTTGTATTGGTTTTAAATTCTTTCCCAATAAAATCAAATTACAGATTCACAATTGGTGGGATTTTTAATTACAGCACACATTTTAAATTTGAATATAAAACGGGCAGCAGTGAGCTGCGTTGTCAAGAATGAATGCTGACTGATGTGCCGAGCATGAGCACACCAATATATATATGTGTGTGTGTGTGTGTGCACGTGCGCGTGCATGTGTGTGATTAGCGTGTGCAGTGTCAGTTGGAAACATTTCTTACTTTCTGAGTATTCTTCATACATTAGGCTACATATTCTTTTTTACATTGGTAACTATGTTATGTTGACTGATAAGACTGTCAAAAATGTGTATAAGTGACTCAAAGGCCAAAATAAGAATAGATGGAGAAATGTCGGAAAACTTCCTTATCAACACTGGAGTAAGACAGGGAGATGGGATTTCTCCCACTCTCTTCAACCTGGCTGTGGAAGAGGCATTACAAAAAGTTAAAAGACTACAAAGAGGGGTTAAATTAGGAGTGGACCTGAACGTAATGGCATTTGCGGATGATGTAGTGATCTTGTCAGAAAGTTTGGATGACCTCTCCACACTAACAAAAAGTTTTATTAAAGAATGTCAAACAGTAGGCTTAGAGCTAAATGAAGATAAAACTAAAATTATTCATTTTGGAAGACATGCTGGAAATGTGAGAACAAACTTAAGCATTGACAACTACTCGATTGGCTGTGTAGAAAGTTTTAAATATTTGGGTGTAACAATAAACAGCAAAAACGTGGAGGATATAGAGATACAAAGCAAATTAGCTAATGCAAATAGGTGTCTTGGGGCGTGTACAAAACTCTTTACGTCAAGATTGTTGTCACAATGCTCCAAAATAAGAATTTATAAAACAATCATTCAACCAGTCCTAATGTATGGAAGTGAAACATGGACATTAACGAAGAAAAATGAGGGGCGGTTGATTGTTTTTGAGAATAAAGTTCTCCGAAAAATATTTGGACCAATATGTGATGAAGGGGTGTGGCGAATAAGAAAAAATAGAGAATTACGCAATGTATACCAAGATCCTGATATTGTGGCTTTGGTGAAGGCAAAGAGAATTAGCTGGCTAGGACATGTACATCGGAGACAGGAGGGCACAAGGTTAAAAGAGGTCTACCAGGCGGTACTGGCAGGAAGGCGCCCTTTGGGTAGGCCAAAGATAAGATGGTGCGATCAAGTGGTCGAAGATGTGACCCGGTGTGGAGGGTCTGTGGATCTGGCAGAAGACAGGGTGGCGTGGAAGAGGCTCATAGACGAGGCAAAGAATCGACTGAGATTTGTTACGCCCCGGCAGTAGTAACTATGTTATATAGGCATGCCCCATCACTATTAATTTATACACTTAAACAATAAAAGTTATAAAATTGCTCTAAGATAAAAAAGAATATACTTTGCATTTTTTACATTGCTAATACTTGACATTTAGTATTTAGTATTTTAGTATTTTTAAAAATTAATTATAATAATTTTTAATAATAATAATTATGATATAATAATTTTAAATAGTATTAAAATTTAGTATTTTTATTTATATAATGAGACCAATTATTAAAGATTTTAAAAATCATTTATGCATACAACCTCTTTATAACAAGCCACACGTGATGAGGCGTACTCCTGCCTTGAATAAAAGTTTATGAAATAAGTCTTAAAAGTGTGCATGAAGGTTTTAGCGAAGCTATATTTTTTATTTTATTTTTTCCAATTGCTAAACTACTGTTAATGAATCAATAGTTTTGTATCTTATTTTATTATTATTTTAAATCATATTTTAAGGGGTTTATGGTCCGCCTCTGGGCAAGAAGTGTGTGGTGTTTGTGGATGATGTAAGCATGCCGATGAAAGAAACATATGGAGCACAGCCACCTATAGAATTGCTGAGGCAGTGGCTAGACCACCGCATCTGGTATGACCGCAAGGACAATGTGGCCATGAAACTCATCGACATACAGGTACATCTCCTCATTAATATTCATTTTGTTGCATAAAGAGAATGCTTTAACAGGGTACATGAAATGTTCAAGGTTTTTCTGTATTATGCACTGACAAAGTAAATCATCTCTTTTTTGTTTTACTTCATAGTAAAAGTTGCAGTATTATACAAGAGCAAATGAGATGCACAATTGAAACAGTGAAACAAATTTTCATCAGATGTCTACATGAGACAATGAGAACACCTCTACGTCACCAACTTTTTTGGATTTCTTCAGACGGACGTGGACTCCAGATTGCAGGAGTCAAGTCTATGACAGTATCAGATTTCAGATGCTGCACTAAGCTGATGTGAAACAAAGCAAACTCAACATACGCATTGAATCAACTCTTCCCACCATAGCTACATTATACAGGAGGATGTAATAGAAAAATTCTGCGGCCATGTTTTATTTGAGAAGTTGTATTTACTATTAAAATTATCATGAATTATTTACCACCTGCACTGCTTAATGTACTTTTTTGTTAATTAAATAGTGTTCCTTTGACAATTTTTGAAGTTGAAGAAAAAATTTGTTGTATTTGATTTCATGCATATACTTATATATGCCCCAATTAGTGTTATTGTAGTAAGAAAAATGTTGTGCCCAGGATAAAAGATGAGGTAAGAACAGTGTTTAGAGATCTTTTTTTAACGACATAAGCATTTGCTGCATTTCTATTGGAAAATTACTGAATGAAAATTATTTTATACATGTTTTTGAACTTAGGGAGAGTTTAAATGTGTTTGCCTTTATTGCATGGGTGAAATTTGCTTCCCTTGGAACCTGGAATTGAGGTTATGTACAGATCTTTATGTTTCAATACCTAATAAAAGAGCGCACATCATAATTATTGTAATTAGGTACTGAAGTAGTAAAATCACACAACCAACACTGACTGGCAGACTTGTGTAATGTAATAGTACCATAGTTAGGGACTGGGCAAGAGTGTCTTAAACTTACTCAGTCACACGACAGCGTGTGAGTACTTGATGCGCAATCGGTTCTTGTTGTTAAAATGATCAGGATAAAACATTTGCAAATTTCAGCATGTGGTAATGAAACTGCTAGTACGAGAATTTAATGTGTCATAAAACTTCACTGTGACGATGTAGAAAAATAGTTAGTGTTACTATCAAATTTATATTATATGTTCTTCTTCTACATGATGTTTTCAGTTCCAGAATATAATTGACTTTCTACCGTCTTCAAATAACCAAGTGTGTGTTTAATGCACATCATAAATTATTTACATCAAATAATCATGGTAAGAGTGATATAAGTTCTTAACCTGCACAGGATGAACAAAACTTTGGTTACATTATCTTATTAGTGCTGAGAAGTGCTGTTATCAGATCAATGTTAAAAGTTTTGCTGATTGGTTTCAGTTGGTCTGTGGCATGGGACCTCCCAGCACAGGGAACACTGTTACGCCTCGGTTTAGCCGCCATTTCAACATTACTGTTATAAACGAGTTTGAAGATGAGACAATGGTGACGATATTTGGCAAAATAATGTTGTGGCACTTAGACACTAGGTAAGAGAAACACATGATTTTTTTCTAGTAATTGTTGTCTTGTTAGAATTCAGAATCAATGGTGTAGTAAATAGGACTTGGCTTTGGGGAGAGGGGATTAATCTGATTGAAGAGCACACCACACTGGGGTGTGGAATAAATCTAAATTGAAATAAATTAGAGAAACCTAATTCAAAATAAATCATGAAGCTGCTGTATTTCAAACAAGTTGGATTGCTGTTATAAATATATTTAAATTTAAAATATTTTGAAATAAAGAGATTGGGAATGTAAGTGTGTACTCCTTAGGAATGATTTATTGAAAAGATCAACATTAACCTTCTCATCATAGAGGATAGATACTGTCATCCAGGCCTGGGTAGAGTGGAAAGACATCAAGACCTAGACTGTCATAGTATATCTTGGTTTGAAGGTTGACATCATCCTGAGACTGTTCACGTTTTTGGAGCAGATATTAGGTGAAAGGCGGAAATCACCGCTTCTTTGAACTGTCTAATTAAGATTGTTAGCAGATTTGTGACAATCAAATAGCAGTTGCTCATGTCCGTCACACATCTTATTTTTCTTGTTTTTGACATATGGGTGGATATGTTGCTGCAAGAACACTACACACATAAGATTACAGTGATGTTAAGGAAGGTTGCCCTCCAGATAGTGAATGCTTACTAGATAGGATCAGAACCACTAGCCAGTATCATGATTAAGGAGGCTAATTCCCATTGATCAACTCATTTCTGAGTTAAGAAAATGAGTTTACGAAGGACTCATCTATCCAGAAGCCCAAATACGAACCAAGGAGGACCAGTAAGAAGTATGGCAGTGAGATACTATTAAGCCTTCACTAGACAGCCAAATTCTTGTTGGACTCTATTATCCAGAAATAGTTTCTGATCAGCAGGTTTGGTTTAGTGTCTCTGCATACATAGGAAGGTAACAATATAGAGTTTGCGGTGTTCATATTGTCCATCCCCATGAAACAAATCATGCACAGTCCTCTGAGTATGTAGCAAACACCCTCTTGATGTAACCTAAAAAACAGTCCTGAGAGAAAATGGTATATGGAACTGTTATAGAATACCTCAGACTGTGTAATATCAAACTGTGCCTAACAAACTTTATGTGGTCCCTTCCACAAAGAAACTAGCTGTGTTTTTCTTAAGGGGCTAAGATGAAAAACATTTGCTTTGGGACATCTGTTCTTCATCATGTGGTAACTTATAAATAATGAAGTAGAATAGACAAATTTTGTTTTGTATGTACTTAATTCTGAATTGCATGTACTGATAAAGCAGCTAACAAGTTCCCAGTCTCAGATCTACAAATGCGTCAGGTAAAACATGTTAGTAACAAACCTTTATACTCAGGAGCTTGTAGAGGGATGAACAACTTTAGATCATGTTAATATTTTATCTATTATTTCAGAGGGTTCAGCAAAGAGTTTGATCCTTGCATAGATCAACTGGTCTCCGCTACACTATACATTTACAAGCAGAGTTTGGCGAATCTCCTGCCTACCCCTGCCAAGTCCCATTATTTGTTCAACCTCAGGGATTTTTCACGTGTAATTCAGGTATTCTAGAAATTTTTGTATTTGATTGAGTTTATATGTTTCATGTATTTAATATAACAGTTTTTATCAAGAAGACTCATTTCAGTAAAAACTAAATTGATAAAAATATCAGTATTTATGTGTTATTGATATACAGACCAAAGAAACAGGGTCAAAGATATGTACATGGTCAGTGATTTGATGGGTGCTGGTGAATTAAATAAACTAAGAAAACTGATCCAAAGGGGAGGAACTTCAGAGAAGTCTTCTAGAAGCTTCAAGTGTATAGAAATCCTACAGAGTTAATATTTTAACCAAATTGGAAAGCAGGAATGGAACAATTCACCATCTGCTTGAGGCCTACTTCCTCGAGCAAGAAAACTTTGTCAATAATAGGTGTCTCAATCATTCGTTGGTTGCATCAACCTTTTCTAACTGTTCATCTTCTTGCAGGGTGTTCTGCTGTCAGTTCCAGAAGCTATGGAAGACTTGGTAGCAATGAAGAGACTGTGGGTGCACGAGGTGTTAAGGGTCTACTATGACAGGCTGGTGGATGACACGGATCGTGACTGGATATTCAATACATTGCATGTAGTTGTTCAGAAATATCTTGAAGAAGATTTAAACCAAATGTTTGCCCACCTTGTAAAGGATAAGCCAGTTGGCAGCCGTGTAAGATACATTGATTGATTGTTTGCTGTAGCTCTGGCATTTTTTTATATGACTTTTGTATGATTGCTGTATCAAAAGCGTTCATTGATAGTTAAGGAACTTTCATTGTCAGAAATTCCTTTTATCCAATGAACTATGGACATATCATTAATATATTAAATGATAAATTTTAGTCTGTATGATTGGTAATAACCTGGGCGGACAACCAAGTGCAGATATTTTGTTCAAACTGTAATTATTTGTAAAACATTAACTTACTTTGTTGTTTCAAATAAAATATTAACACAAATACAATATGTAAAGAATAAAACAGAAGTTGTAGCAGGATTATTAGTAATAAACTTAAGTTAATCCTAATGTAATTATTTTGATACCAAGATCATAAATACATGCAGAAAGAAGTGCCAATTAAAGTGGAAAGTGTTAAAAATCATTAGTCTTACTAATGACACTTTCTAATAATTAACGGTCAGACAGTAATCTTGTAAAATACAAATATCGAGATACTGTGGTGCAACGGTAGATTGATAGGTGTAGTCTACTATGGGAGATGACTGTTGGAGATGGTGGGGCTCCCAAAGTATTAAGATCTTTTGCTGGTCTAGACTTAAAGGCATGTCACCCTCTTCCTGCTTTGACTGAGAGGCTGATACGGAGCTGTCTTTCCCTTTTACCAAGGAAATATGACTGAAATTAAAGCTCAAAACCCTTCCTCGTGGATATCCTACCCCTATCCTTGCCTATCCAGAATATCCTGCCACTCTGGAAGCAGTGCAAAGATCCTTTTAGAACTAAGTGCAATTTAGCAGCTTCTTGTTCTAAGAGAACAAAAAAAACAAAAGGAATACAATAAATAATAAAGGTGTCTTATTTTACCAGGTGAAGTTAGGGCTAAGAAGCTAAATCATAGTTTGACATTGTACAACTAAAACAAGCCATAGATGAGATTAATTACATTGCAACTGCGCAAGCATTCAACCGTTCGTATTGTCCTGCGTTCTATTGTCACATCATTGTCTGAGTGTGCATTAATATGATGCACTCCTTAGTATAACCTTGAATAGTTTCAGATTATAGAACTAATTCATGCACAATAGAAAAGGTATTGAAGTACAGTTTTAGTAAGCTTCAATGTCATTTTTTGTTTTAGTGCGAGTATTGCCCTCTAATGCAAAAGTGGTTTCTTATACATGACCCTATTATCACAATTTTCCGTATTCCAGGTTGGAGAAACAGAGTTGCGTCGTCTCCTCTACTGTGACTTTGCTAACCCCAAAGCTGACACCAGAAACTATATTGAAGTAACTGATTTGGATGCCCTACGCGTCATTGTGGAAGGTTACTTAAACGAATACAACAACATGAGCAAAAAGCCAATGAATTTGGTTCTGTTCAGGTTAGTGGTTTCAACAGGAGTTCGACATGGATATGGGAGAACTCTAAATATTGTCACAAAATCTGCTGACAGGGCTTTGTAGTTTTCCCTTTACTAAATGAGTGTTGTGAAATTAAGTGCAGTCAGTTGGTTAGGAGGTTGTGCTCTGTTATAGTAACTATACCACTTTCTCCTCAAATGTTTTTACTGTTACTTTATCAGTTTCATTGTCATCGCAGTGATGTTTTTTTAGTGTTCCTCCTTGTAAATAGTCCTTCCAGCTCAGCCAGAAGAAGTATGTAGATTTTAAATATTATTAATTTATTCTCATGGGATTTACATGTAGGCCTACTCAGTATTTCACAAACCATTTGAGGTACAAATAACAATTATTAGGAAATGTTACATACATTCCAAAACATTTTTAATTGTTTTCTTTAGACTCCCATTGCCATAATTGAATAGAAATTTTTTATGACAAATTTCTCCTCAAATTAATAATTCTCCTTAAATATAAGATACTTTATTTATATCTTACTGTATATCCATGTTAGTACTAGACATATCATTGCAAGTCTGACTGGTTTCCCAAACATCCTGGTTTTAAATACAAATTCTTTTCAAACAACCATACAAAAACTGGTTTTATATTTTATTTATGATTCCACAAGGAACGTATATTGATAATATTTCGAAATCATAAAATATTCTAATTTTATTTAATTAAGAAAAAACTGGGTCGTTGCATTAAGAAAATTTATTCAAACTCTAGACCTTTTGCTTTTTAGTCTTGGAAAAACTGTTCATTATAATATTTTTAATCTAGAGGAAATTTCATGTAGAAAACGTTCTATTATAGGTACTAATAATATAGCTATTACAATTTATACATTTTGACAAGAAACAGTTTTTGACCACAGCGAGTAAACAACGCAACCAATAATTAACTTAAGCACATTGATTTGTTGTTCTTGTTGTTACGCACAGTTTTGTCCATTTAATCATTGCTGTATCTCTTAAAAGTTTCCAAGATCCTTTCAATATGCATACAATTTGGAACACCCAGTATATATTTTAGTTTATAGACAAATTTTATTTGCTTAAGTATGTACATGTGGCTATATGTTCACAAATAACCTACCACTAACTGTAAATTTTATATTGCTTCTAATGTTTTTCAGCAAGAATGCAGTATTTTTATTGAGAACACTACATTTACACATACAGTACTTGTAAATTCTGAAAATTTTTCAAGAAAATGTAAAAGTTTAAAGGTATTATTATAAACCTTGTAATAAAATACATTTTCCAGGTTTGCAATAGAACACCTGTCCAGAATTTGCCGTATTCTGAAACAGCCTCGCAGCCATGCCTTACTGGTCGGGGTGGGAGGCAGCGGCAGACAATCTCTCACACGATTGGCTGCACACATCTGCGAGTATGATATCGTCCAAGTAAGTGTAACGAGTGAAGGCTTTATATACAGTTATATAGTTTAGTGAATAGTGGAGATACAATCATTGTTGTTTTCATAGGTGGAGATCAGTAAACTGTACGGCATGTACGAGTGGCACGAAGACCTGAAAACACACTTTACTACGAGCTTGTGCCAGTGATCAACACGTTGTGTTTCTTTTCACTGATACTCAGGTAAATGTTTTTGGTTTTGCACAGATTGTATGTGTACCTATTTTCTTTGTGCTTTAATTTTATTTACAAAATACATCCTTAAAAGCTAGATTTCTCCTATAGGCCAATGGCGAAGGATTGTAACTATCCAGTTAAGAATAAAATTTCAGATAGTAATTTAATAACAACGTTTTTCATATAGTTGTAAAATTACGCACTCAAAGCCAGTACACTTGTCACTATTGTAAATAAAATTTGATCAATTGGATCACAAGGTTCTGTGTTATGAATTTTCAAAGTTGCAGTTTGGTTGAAAAGCATCAAACACTGGTACCTGTGTTCCTTGTTACCAACATAAAAACTGGAAGTTATTGTTTTAAAATTATTTGCTTTGTATGTCCAAACGCAGAAATAAACAATCTAAGTTTTAAGGTAATTCCTGTTATTGTAGCTCTACTGGTTAAATTAATCACTACATTTAGAACACACAACCAATACTTAAAACCTTTATTTTCGTGAGACCTTTCGATAGCAAGGCTATCTTTGTCAGACACATCACAAAAGTAAATACAAAGTACAAAAGACTCTTTGTATTTACTTTTTTGATGTGTCTGGTGAAGATAGCCTTGCTATCGAAAGGTCTCACGAAAATAAAGGTTTTAAGTATTGGTTGGTGTGTTCTAATGTTCTAAATGTAGTGATTACGTTAATAATAACCAATACAAGCTCCAACATCTCTACTGGTCAGTTTATGGTTAATTTTCAAACTCTAGTATCTAAACCTTTTGATCCAATAGTTTTTGATCCAACTGTATGACCTAAAAACATGGTTTTGAGAAATAGTTTTGTTATTCATAGTGACCTAGATGAGCAATATTTAGCTTTAATAACTTAGTAAACAATCCATTTTACATTACACTGGCTACAGCTGTGAGTGTTTGCCTCGAGATCGTTAAAACAATAACTAACATTAACTGGCTACAATAAGAGAAAAAGTAATGTTTTACACAACTATGCCAACCAGAATTAATTGTAAAATATATGATATATGTAACAAAAAGAGCTCACAATCTGTTCAGTAGTGCTGACAACAGTTCAATTACAAAATTTTACAGGAAGACTGTCTTCTCACAACACGATTGTGGTAAACCCATTTCTAGTGATTAACACATAAAATAATTTCTAGCATGCAAACAGGTTAGCAATTAAACCAGTGTGATATAAAAAACAACATGTTTTGTTGTGCTGTATGCATACAAGTAAATTATCTTGCACAGCAAAGTTTGCTATCACGCAGTGAACATTATCAATGAATTCCAGCTGTGTATCATGATAGTAAAATTAATCAGTAATTGATTATTTACTTATTTATTTTTCAATTTTACATGACAGCTACAGGACATGATATAGCACAAACAAAGTACAAAACCTTCAATTATTCCCAAAACAGCCATCCTAACTAAAATTAATGTACTCTTAATATGAACTTTACATAACAAACTAAACTAAACTAAACTGCTGGCAGTTACACAAATTAATATTTAAATTTCTTTACACACAACATAAATAAATGAACTCTATACAATTTAAATAAAAATAACAACTTGATACATTGTACACATACACTTCTACAATGAACAATAAATTATAATCAAAATAAAAGGTTGCTGCATATCTTTAAAATATTTTCCAAATTATCATTAAAAAATATAAAAGTTTAATTGGTTTAAATTAAGAAACCGTAGAGTCTTGTACAAAGGAAAATTATAATGAGAAACTGTTCTACATCTAGGTAAAGCAAATAAATTAAATTCTCTAAATATATGATGTGGTACATGCAAAACCTATGTGACTTAACAAATACGCGAACTATCAACTGAATTATTAAGTAACTTACATAAAAAACTTATTAAGGCTAGTTCCCTTCTTATGGACAATTTTTTTAATCTCAAAACATTTCCCTTAAATTAGAAGTGGGCATGTCGTAAAGGACATACATAATTATGTTGTTTGTAAAATAAAAATTTAAGAAATTTGTTTTGTATTATCTCTAAATTGCTACACTCTAACACATTTATTGAATTCCAGATAACAGAACAATACTCTAATTTACTTCTTATCATAGTTTTATGCAAAGTCATAATTGTCTCAGTATTGTGAAAATTCTCTTGAATTTCTCTTGACAAAGCCCAGAAGTTTGTATGCAATCGACACCAGCATGTGGACATGATCATTAAAACAGAATGAAGAACTAAAAATTACACCTAAATCTTTAATTTTAGAAACATTTTTTAAAGCTTTATTATTTATGAAGTAAATGTTTAAAATCAGGAATCCTCCTCCGTGTGAGTATGACATGGCAAAACACTTGTTTACATTCAATTCCAACTTATTAGTCGAACACCAAACATACAACTGGTCTAAAGAATTTTGTAATAAGTTAACATAAAAATCATCTTTTATAGGCCTGTATAATTAAGATCATCAGCGAATAATAGACATTTACAGTCAGAAAAGCAACAGAGGAGATCGTTAATGAATATTAAAAACAAGAGAGGTTCTAAATTGCTCGCCCTGAGGAACACCCGAGGAGCTTGTATAAACACAAGAAGATTTGTTTAACATTGACACAAACTGAGTTCGGTTTTGTAAATATGGACACCATAAATATACAAAAATCAAATGAAAATCCCAAGAGAAATAATTTGCGCAGCAAAATATCATGATTTTATCCTGTCAAATGCTTTTGAAAAATCAGTATATATTTACATCTAGTCTACCGCCACTATCAAGTTCAGCTGATATATTCAAAGAAAAGCTCCATTAAGTTTGTTGCTGAAGAGCGTTTGGGTAAGAAACCCATGTTGTTCTGAGGAAATCCTAGACTTGATTGCACTAAACATCCGCTTATACAAAAGAAGCTCATAAACATTTGCAAATGAATTTATCAATGAAATAGGACGATAATGCTCAATTTTATTTTTTTCTCCAGATTTGAAAATAGGAGTAACTTGGCCTCCTTCCATTTGTCCGGAAACACACATGACGAAAGTGAAAGATTAAAAATTAAAACACAGTGGTTTTGCTAATATCTCCCCACAACCTTTTTAGAATATACGCTGGAATTCATCTGGGCCCGAAGACCTTTTTGATTTCAGCTCTCTTATGGTACTCACTACATCACTAGAATTAAACTGGGTATAAAAAAATTGTCTAAGGATTGACTACTAATGAACGGTCCAGATTGTAACAGGAGGGTTGAGGGTCATAAACAGATGAAAAGTAACTTGCAAAAGCATCAGGTATATTATCTCCAGTATATGTATCATCAAAACAAGACATATTATTAAATTCACTCACACTAAAATGGTCATTATTTCGTTTTGATTTGATAAAAGACCAGAAATTATTAGGATTTAATTTTATGTTATTCTCTACCGAAGAAATGTAATCTCTATGTGCTACTTGTATTTTATCCTTAACAGTCTTTCTTAAAGACTTAAATAATTCATTATGATGATGAGAGTACTTCCTTTTTTTAGCACATTTGTTTTTTAATTTTAAATCCATAATTATTTCACGAGTAAAACCATACTGGATATTTATTTGGAACTCTCACCTTCTTTCGTAGAACACACTGACTGATACAAGAGAACAATACACTATAGAAATAATCTAAACATTCATTTAACAGAGGTAAGACTGTACATAAGTCCCCAATCATAGTCTCTAAGTTTACAGTACAGCTCGAAAAAAAATTTGCATGTTTAAAGGAGTAATACTGCTTGGATGAAATATCAGGACAAGGTTTGTTCTCTATGGGTTTATCTATGCAAAATATAATTAAAGCTGGGTGGAAATCGTCAACTGGCAATAACGGCTAAAGCTCCGTTCAACAATGGTATTATTGTAATTACTTAACACCAAATCTAAAGTTAAATCATTACAGTTTAAAATGTTATTGTATGAAGAAAGGTTATGTTCACACATTATATTGTTAATAATGTTAGCTGAAGATTTAGCAACAGAAAAAATCAAAGGCAGTGCCATTAATTGTCGGAATGTTAAAATCTCCAAGTATTATAAAATATATATGTTATAAACACTGTTACACAATTTGTGCATTGCCTGAATATTCAAAGTTTAATATAAAAATACTAATATATTTGACAGATCAAAGAGGAGGCTTTTGTGGAAGACATAAGCAACATGCTTAACTCAGGAGAGGTGCCAAACCTGTTTGGTACTGATGAGAAGGCTGACATTTGTGAGAAGATGAGGGTTATTGATCGCCAGAAAGATAAATCTCAACAGGTAGGCTATGGTGGTAACTGTAACAGTTGTAACCTCAGAAGGTTTCATACTTAAGGCTGTAACTTGTAGTTAAAAATGACCAAAACACATTTTCATTACAATTGAGATGTGCACTCAGGTGATATTTAAAAAATAAAGTAACCCTCTAACTCTCAATTTTCTTTTCTTGTCAATTGATATTTTACATAGGATCAAGTAATTACTACAGTTTGAAATAACCAAAAGTTTTATTTTCTAGAACAATGACAAACTGAATTGCATTCCATTGTTTAGTCAAACTAACAGTTCCTACATTTTAACTTACACAAAAATACTAAAAATCATTAAACAGATAAGAATAAAGCTAACATTAATTCTTCAATCAAATGGGATTTCTATTGAAAAAATTATAACAGCTCAGAATAGCAGAATAAACTAATAGCCCATCCATCAATTATATCATAAGTTTTTACCAATTTTCAGTTCCTCTCCCAGTTCATATCATCCTTTCAGTATTTAAACATGATACCATCTTAGAAAGATTGTTTTATGGGTATAATTTTATTTACTGTGGTCAAATTTGTGGAAAATCAACTTTTAAATTTTGTTAAACTGAAATTAAATCTAACCCATTCACGCTGAAATACAATTTAACTTGTATAATATAATTTTAGATAATGTTTTATTTCAATTCTTTTTTTTTTCAAAACATATTAAAAGCGTTAAAACGCAATAATACAATATGTTTATTAGATGGCAGATGATCGTTAGTCCCCAATTTACCTATCGCTAAAATGTGTTGTTGTTGTTGTACTTTGTGTGTATAAATGTGTAGATGTATAACCAAATTAATACATTATCATGCTTTTGTCAATAATATTTTGATTTCAATTGGTATTTGTCAAGATTCTTCAGACAAAATTGTTTTGTTTTTTATAAAGTATTGCTAAGCATTAAAATTGCTGAGCACTACACACACAGTAGCTTAAGGTAAGATTATCGTTGTACACATTTTTCTTCAATATATGCATATATCCCCAGTTAAATCAACAACAAACATCTTAAAATATTGCTTTGTAAAGATTTTGCTTTTTGTACAGTACTTTTGTGATGTTTGTCAAAAACACTGTTAAAGGTCACAGACTTTGTGCCTGAAAGGTCATTGAAAGTCAACAAAAGTCACTGATTCAAGTATAACTCAGCAGTAGACACCCTTTGTTATACCTGGGCTGTCCTCTGACTGTTTTGACTGGAAAGGCTGAAACAGAGCTGGCCTTCTCTTCTTCCAAAGTGACATGGCTGAGAGATATAGTGCCTTCCTGTACCCTTACTTATGGGATCCCGACAGGAGGCAGCCCAAACCCACAACCGTCCTGAATATCCTGTCATTCCGGAAACAAGCAGAAAAGAATTGTCCTAAAAGAAAAAAAAAATTGTCAAATCAAAAAATTTATAACAAAGACAATTCTCTTTAGTTCACTTATTTTAAATACACTTTTTAAAATTTTCTTATATTTGAGTTACATTTTTCAATTACTACTGAAGAAAATTGTTGAAAATCAGTACTTAAAATTCATGACATTTGAGTTCTTTCCTATTCTCCTTTACATGTTCATACCAAAAGTTTTTATTTAGTAACAATGACTTCATTGCTGTTTTCATATGACTTAATTTATGGAAACTCTGTGAGTAGTTTAGGGTTAATTGTAAGACAGGGTCTTATGGCCCTAAATTCGCCCTTTTGTATGTATATATGATACAAATAAAGTCGTTTGAATCATGAGTATGTTTTTATGCAGAGTTCAGTTGATTTCAGATTTAGTTCTGTTAGACTGGTACACATATATGTGGATCACTACTCGTACTAAAGCTAGTGGCAGAGATCCATGTATTCTCACAACATTGTTTACCATAACCAACATTTTGCAGCTTTTGGGTTCATTATAAAAAGGCCATGTTTGCAACTACTTGAATTTCGGTGTGGACATACTAGCAAACTATCTAGTTTTTTATTAAAAGGTTATCCCTGTATATAATTTAAAATGTTTGTTTGTAAACAAATTTTCTGAAATAATTCCCATAATTTGACTTGGGTGATTTGTAAAATAACTAAATTGTGATTTAATCAACAATGTTTTTTTTCCTTTTTTTACATATTACAGATAAAACAGTGCCATAATATATATATTTATGTTTTGGTTTATTACAACAGACAGATGGAAGCCCTGTAGCTCTCTTCAACTTGTTTGTACAAATCGTGAAGGACCAGCTGCACGTGGTTCTTGCATTCAGCCCTATCGGTGATGGGTTCAGGAACAGAATCCGGAAGTTCCCTGCTTTGGTCAATTGCTGCACCATAAATTGGTTCCAGGTAAGTTTACTTTCCTACCAACAGATTCTTGAGTTGATCCATTAGTATAGACATATGGGACTGTGCTGTTTCGTTTGTACCTGTATGCTACCTATTTCTAGACATACAAGGGTCACTCTGAAAGTTTTGAGATACTGGCAGACCGTGCATAGAGCAATAATCTTATCATTCTTATCTGATTTTCTGAGCACCTATCAGTACCGGACAGCAAATATAATTTCATCAGTGTACTTGTGTCATCTGTTTGAAAAGATTAATGTTATGAAGTCATAGAGTTATCGAGAGTGTATTTTTGGGCTATGGGAGTGCGTCGAACATCCCAAAGTTGCCTTTGGTATTGAAGCACCATCCTGTGGTACTGTTTTTAGGTGGTATTCAGAATTTTAAAGGTAATTCATTTCAAAACGACAAACGTTTGGGCAGGTCGAATTCTGCCGTCACTCAAGAAAATATTGATCGGGTGTGCACTATCATATAAGAGGACACACACTGCATTTATTTCATAATTTAAGGTTCCTTTGGAACTGGATCGACAGTTATATGAATAATTTTCCATGACTTTTTAAAAGTAAAAAGTGGTTTTTCTCGATTGGTATCTCACGGTTCATAGGTGAGCAAAAATTCAAGTGTGTGAGAATCAAACAGCAGACCCTCCAGTTTCTAGAGATATACATGGTTTTGTAATGATACCATAATCATATCAACAATGAAAATTTTGTTGAGCATTAAAACCGTTAAAAGCTTATCTACATTATTTCTTGGCCAATTTTTATGTGTTTATGGTGTCAAAATGTTTGTAAATAGATGGGACAACTTTTATTATTGTTTAACACAGTTCAGAATATTTTTAGTTTTTATGCTTTTAAGCTTTAAAAACTTCAACCTTCTGCCATCTTTTTTACACCTTATTTAAAGTTCTACTTCTATCAACTGAACAGTTAAACATTATTAACTTTGTTTAGTCTCTTGTAGACAATTCACTATTATGTTTTGGCCATAATGGCATGAAAGGTGTGTATGTTCTTAGGCATGGCCGCCAGACGCACTGCTGGCTGTGGCAACCAAGTTCCTTGGGGAAATTGATCTGCCAGAGAATGAACGAACAGCTTGCATCGAGATGTGCCAAGAGTTCCACACTTCCACCCACAACATGGCAGTAGAGTACTTCCTGAGGCTACAGAGGCACACGTATGTCACACCCACATCATACTTGGAGCTGATCAACACTTTCAAAGATTTGCTTTCCAAGAAACGAGAGTAAGTGAACAAAACAAATATTACATTTTAGTGTTATAATGTATTATATATTAATAATAAAATAAATATTTTGGGCTTTTTATTTTGGAGATTCATAATGTACAGACCTTTTTCCTATGGTACTATGCTGTTAGTAATAGAAAGTTTTTGAACTTTGACCCAAATATTTTTTGTAATACATATATTAAATTTTTAACAACAAAGCAATATGTTATTATTTAAAATCAATAAAAATACTTTTAGTTATGACAAAACTTATTTCTGTACATACTAGACATTTTACACAATAAACACTTAATCAAAGTCTCAAAAGCTTTCTTAAGAAATTTTAACTGGTAGACCAAAGATTCGTTATAAGTTAAAATTTATGATTTATTAGTTTTAAAATAACTAAAAAAATGTATTTCTTCATAATCAGACAACTCATATTGTCTCTATCTTACTTTAATATTTTTTTATACAAAAACATTCAATCTCTTTATAATTTTTGAAATAAAAATTTCAGATTTTGCCAATTGTGTTAAATATCTTATGAGCTAAAGATACCAAAACTTAAGTTAACAATTATTTTTCTATTTATTTTTTTATAAGTCGTTTTTGAGTTATGTTCATGAAAATTTTAGTACTTTATTGGTTGTCAAAGCTGTTCTTCTTTCGTGTTTTGTGTGAAGCGACTGTAAGTCTAATACAGATGACTGAGTAAGGTCGATACAAATTTCTAAAAAATTATTTTTTGCATGTAGTACTTAAAGTAGTAATTTATCTTTACCATCAAGTTTGAGGCTAGTTGGAATGAACATTCTGGCTCTCCTTATTATATATTTTGAAATATGTTATATTTACTTCGTTAACAATGGATGTTTTAGTTGTTGGTTCAAAGCAACTCCGTTTACTGGCAAACATAAAATGACACCAAGATCTGAATTTGTTTCTAACAACAATAACAATTTTGCACTAAATTTACAACCCAATTTATTATGCAACATTTGATTTGGTACTTATTAATGAAAGTTATGATTCCTATGATTGATTTTAAACACTGATGTGTTGCATACCATTACATGTAATATAATGGTTTGTTACGAGGGTCGTCCACAAAGTAACCTCCGTTTTGAAATAAAAAATAAACTAGTTGAGATATAAAAATTTGATTATATAAATGTTAAAACTACAGCTTTTCTCTACTTTTCTACATATTCACCATACAAATTCAAGCACTTATCATATCTTTTAACAGTTTTTGAAATTCCGTCTTTAAAAAAATCTGCCGCCTGAGAACGTAGCCAACCTGTCACAGCGTTTTGAAGCTCTTCATCACTTGTAAACCTCTGAGATGCAAGCCACCGCTTCATGTACAGGAAAAGATGGAAATCACTGGGAGTCAAGTCCGGGCTGTAGGGGGTGGTCAAAAACGTCCCATTTGAACTTTTCCAAAAGTTCTGTTGTTCTTTGAGCTGTATGAGGGCGGGCGTTGTCATGGACAAACACAACACCAGACGTCAGAAGACCACAACGCTTGTTTTGAATCGCTCGCCGTAGCCGTTTTAAGGTTTCACAGTAAGCTGCAGCTGTAATGGTCGTACCACGCTCCGTAAATTCAACGAGCAAGATTCCCTTAGCATCCCAAAAAACTGTAGCCATCAATTTTCTCGCTAAAAAAGATTGGTGAGCTTTCTTTGGCTTGCTTGGCGAAGCGGTATGAGACCCCATTGCATTGACTGTTGTTTTGTTTCGGCATTCACATAGGCTACCCAAGTCTCATCTCCTGTAACGATCCTGTTCAAAAATGTTTCTCCTTCAACGTCATACCGAGTAAGAAAGTCTATGGCAGAACTCATTCTTTTCATTTTGTGATCATCGGTGAGCACTTTTGGAATCCAACGAGCACAAAACTTGTGATAGCCTAGTTTTTTCTGTCACTATCTCATGCACAAGACTTCAAGAAATTTCAGGAAAATTATCTGAAAGTTCCGAGATTGTGAAGCTACGGTTCTCGTGAATTTTCTCATCCACTTTGTTCATCAAGTCATCACTGACGAGAGATGGCCTACCACTCCCGGTCTTCATCGTGAACGTTCGTTCTTCCATTTTTTTAAAAATGAACCAATTGACGGACTACACCTTCGCTCATAATGTTTGGGCCATACACCGCACTCAATTCACGATGAATTTCAGCTGCTGTGTAACTTTTCGACCACAGAAATCTTATTACACCACGCACTTCACACTTAGCGGGATTTTTTATCAGGGCGCTCATGTTTTTACGTTGTAACAAAAGAACGCGCGATCGCACGATCCTCTCCCTTGCACAGCTACAAGCGTACTGAACGGCTGCGCACGCGGATGTGAGAATGGCGGGCTACCCCCACTACTTATCGCGCCACGTCCAAACGGCGGTTACTTTATGGACGACCCTAGTATTAATCATAGAGAATGGGAAAACAGATCAGGTCATGACTTTGTACCTTATGAAAGTTATTATCTTCTTGTGCTTTTTTTCCTTTTGCAGCATTTTTATTTTCAACTAAAAATATGAACAAAACCGCCTTTGTGTGCAGGGAGTTGATGACAGGAAAGCGCAGATACGAGGTGGGGGTGGAGAAGTTGGTGTATGCAGCAGGTGAGGTCAGTGTGATGCAGGATGAGCTGATACAGCTACAGCCAGCACTTCAGCAGGCAGCAGCAGATGTCAAGGAGATAATGACCAAGGTGGAGTCAGAATCAGAGGATGTGGCCAAGGTAAAGCAAAGCTCAAACTGTCAGTATCATTGTGTGTAGAAAGTTTATGACAGGGAAGCACAGATACGAGTTAGGGGTAGGAAGGCTGGTGTTGCAGCACATGAGGTCGGTGTGATGCAGGATGAGCTGGACAAGGTAGGAAGAAGCTCAGTGTTAGTGTGCATAGAGTTGATGACAGGGTAGCACTGTATGAGGTAGGGGTTGGGGAAGCAGTTGTATGTAGCAGGTTAGGTTAATGTCATGAAACAAGAGTCGGCCAAGTTAGGAAGAAGCTCAGACTGTCATCATCATTGTGTGCAGGGAGTTGTTTATGACAGGGAAACCAGGCACAAGGTAGGGGTAGAAAGGCTGGTGTTGCAGCACATGAGGTCAGTGTGATGCAGGATGAGCTGGACAAGGTAGGAAGAAACTCAGTGTTAGTGTGCATAGAGTTGATGACAGGGTAGCACTGTATGAGGTAGGGGTTGGGGAAGCAGTTGTATGTAGCAGGTTAGGTTAATGTCATGAAACAAGAGTCGGCCAAGTTAGGTAGAAGTTCAGACTGTCATCATCATTGTGTGCAGGGAGTTGTTGATGACAGGGAAACCAGGCACAAGGTAGGGGTAGAAAAGCTGGTGTTGCAGCACATGAGGTCGGTGTGATGCAGGATGAGCTGGACAAGGTAGGAAGAAGCTCAGTGTTAGTGTACATAGAGTTGATGACAGGGTAGCACTGTATGAGGTAGGGGTTGGGGAAGCAGTTGTATGTAGCAGGTTAGGTTAATGTCATGAAACAAGAGTCGGCCAAGTTAGGTAGAAGCTCAGACTGTCATCATCATTGTGTGCAGGGAGTTGTTGATGACAGGGAAACCAGGCACAAGGTAGGGGTAGAAAAGCTGGTGTTGCAGCACATGAGGTCGGTGTGTGATGCAAGATGAGCTGGACAAGGTAGGAAGAAGCTCAGTGTTAGTGTGCATAGAGTTGATGACAGGGTAGCACTGTATGAGGTAGGGGTTGGGGAAGCAGTTGTATGTAGCAGGTTAGGTTAATGTCATGAAACAAGAGTCGGCCAAGTTAGAAAGAAGCTCAGACTGTTATCATCATTGTGTGCAGGAAGTTGTTGATGACAGGGAAACCAGGCACAAGGTAGGGGTAGAAAAGCTGGTGTTGCAGCACATGAGGTCGGTGTGATGCAGGATGAGCTGGACAAGGTAGGAAGAAGCTCAGTGTTAGTGTACATAGAGTTGATGACAGGGTAGCACTGTATGAGGTAGGGGTTGGGGAAGCAGTTGTATGTAGCAGGTTAGGTTAATGTCATGAAACAAGAGTCGGCCAAGTTAGAAAGAAGCTCAGACTGTCATCATCATTGTGTGCAGGGAGTTGTTGATGACAGGGAAACCAGGCACAAGGTAGGGGTAGAAAAGCTGGTGTTGCAGCACATGAGGTCGGTGTGATGCAGGATGAGCTGGACAAGGTAGGAAGAAGCTCAGTGTTAGTGTGCATAGAGTTGATGACAGGGTAGCACTGTATGAGGTAGGGGTTGGGGAAGCAGTTGTATGTAGCAGGTTAGGTTAATGTCATGAAACAAGAGTCGGCCAAGTTAGAAAGAAGCTCAGACTGTTATCATCATTGTGTGCAGGAAGTTGTTGATGACAGGGAAACCAGGCACAAGGTAGGGGTAGAAAAGCTGGTGTTGCAGCACATGAGGTCGGTGTGATGCAGGATGAGCTGGACAAGGTAGGAAGAAGCTCAGTGTTAGTGTACATAGAGTTGATGACAGGGTAGCACTGTATGAGGTAGGGGTTTGGGAAGCAGTTGTATGTAGCAGGTGAGGTTAATGTGATGAAGGAAGAGTCGGCCAAGTTAGGAAGAAGCTCACACTATCATCATCGTGTACAGGGAGTTGATGACAGGGAAGCACAGGTACGAGGTAGGGGTGGAGAAGCTTTAACAGGTGATATCACCATGATGCCGGACAAGCATGATAAATAAAGGTATAAAATTCAAAATTTCTCAAATTCAAACAAAATTTTTAGTCTAATGAAGATCTTTGACCTAATTTTAAATGGTGACTATAATTTTGTAATAACTTAAACAGTATATTTTATAAAAAATGTATAGGAATAAGACATAAACATGTCTTAATATGTCTTATTCTTATACGTTTTTCATCAAATCTACAGTTTAAGAATAAAGTAATATTTCCTCTTGTAAATGTTTTCACATTTTTAAATCAATTCATTTTGCTATGATAATTTATAACTGAATAGTAAAGGTTTGATTGAGGGCCATCTCTCGCGTAAAATACATTAACCGATTCATTAATGTTGTTTAAATGCTGATTAATAATCAGATGATTGTTGCACTTAACAGCTGAAGTTATCTGTACATTTTTGTCATTTTGTATACTTGTAATGACAATTGTTTTGATGCAGGTCATGTTGTTTTGTTGAATTTATCTTTAAATTTTGTTTTATATGTTTATGTTCTGGTATCAAAGCATATTATTAAATATATAATTTTTTAGTTGTACCATATTTGTTATGTATTATTTCTTAATATAAATTAAATTGTTTACTAAATACAATCATCATAAATAAGCTGTTAAATGTATTAATCAACCAAGATTAAAGTAATGAAAGTTACACTTAATTAATGTTGTAAGTAGTAAAACATTGCATATTTTAATGTAATTAAAAATAAGAGAAAAATATTGTATAAACCAACTGTATGTTTAATAAGTATATGCTCAAAAGTGGTTTTTGGTTACAATACACAAACAGATAACACTAAATTTGGAAAAATATTTGTGATGAATCAAAACAAATTTTGTGGTTAGTGTTCAAAATGATAACAATGAGCTAGTAACTCCAGCTTTTAAATATTAATCAGCTGATTATTAACCCGTTGTGCTTGCCAGACCATTCCGTGTGGCACTTACTTATCTCTCGCTCAACTGAGGTGAAATTACAGGTAGATGTCAATAATTTAACTATACATAACTATTAACTACATTATAAATTACAAATATTGGCCTGCATTTATTTGGGCAAGTAACACCCCGAATTTTTGTAGATAATCTGTCATATACGTTTGGTCCAATGCATTGAATGAAATGTGTTAATCAAGCCAGCCTATGCTGCACTGTTTAAAAAATTGTCTTGTGCTTGGATGTTAATATTACAAAATCAGTGAGGAAATAGTTTATAAAGGCTGTATATAAAAAGTGCATTACTAGCACAAAATTTAAAGTAGACATATCTCAATAACAGTACTTTCAGGTGAACATTATGCAAATTTGAAGAAATGTTTTGTATAAGATTGTAAATGACCGTTTAGGCTGTCACAAGTTTTGTATCTGGTGAGTTTTCTTCGCAAACGAATAAAGAATAAAGTGATCACTCACTATAACCTCTAAGTAGATAAGCAATGATGAAAATTATTCTGTGAAATTGTATAAAAACCTTTTTTATATTTAAGACTGTCTGTAAAACTTTAATAGAATGAAGGCAGAATCAATTATTTATAGAATGTCAAAAACATATACCATTGTAGGACACCTTGCATTGTATCATTGTACTAGTTAAGTAATATATTATATAAAAAATAACAAGCAAAAATTGATAGTAAATTGTCAGCTTTCACAAGTTTTCTATGTGATGTTTCATGATTAAAGAATAAAATACAAATTAGCTTTTAGTGTGCACCTGAGCAACTATGAAACAGCCAGTGTTGTCTTGTGTGTAGGTAGAGGAGGTAGTAAAAGCTGACGAAGCAGTAGCCAACGAACAAGCAGAGGCAGCTAATGCGATTCGGACAGAGTGTGACGCACGTCTGGCCGAAGCCATGCCCATCCTACAGGCTGCACTAGCTGCTCTAGATACTCTCACTCCAGCTGACATCACTGTCGTCAAGTCCATGAAGAGTCCACCCAAGGGAGTCCGCCTTGTCATGGAAGCTGTCTGCATCCTCAAGGTTACTTGATGATACTTCAAAGTTAACCACCTAGAAAATGAGTCTAGGTCTTTTCTAAACACCTTAATACCTTCCTCTTGATCTGATACCAGCAGAGCTGGAATGACTGTGTCAATAACATTTTCAAATTTAAAACTCACAACAAAAAACTATATACGAGGGTCGTCCATAAAGTAAACCGCCGTTTGGGCGTGGCGCGATAAGTAGTGGGGGTAGCGCCGCCACTCTCACATCGGTGTGCGCAGCCGTTCAGTACGCTTCTAGCTGTGCAATGGAGAGCATCGTGCGATCGCGCGTTCATTTGTTACAACGCAAAAACATGAGCGCCGTGATAGAAAATCCCGCCAAGTGTGAAGTTCGTGGTGTAATAAGATTTCTGTGATCGAAAAGTTACACAGCAGCTAAAATTCATCGTGAATTGAGTGCGGTGTATGGCCCAAACACTATGAGTCTGTCAATGGGTTCGTTTTTAAAAAAATGGAAGAACGAACGTTCACAATGAAGACCGGAGTGGTAGGCCATCTCTCGTCAGTGATGACTTGGTGAAAAAAGTGGATGAGAAAATTCGCAAGAACTGTCGCTTCACAATCTCGGAACTTTCGGATCATTTTCCTGAAACCTTTTACTGTGAAACCTTAAAATGGCTACGACGAGCGATTCAAAACAAGCGTCATGGTCTTCTGACATCTGGTGTTTTGTTTGTCCATGACAACCCCCTGTCTTCATACAGCTCAAAGAACAACAGAACTGTTGGAAAAGTTCAAATGGGACGTTTTTGACCCACCCCCCCTACAGCCCGGACCTGGCTCCCAGTGATTTCTATCTTTTCCCGTACATGAAGCGGTGGCTTGCATCTCAGAGGTTTGCGAGTGATGAAGAGCTTCAAAACGCTGTGACAGGTTGGCTACGTTCTCAGGCGGCAGATTTTTTTAAAGACGGAATTTCAAAAACTGTTAAAAGATATGATAAGTGCTTGAATTTGTATGGTGAATATGTAGAAAAGTAGAGAAAAGCTGTAGTTTTAACATTTATATAATAAACTTTTTGTATCTCAACTGGTTTATTTTTTATTTCAAAACGGAGGTTACTTTGTGGACGACCCTCGTATAAACTATTTACAAAGTACTACATGGCGGTGATATAATATCAAAATAATCACAAAACTGGAAGTAGTTTAAAACATTGTTTTATGTTTTTTTGATAATACTCAAATTAATTGGGTCTAAAAGAAACTGGAATGTCTCACAGTAATGTGAGTCAAAAGAATTGAGCAGTACCTGAAGAGTTTTACAGTTTGGCTCAAAACTGGAGATTAGACTCATTTTGAAAAAGAGACGGAAATATAGGTGAAACATTGGATTAAAAGTATTAAATGCAGCTTTTACTTAATAAATAGTGTTTTCAGTTATATTTAAATCTTGAAATTTCATACCTTTGTTTTTCTTGCAGGATGTAAAACCAGACAGAATACCAGATCCTGGTGGCAGTGGCAAGATGGTGGAAGATTTCTGGGGGCCGTCAAAACGAGTGCTTGGTGATATCAAGTTCTTAGACAGTCTTATCAATTTTGATAAGGATAACATCCCCCCAAGAATCATGAAAGTGATTAATGAACGCTTTCTTAACAATGAAGATTTTGATCCTGTAAAAATCAAAACTGCATCTACTGCAGCTGAAGGTAATGTAAACTCTTATAACCTCCTAGATAAGACATTTACCAAATAATGAGAACATGCAAAATTGTATAGATGAACATTTACAAGTTTGTGGTAAGCTATATCTGGCATCTTGAAACATTGAAATGTTTAATCATTTCCACAAATTTGTGGACATTTAATGTGTCTTACTTGTAAAGTTACCAAATTTGGGTTTTCTTCTGTTGTTATTATCAGCTCATACACAATTTACTGTGCTATTTTGACAGCTTAAAAAGCCACTACTTCTGACTTTTGCGATTATCATGGATGGCTGGAAACTATATGTGGAGTTCCCTCTCCAGAACTGATGATCAAATGGTTAATTATCTGGATATGATAATCACAATGCCTTAGTATTTGATCTAATTATTAATAAATAAACTCTGTTGAAGCTAATATTTATTATGTACTAGAATATAAAATATATTGATATTGTAGTAAATAAAATAACATTGTCAATACTGGTCTGAATAATCACTATCACTGATTGGCACTGAATCATTGTTATCCTTGACTATTTGTCACTATATTGGCTATTTGACCTGAACGTAAGTGGATTTAGAAATACAAATTTTTTAAATCAATATAATTTTTAATTAATTGCAGTCATTTTGTACGAGTAGGCAAACTGCAGTTTGTCTTGGCTAAATCGAATTAATGAATGATTTCTTCTCTGCAAACAAATACTGCACTTAATGCTAGTTTGGATTAGTTCATATACCATTGACTGGGCAATCATAAAGATTTTCAAGATTAGAAGGCCAGAGCAGAAAACTAAACATTGATAAGTAGAGATAAACATGGACCCACTAGGGGAACTGCTGAGCTCTAGCAGAATATAATAATAGTCAATAAGTGTAGGTTTATACCATGTGTCATCCCAAACAAGATAGTGACTGAGATTATAAATGCAATTTAGCAATGCACAATTTATTAAAGAATATTTGTTACAAGCGTTAAGGATTCAGTGATACTCTTAACAAGTAAAGTTTGTATACTATAATATGCCGTTATCAATATTACATAGATAATTTTATTATTATTTTTTGTATTATTAGTGCATAAAATATTGTTGTGTTACTTTAATTTGTTTTTGTTTAAATATAGCTCATTATATACAAAATACATTGGTAAAATAGTTTAATATTTCAATTTAAAACACGTACTAGAGGGTGTCCTGGTAAATTAGACACTATAAATGTGGAGAACATTATTTTCTGATTGTGTACACCTTAATTATACACTCAAATAATCCAGGGTAATAGAACTTACAAAACACGGAAGTTGTACTAAAGCAATATTATCAACCTCAAGTTATATTTTAAATCTTCATTATTTACTGTAGTTTAAATAATAATCATTATGTTAGTGTGTAGTAATCCAATATACAGTTGAAATTTAAAAAATGTAAAGATAAACAAAAAAATGCCATTTTGTACAAATCCACGGTATCTGATGTAATGGACAACTACACCTATTAAGTTCATTAAAACTAATTAATGTCTTTTTAGTGAGATAAGTTATAATCTATATATGTTGTTTTGTTATAAGACAAATTACAAATATTGAATTGAAATATGCACTATAAGTAGTAATTTTGAATAGATCTCATCTTCCATGTGTAACTGTAAATGGAGGCCACAACATAATTGGATCTTAGAAAGTGAGGTTAGGTTAACATAAACAAACATGTGCTCACTGAGTTCATAAAACTGTAAGGGTTCCAGGAATGCAAACATAACATTATAAAAACTAAAATTACCGGTACTACAAATAAAGTACCCCACATCTTACTAAAGTGACTATGCACTAATGTGTTAATATAAATATTACAATTTATATTAACGAGTGGCATTAAGTATTAATGCAAGATATTAACTAATTTAAATGGAAGAAAAAAGGTATGTTAAATTATTAGTAACCGCTAAGAAAAAAAGGTTTGAATATCTTTTTATAAATGATTTTCAAAACGTGAATGTTAGTACCATCTTACGTTTTTAAAGAAAAAAAAAATACATTTTCAAGATATTAACAGAACAAATTAGCCAGGTTTGTATAAATACAAATGTTATTTTCAGGTCTGTGCAAATGGATAAAAGCCATATCCGAGTATGACGTCCAAGCGAAAATAATCGCACCTAAGAGAGCCGCATTGGCAGTGGCCGAAGGCGATTACAACAAGGCCATGGCAGCTCTGGAGATCAAGAGGGCACAGCTGCGGGAGGTTCAGAAGAAGCTGGCAGACCTGGAAAAAGTTTTGGAACAGAACAAGGCAAGATTCAAGGATCTTCAAGATGATGTAGATCTCTGTACCAAGAAGCTGCAGAGGGCTGAGGAACTGATCGGTGGTCTTGGAGGTGAAAAGGATCGTTGGACTGCAACCGCTAAACAACTTGGAGAGCGTTATCATCTTCTCACAGGTGGATCTATTAGTATAATGTGGATTTTTGAACTTTTTTATACTAGAGAATGAGAATGAACTGTTGGTCTTGAAACATAGCATTCCTAAAGAATATCAAGATTGTTATGGACAGTTCTGTCACAAACCTAGGTGTTACAAAAAGCAGAAACACAACACATCTTGATATTGAAATCCAGCTTGTTTTAGGTGCAAACTTTAAAACAAGTTACCGGTAAGCAAAGTTGTAAAAATAAATATTTTTGCACTGAACTCATATATAAAGAAGTCACCACAGAAAATATATGTGACCTGTTCCTTAAAACTATAAAAACATTTTTTTTAAGTGCAAAGACAAATTTGAATGGGAATATTTTCCAGTGCCCATGATTTATCTCATGAGTGCAATGCTATTTATGAAAATATGTTCCTATGATAGCGTAATTGTGAGTGAAACCGTGGGTAAAAATACTGTGCAAATACTGAGTGAACAGGAACAATGAAGATAGAGTCTAAACATCAGGTAATCATAATGAGTTTACTCACTATGGACATTTCAAGAGTCATGTAAACATGGAACGAAATAAATAAACAGCTTTTATCGATACTCAGCAGATGTTGGACTTGCACTTATGCAGGTGGCAGTAGACAGCAAAAGTTACTTTCCGTACCATCTAACAGCAACATAAACTTACTATGGCCCCTAATATTTTAATTTATGGTATATCTAGCTTTGGACGTTATAAAATCTATTACATCTGCAAGTTAATTAGCTTATAACATTTAGAGTATTAAAATAAAGCTTAAAGTTAAACATTTCATTACATAATGCTTTTATGTAACAGCTTTTGGATTAATTGTTTTAAACTAAAAGTGTTTAACTATAAGGTTTTAAATTTAAGCTGTTGAAAAAAATGCTAAACAATGAAGTTTCAAACTAGAATTTGAGGTGTTACATATATTTGGCATTGTCAAGGAAGATAAGTAATTTTTAACACAAAGATGACATATCCATATATCAGCATAAATTGTAATTACCATACATAAGTTATTTTCAACACTTAATACTGTTAAATGCACGAAAATACAAGTGTACAAAAATGTGGTTATGTGTAAATAGACCAATTCTAGAACCATGTTTTACTCATCCAGTTCTTTGTTTTGGTACTTTGAAGTACTTGTCCATATGTTATATCCCATAAAATATTGCTATACAAAGAACGCATGTAATACTATATGAAATTACATAAACGTACTACCTTAGATTATATTTGTTACACTACCTAACACTGGCTTGATTAGTAGTGTCTTGCATGAATAAACATAATTTTAAAATTAATATAAATGTGTTCTTATAATGTATGATTTTGTACTAAATTTTTATTCAGATAATGGTGCCATTTTATATATATATATATATATATATATATATATATATATATATATTGTGACAAAACATTAGGTAAGAACTCAAACAAGAAAAACAAACATTATAAATAAATACAGTAGATCAGCAGCTGATGGGCCATGACATGACGTGTGTGAATAAGTTGACGAAAAATTAATTTATCTTATGTCTTGTCTGAAGCACCAATTGGTGTGCAGTTTCACTTTTTTCAATTTAAATCTATCAAGGCTTTCGTTTGAATCTTCAGGGATCTTATTTATTTATGCCTTTGATGGTGTAGCAATTTTCTATCTGATTTTGTTTATGGACATTGATAGCGTGACTGGCTAAAGGTTTTTTCTATATCGCTATGGACAATGTCAAATCGATGGCCAGTTACTCGTATCCGTAAAGGATTCGACGTATTGTTTTTCACAAAATTTACAGTCAAATTGGTAAATAAGGTTTTTTGTGTCACAGTTGATAGTTCCTTTGATAGGATATACATGATTGGTTACATTACTTTTGAAATTTTGACTTGTAGACATGATCTTACAGGTTCCACAACAAGGTTTTTGGCAAGGTTTACAACCAAAGGACTGTGATTCCTTATTTACCTTTTTTAGAGGATCAGTACAGACCAACATCTGTTTAATGTTGGCGGGCTTTTTGAATACAACTCTTGGAGATTTTGAAAATAAGTCTTTAGTTTCTTGAGAATTTTGAAGTAGGTTAAAGGCTGTCTTCATGATTGAGTTGATTTTGTGAAGGCCAGGATAAAATTTTGTTATGAATTTCGGATCGTTTTGGGGAAAAGGATTATTATTTTTGTTTGATGGTTGATTCAAATTGTTCTTGATAACTTTATCGGGATATCCTAATTTTCTAAAACCACAAGTTAATTTACTGATATAATTAATAAAATCGTCCTCATTACTGCAAAGATTTTTCGCACGAATTGAAAGACTCTTCGGAATACTTTTTTCACATAAGTGGGGTGACAACCAACTATTGTAATTCAAATACTACATAGTATTTGTGTCTTTTACATGTATTTTAGTTTTTAACACAAACCAGACTCTATAAAAACATCTACGTCCAAGAAAGTAAGAATTTCATGAGAAAATTTCCAAGTAAATTTGAGGGTTGAAAACGTGTTCAATGCATGTAGAAATTCTTGAAGGAGTTCTTCACCTGGATCCCACAGAAAAAATACATCATCAATAAAACAAAACCAAACTAAAGGAAGATGGTTCTGAGAATTTAGGAATTTTTCTTCCAATAATCCCATGAATAAATTGGCAAAAGAGGGAGCCATCCTTGTTCCCATGGCTGTGCCTTTGACTTGTAGATAAAATTTATTGTGAAATCTAAAACAGTTCATTGTTAAAACAAAATGTATAAGTTTTAGTAAGAAATTTGTAGAAGGTTTAGAGTCAATGGGTCTGCTGTTAAGAAAATGTTTAGCAGCATTTATACCATCATCATGTGGTATGGTTGTGTACAGTGATGTGACATCAACAGTAACTAGAATTGTGTTTTTCGAAACAGGTTGATTAACTTTTGATAGTTTTGAAATGAAGTCATCAGTGTTCTTTACGTAGGAAGGTAGTTGTTTGACAAATGGTTGCAGCTGATCATCGATAAATGCAGAAATTCTCTCAGTTGGGCAACCGTAGCTGGTTACGATTGGACGTCCTGGAGGTGGTCTAATATCTTTATGAATTTTTGGAAGAAGATAGAAAGTTAGAGTTCTTGGAATTTTGGAAGTTAATAAATTTATTGTTTTAAGAGATAGCTCTTCATTTTCCCCTTATGAATATATTATATATATATATATATATATATATATATATATATATTCTTTTTTTACAAAAATAAATATCAAAACATTTAAATCAACTTTCTGAAGTCATTCAGACAATTGGTTTGTCTCTTCAATTAATTTAGTTCTCATGTGAAGTGTACCTTTTACCAAAGCAAACATATATGCCACAGGAGAAATCTTGGTGGCATCTGGAGCTGTTGCGTACTTGGGGCCATTCACTCTACAGTTCCGAATAGACCAGATAAAGAAGTGGGTAGACCATGTGAACAGTTTCAACATTTACTGCCCACGGGACTTCAGCTTGATGGCTATCCTGGGCCAACCGGTTGAGATCAGAGCTTGGAACATCTTTGGATTACCCACAGACTCGTTCTCTATAGACAATGGCATCATTGTTAAGTACGTTGATAATGGCGTAACCGTAAAGTATGTTTTACAGTAAAGTATGATTTGTCTATGATTGTTATTGAGCCTTTATAGTGAATTTTGCTACATTCAGATATAATTTTAAAGTACAATCACCTTCTAACTAGCCAAGTAAAATTAAGGTGATGGTCGTTATGATTGTGGATAGCCCAAAACAACAGTTGATCTCAGGTTGAGTGATAATGCCTATAAATATGCATGTTGCATCTGTCCCAATCACTCAGTCATCAAGTTTAGTTTGTCGAAGCTGCGAGCTGTCGACGTGGTCAGTTTGTTGTATATGACCAGATGTAATAAAACCAGAGATGTTAAATGAAGTTTATGTATTGAATAAATTTTAGTTTTTATTTTAGCATTTGGAATATAGAATAATAAAATTATTTAGTGACAATGCACCAGTTTCAATTATACTTTTAATGTACCTAATGTTATTATGCAATAAATTAATTGAATTAAATTGAATATTCTAGAATACAGATGATTTGTGTTTTATGATGTTGGAACAACTTATTGTGTAGATTATGCGTGACAATGAAATTTAATTTGTTTAGAATATATAAATATTGTTTACATGCTTCTAGATTCTGTTTTCATATTTTAATAATTTCAGTATTTTTTTTTATTAATATAGTAAATTGTAGGACCCATATCAGATAATGCGTAAAGTATAAAGAAGTAACTGAATTATTTGTTTTATGTATATATATTTTTTTAACATTTGAAAAAGATCTAGTTAGAAAAAACTCATGACAAGAAAGAGCAAATTGAGAATTAATTTCAGATTGATTTAAGTATTGCAGAAGATAAAATATTTTTAATAAAGTTATTCAAAGTTTTGATTGTATTCTATAGGTTTTTTTTATATTTATTTTGCTTTTAAATTAAGTCCAGACAATTATTTATTAGATTATTTTTTTCAGTGTGAGAGCGCTATACTGTTGTTTTCAACAAAAATTTACAATGTTTAACAAGTTCGCGACGACTTGTACCCCCTTGGGTACACATGGTCTTTCACAATTGCTGTTGTGTACCCGGTCGGTAATTACATTTTATAGATACCCCTTGGGGTACACAGAGAAACATTCAAAAAACCTATTGAAATACATTTTTTCTGTAAAATTTCTTACATACTATTCTCATTATACTTAGATGTTTAACGTAAAAAAATCAATTAGAGTTATTGGCCATTATTATTGAAAAAAATCGATGGTAAAAAAAGTCCAGAAATAAGCCGTTGTTATGAACGTGTAAAAAAAATGTTATTTAAAATAGAAGGTTTTTTATAATCTTAAATAATGAATTTTGTCTTTAAATACACCTACTTTTACATATGATTAGTTAATTGGCATTACAGTGTACATAAAATATTAGCAATATTATTGCAATTAGTTGCACTATCTAGTTATTTGACAGTAAACATCAAAATGCCATTTTGAAGTAAGTTTTATTACTTTCAATTATGCACCATATTATTTTAAACTGTTAGTTTATACTCACTTGTCTATACAATTGTGTTCAAAATTGTGAGTAAGAGCATGATGAATTTTAAAGTTACTGTTTGGAATATTTTTTTAATTTTAGGCAGTGGTAACTAGAACTTTAAATTTCTCAAAAATGAAGAAACATTTTTATTGAGGAGAAATATGTGATTGTTTGATTTTACTATTCAAACACATTTTAACCCTTTGACTGATACGCAGCGATATATCGTTGTGAGTGAATTTACCGAAAAGTGATACACAACAATATATCGTTGTTGATGTTTTCGGGCGAAAATTGATATGCAACGATATATCGTTGTTGCATCATAAATTTATTTCAGCGTTATTACTTTGCCAAATAAATCTTACTATATTTCAATTGATAGAGAAATATATCTAATTAATTAATAGACGCATGGTGCTGAATGCATATGTGTTGTACAAGTTAAATACAACACAAGGCCAACTGAAGAGGGCTGAGTTCATGAAAGAAGTGATAGGAGATCTTTCTTCGGAATGGCTTGCAAGTAAGCAAATCCCGCAAAATCTCCGGGGTGGTGGTGATGGTCCATCAGTTGGTTTCGGACTCAGGAAATTACCTGAGAAGAAGGAAAAACTGTGCCGAACCTGTTCAGATGACAATCATCCTGAAGGAAAGAAGCGGAGGTCTCGGACAGTGTGTGTAAGGTGTGGTCTTGGTGTACATGCTGAATGCCTCGGCAAGCATGTTTGCCACTGAAATTATAAAAACTAAAAAACTGTAAATATTGTAAATAATAACTTTTTTATTAGTGTTGTGTTTTGACAATAAAGTGTATTTTTAAGACAGGATTCACAAACAAATTTAATTAATATAGAACATTCAATGTGTTTGACTCCAGATTTCCAAACAGATTGCCTCAAATTCACATAAGTAAATTTTTATTATTTTACCAATAAGTCATGCATTTTTTAACTTATATGCTTCAAATTTTCTGAATTTGTTGACAATAATACGTACTTTTAGAATAAATTACTGTCAATAAGAAATTTCAAAAAATGATTTTAGTTTACTACTGACAAAGTAAGAAAAACATTTTTTTATATATATATAAATAAAAACAAAAAAAAATAAAAAAATATTTTTAAGTAATTTTTTTGGCTTTTTTATATTTTTTCCTAATAGGCCATTTAAATGTCTAAAGAACAAAACTACTTTCAAGTTTCTACTATATTACATAATAAAGCTACAAATTATCTAGTTTTAATTTTTGTATTAATTAAGGGATAACCCTGTTAAAAATCATATCAATTTTGGAAAAAAAATAAAAAAATTGTTGATCACTCAAAGGGTTAATACATTACATTTTTCTAAAAAATATTGGGTTTATTTTAAAACATTTTTACTATGGCAATGACACTTTTTAGTTTTTTAAAAAGTAAGAGCATTTTATATTCAGAAATAAAATAGTGTTACGTAATGTTGAATGAAGATGGAGCTTACAATGGTATTGTGATCACTGTATTGAAAATTTACAACAATCAATATTTAAATCCCTTTTTTTCTGTGAGGCCTTACTATTAAAAGGCCCCACAGAACAAAGAGGTTCTAAATATTGGTTATTGTGAATTATCAATACAGTGATTACTTTTATATAACACTGTCAACTTTTCCTTGGATTGATGGTGTCGACCTTACAAATACCATTCCATAACTTGTTAGATAATTATCTATTACTTTACTTTTCTCCATTTCTAGAAATGCCAGACGTTGGCCCCTGATGATCGACCCTCAAAGCCAAGCGAATAAATGGATAAAAAATATGGAGAAAGCAAATAATTTAAGTGTCATCAGAATGAGTGGCTCTGACTATGTTCGAGTTCTTGAAAATGCCATTCAGTTTGGCCAACCTGTAAGTCAAATATTTAAATTTTGAATAAGCATTTATTTATTTAGTCAGCTTTGTTTTCAAAACAAATTGAATGTTAGTTGATAAGTTTAGGTTAGTGTGATACAGTGTTACCTTATTAGTTTGAACTATAATAACACAAAATTCTTGAAAACTTAGATGCTGCACTAAGAGGAAGGTGAACTGGAGCTAAACTCAACATTCACATTAAATCAACTCTTCCCACCATAGCTATGTTATATGTAGAAAACTCGGTTGCTCCACCGTTCTTAAAGATTGTGCTTAATACATTGTAGTGCACTCAATTGTGCATCTGATGAGACAATGAGAATACCTCTTCACCTAGATTACACTATATTTTGTAGTGTAGGTGTCCCTGATGTTGAAACAATGTAAACAGTTTGTTATGAGCTTCTTTGTCACCAACTTTTTTTATCTCTTCTGATGAACTTGTCTCAAGATTCCAGGAGTCAAGTCTGTGACAGTGTCAGATACCAGACGCTGCATTAACTGGAGCTAAACTCATCATTCACATTGGTAATTTTAATTCTACTACTTGAATATTTTGAATTAAAACCCAAGATAAACCAAAATTTCACTGTTTTGGATGATGTATTAACTCCCTTTAACTCAAAGTTGTTGCTTTGTGAACTTCTATAAATAAATCATTGGAACTCATGTCTACTGACCTCTGTGCACCAATACTGCGACCATTTGACTTCCTTCACAAGCTTTTACAACAAGTAATGGAAACAGTTGTTTTCAAACAACCATTACAATGTTATGTAAGTTGCAAAATCTTACTAAACAAATATACTGTGTCTATAATATCTATTTTTGTTGTACATGCACAATGAAATCATGCAGCAGTAGCAACTTATGTAGATGAACAAAATCTTTAAACAGCTATACTATTGTCAGTTTACAGTTGGCTGTAATGAATCATATTTTTTATCATCATCCAATAAAGATTACTCTATTTATTATATTGTAGGTTCTGTTAGAAAACATTGGTGAAGAGTTGGATGCATTACTGGAGCCTCTTTTGATGAAACAGACATTCAAGCAAGGGGGTGCCATCTGCATCAAACTGGGTGACTCGGTCGTAGAGTATTCACCTTTATTTAGGTACTGCATACAAATTATGTATTTCTAGTTTGTGTTTGGGTTTTAATATAGTGACTTTGAATTCAAACATGAATATCATGATTCAGTGTGTTGATAAACAGTTACAGAGTAGCGTATAGAATATTTGAGTTTTGTGTTCTAAATTCTATGTATAGTATATTTTGAATTTATGTAGTAATTTACTTTTATACGAATGAAATAGATTAATCTTGTTTAGTTGACTTTTGAGCATTTGGTTTGCACTCTTAAAGTAAATTGGTAAACATTCCTAGAATGATTGATGGCTGAAAGTGGGTAAGAAAAAATCATTAACATTGTAGAATGCTGTTTTTTGGAGAGTAAGCTTAATATTGGTTTCTTAGCATTTTCTTCACACATAACAAAAACACTTCTTTGTTGAAGTATGATTTGGCTGAAATCCAATGTTTTCGACTTGATCTCATTTTTTTAGCATCAAAGAGCATGGTCTATCTTTTAAAGACGCCCTTATTAAAAGTCAAGTGGCACAAGAAGACCAACTTCAGTTCCTTTTAGTCTCTCATTGAGTTTTTTGGTAGTTAGTAGCTGTATTCATCATGTGTGTTATTTGTGGTAGATTCTACTTGACTACGAAGTTGAGGAATCCGCACTACTTGCCCGAAGTGGCGGTGAAGGTTACACTGCTCAACTTTATGATCACACCGATTGGGCTTGAAGACCAGCTGCTAGGAATTGTAGTGGCCAAGGACAGGCCGGATTTGGAGGCAGAGAAAAACCAGTTGATTGTCCAGGGTGCAGAAAATAAGAGGTGAGGAAATTGTCTAAAGTTGAAAGCTGAGATGTGTGAATACTCATACTTGCATGTTCTAGTCAGAACTAGTCGGTGTTACTATTTTTTTGGTCAAAACATAGACAGTCAAAGATGGAGTTAAGTATTGAGTATCATCTAATATTGGTGTTTGTTTGTTCACGATAGATGTACATAAAGAAATAACCATATGTAAAATATATAACACAAGTAATACAGAAAAGCATTGGACAAACATATAATGTAGTATAAGGAAAAGTCATACGATGTAAACATATGTGTATGTTCAATATAAGAAAAATATTATACAGTGTCCAAAAAGTCCCGGGTCTGTTAAATATTTTTCAAAGTATTTAAAATAGAGCTACAAAACCTTACACAAAGTTACTGGACGTAAAAATCTATTTTATCACATATTCAGTGATCCGCTACTTCTTCAGGGGGGCGGCCCGCCAGGAGTCAGAAGAAAATCTTAAATGTAAGCATAGGTTGATATGCATATCAAATAAAAGGTCTTTATTAGTAGAGTACAGAGCCGCAAACCCGACCTCAAACGGATAACCGAGTCAAAAATGACAGCCGTTCAAAGATGGCTTGAGTTTGCAACTTAGGTTAATGTAAAAAATAAACTGATGAGCTTTTTGATTTTAACTTTACTAACCCAAAACTCCGATCCCTCTCAGAAATAAAGAAACTTATTATTCTACAACAACAATTAATTGTAAACAGTTTGTTAAGTTAAAATCAAAAAGCTCATCAGTTTATTTTTTACATTAACCTAAGTTGCAAACTCAAGCCATCTTTGAAAGGATGCCATTTTTTGACTCGGTTATCCGTTTGAGGTCGGGTTTGCGGCTCTGTACTCTACTAATAAAGACCTTTTATTTGATATGCATATCAACCTATGCTTACATTTAAGATTTTCTTCTGACTCCTGGCAGGGCCGCCCCCCTGAAGAAGTAGCGGATCACTGAATATGTGATAAAATAGATTTTTATGTCCAGTAACTTTGTGTAAGGTTTTGTAGCTCTATTTTAAATATTTTCAAAAATATTTAACCGACCCGGGACTTTTTGGACACCCTGTATTTAGACATTTTGTGACCAAAAAAGGGGCCTAAATACAATATAGAGTTGTGATCACACTAAAAACTAAACCTATAAATTTAAAAACGTTCTTGTTATATCTCTTTGTTACATCGTTATTTAGCATAATACATTTTCTTAATTATCTTACGAGTAAAATATTTTATAATTAAAACCAATCAAATTAGTTTATAAAATTTTTAAATTTTATTTTATTACACCAGTAAATAGATTCCAGATGAAAAAAGGCTAGATGAACGAAGTTGTACTATATTTTAAATATTTAAACTCCTACCAAAATTCTTTATATTCTCATTTAGGGTTACATCTTAATTTACAGTGTACATTTCTCATGTATAATCAATGCATATAACATAATACATTTCCTTCTAGAAGTTATACAAGCTGATTATGTGATATGTTCCAATATTAGACTTGGTAACACTTTGTAGCAAAAGTGTTAATGAAACTGCTAAATACATTTTTTAATGGAAATTGTACAAGTCCTATCCTTATTCCTCTGACAAAAATTAAGATGCTCATTTATATCCTGTAAAGTTTATAAAAATTACCATACAAGTATAATATAGAGTTATATTATCTTATTAATAATTTTGATAAAACATGTTGTTCTTTGTCTTGTCAGAATGTTGAAAGAAATAGAAGATAAAATATTGGAAGTCCTTTCAACCTCAGAAGGTAACATTCTAGAAGATGAGGAGGGGGTGAATGTTCTGAGCTCCTCAAAAGTCCTGGCAAATGAAATCTCTGAGAAACAGGCAGTTGCTGAAGTCACTGAAAAGTCGATAGATGCAGCTCGACAGGAATACCAGCCCATAGCAAATCACTCTACAGTGTTATTTTTTAGCATAGGTGAGTCTGTAAAATTGCTTATACTGCTGGCACATTCTCTCTTTGATCATACTATATCTTCAAAAAACATATGGTTCCTGAGTTACTAAAAAATCAATAGATACTGCCTAAATGGAGTACCAGCCCATAGCCAACCATCCAACAGTTATTCTCGACCATCTCAATTACTTGCCTTTTTATTGTAGATTGGGTGGATCAAATACTTACTCTGTTCATAATTATAATCAAATGTTTATTTCTGATTTTTTATTCTGTATAATACTACTCAGTAATCCAGTTGATAAATGTTTATTACCTTTTGCACTTACAAGTTTTGCTTAAGGCTTTCGCAGTTTTAGATGATCCAAAACATTTTATTTTCAGCAAATTTGGCAAACATTGATCCGATGTACCAATATTCTCTGGTCTGGTTTGTTAATCTCTACAAAACTGCTATTGACAACACAGAGAAATCTGAAAATGTGGAAGAGAGAATTGAAGAGCTATCAAAATATTTTACCTATTCATTGTACGTCAACATATGCCGCAGTCTTTTTGAAAAGGTATTTTGGATTCCCTCACACTGTTATTTCAATAAGTTCCAGTCACATGAGTTATGTTTTTAATTTAATTTTATTACTACTTCTGGATAGTGGACATAGAATTTTACATTCAACATGTGTATTTTCAGAGCCTGTATAGTGCAGGCTTATTACTATACCATATTTAAAAAAGAATGGGTGTAAGAAAATGAACTTTTGCACATTTTGATGTGTACAATGTTAGCTAAAATCATCATGGCAATCTAAACAAAATTAACTTTATTGGCATATATTGGTGATGATTTTTGAGATTTAGTGTATGATTAATTAATATTATTACAAAATTATTAGTATGATAGAGGTTTTTATATTGTAGTTAATTCTTTTTAATTGGGCCTAGCTTAAAACTGTATAAAGTTGGTTTAATTCATTTAGTAACTAATTAATTATTGAAGATTAATTAAGTTGCTTCTGTTCATGAATTCACTATTTATGTCAGTTGATTATATGAGGACATTCATATAAACAGAAAAAATACAATTAAGGGAAAGGTCTTCAGGGAGATTGTTTATATAAGTTAAGGATAGGATTGATAGTATGAGTGACCCTTGTAAATGAACACTATGATTATATATACGAAGATACACAGAAGCTGAAATAAATACTCCTGGAAAGATTCAAAACATCCCCTTTAAGGATAACTCACAAAAGTCAAACTACTATTGACTTTGACTGTACAAATCTGGATGAAGCATACACAAGTCCTCGATACAGAAATAATTAATCAGCTATATAATATTAACTCAGCCAGTAATTACATTCCAGCAAATACACTCAAAAGAAACATTCAGCAAGTAATGGGCGTTTCAACAGTGAAACCATTCTCACCAGTAGAAATAGCCAACCACGTCAATAAATCCTACACCTGAAAGAACACTTTTCAATAGTGAGCATAACCATCTTCACCCACCTATAGTATTCCAGGATCTATAAATATCCAATCTCTTCCTACAAATGAAGCAGTGTCAAAAATATCAAAGTTATAAATGGATTAAGACATAATTCTTCAGCAGGAGTAAATGATTTATCATAAAAATTGGTTAATTACTGTAAAAATGAAACCCGGTTTTTTACTTCACCTTGCTGGTAGTATCCAGAGCAGAGTGCCATTTCCAAACATCCAAATTCCATACTTTGAAGGATCAAAAGGAATTCAGCTACAGAAAAATTACACAGTAAGAAACAGTTTGTGCTAGCAAAGACACTCTGGTTTACCATGGAGGTTCCTTTGAGAAAAGCCTCTTTCACATAGGATTACAGAAAAAGGAAGAAATCATTAAACTTGAGATGAAAGTAGATGAGTTAAAAAGCAATTTTAATACATCTACTTTTTGGTTGAAAAAAAGAAAACTAAACTGTACAGTTTATCAAACATATCCAGTTTAAAACTTTATACTCAAGTAAGTTATTCTGAAACTATTCAAACTAAACTCTACTCATCGATAGTTAGTGAAGGATGTAAATTAAACCATATGAGCATCCCCCATACGATAAACAAAAACAAAGACTATGGTAGTTTTCTTTCAGAAAATTGTTTTTATCTGTTGCCACCTCTTGATGAAGATTCTCAGAGTAGCTCGAACTCTGTGGCAACTGAATAAAAATATGTTCCTAACTAAAGAATTTTAATTTATGCAGTCATGGAAAGAATTTATCTTGGCATATTAATGAAAACCAACCTTTAAAAAGTATCAGTCTGTTGGTTTTGTTAAACCTGGAGACCATACCAAGCAGGTTTTAAATGAGAAGAATGTAAAACAAGAATTAACAGATAAAGAAGACATCCTGATTTGTTATTTGTGGTTCCAATGATGTTGCCAGAAATGAAGCACATGAAGTATTGGACGGCATACTGACCTTTATACTGACAGCAAAGTGGTTTTAGTGAACTAAACTCAAAGATATGACTTATCAGACTGGTCATGTGTAAATAGATAAATTAAGAAAACTAATTTAAAACTAAAAACTTAAGGTGATCGTTATGATAATGTGAGGTTGTTTGCAGAAACGAGTACAGCTGGCAGACACATGCGTGCTGTATGTGGTATGCATTTAAATTCAGTTGGAAAGACATGGTTGGCAATGAAGATACGGAAGACTCAGGTCTACTTCGATTTAGGTCTACCAAACTAATGTGGACTCTATTCAAGCGGGAAACTTCACCTCAACAGAAGAGTGGTTGAAGACGTAGGAATTCAAAATAATATACAACAATTTTCCAATAGCATTACAGTATTGCATATAAATATTCAGTACTTATAAATAAGATTAATGAGTTGGATATATTTCTAAATGAATTTAAATACATTATAATTTCCCTTAAGGGACAATTGCTTGCTCCTCTGGAGCTGGAATTTTACTTGCTTAGTGGGTATAATTGGCAGCCAATTATTGCAAGAAAAACTTAGGACATGTGGAAGTATCTCTATATGTGTAAGTAATAGTTTTGTTTTCAAATAAAAAATACATTATATTCCCTATAAGATAACTTTTCTTTGTGAATTCTATTTTTTGTGACAACAAATTTACATATCTCAATATTTTAGGATAAACTGCTGTTCTCTCTCATCCTGTCAGTAAACTTGATGTTCAATACCAACAACATGGACCATGCAGAATGGATGTTCTTGCTGACTGGTGGAGTGGGTCTAGACAATCCTCATCCCAACCCAGCCTCCTGGCTCCCCCAGAATTCTTGGGACGAGCTTTGCAGATGTGATGACCTGCCAATGTTCCAAGTAAGAAATGATGATCATCTTCACTCTGTTGATACTTAATGAGTTAATATTAATGTTGAACTTACTCTAATATAAACTTTAAAAATAAATTGCCTTTTACTCTGTCACAATTAAAGTGTTGTAAATAAATAATATAAATAAAACCCAACCTCTAATAGTCAAATTTAATGTATTTTATGGATAAAGCACTGAACTTCAAAATTTTTAATGAAGTGATAAAATTTCTCCATTTGATCGTAAGTAAGTATTTGTCTTTGTAAAATATATATTCTAGATCTGGGACATTATTTTTTTTCAAAGGACTCTGATATATATATAACAAATGCAATAAACTTGTAGAATATATTTTGGTGTAATATAACATGGTTTTTCACAATTGTTTTTTTCCAAAACACATCCTTTCAGAGTTATAAATCTCCTATCAGTAAAAATTAAGGCTGTGTGTAGAGAGTATGGAGGCTACTTGATGAAAATGTACTCACTTAGAAGTTTTTACATATCTGCTAGTTGGCGCTACAACATTGTGGCAGCAGATGAAACAAGTTATTTTCCCACCTGGGCAATTACTTCATTTAAATACCCAGCTTGGAGGCCAGATACACTCGAAATATGATTCTCTCTAAATATGCACATCATATTACAAAATTTTAAATATGACTTGTTTAATTTTTTCTTTGCTAGCAAATTTGATCATTTAAAATAAATGTAGTTGGGAGTTGTTGAGTTCCAAATATGCTGTCTCTTTAATAGCCCACCGTTGGTCGCCATAAGTCATGGTTCAAAATATTTTGAAGGTCAGATAGCAGCTGCACATTAGTCTGTTAATGTTCATTAACATCATCAATGGATTACACATTTTTTAATGATTATTGGAATTAAATATCTTATATCAATATAACGTTGATTTATCTCTTGCCTTAGTAATTATTTTAATCTTACATGTAATTATTATGTGTTTGTAATAGACAATAGACAATAGACAATAGACAATTTCTTTATTTACATATTCATAGAGAATAGTACATGCGTCATAAAACAAAAGTTGTGGTTAGTAAAATTTATACAATGGAAATAGTTTCTGTGTCATAGTTATATAATGCAAAGTTGATACAAAGTTTGATGTCCAGAGGGAGCTCTTGTCTTCCGCTGCACTGTGTCAGGTGCTCAAGAATTCGGACTCTGAATAGTAGGGCCTTTCTTGCAGCCATTTTGTTAGTTGGTTCGCGAAACACTGAGGTGGCTGGTTTCTTAGATGATCGGGCAGGTGGTTGAAAAACAGCGCTCCTTGGTATGAGGGTTTCTTCTCAGAGAGGCTTAAGCGGTGTAAGGGCAGGGTGAAGTTTGTGGCATTTCTTGTGTTATATGGATGTAGTTCCTGATGTCTTAACTGCTGTGAAGTGACTGCATGCAGAATGGTTTCCCGGATGTAGAGTGAGATTGTTGTGAGAATTTTTAGTTGTTTAAAAGATTCCCGGCAACTTTCCTGGTGATGTAGTCCTGCTAGGCATCTAATTGCTCTTTTTTGTAGAGTAAGAATCTTTCCCATGTTGGACGCTGTTGTTCCTCCCCATGATACTATTCCGTATCTTAGGTGCGTTACGAAAAGAGCAAAGTAGGCAACTTTGCCTACCTCCATGCTACATACTTGTTTAATTCTGCGAATTACATAGATACTTGAGGAGAGTTTCATACTTAGTTGGTCTATGTGGGGCTTCCATGACAATTTCGAGTCAATTGTGATGCCTAGATATTTGGTCACATTGCTTACTTCCAGGTCCAGGAGAGGTGATAGGTTTGTAATTTTATTTTTTGTGTTGAAAACTATTTGTACGGTTTTATTTTCATTTAATACTAGGTCATTATTTGTGCAGTATTGTTTAGTTTGGTTGAAGCATGCAGTCGTGTTTATTGCGAGCATTTCATTGACTTTATTAGAGATGGTAAGCACAGTGTCATCTGCATACATTATAGTAGAACAGGCATCATCCAGGCAGTTTGGCATATCATTCGTGAGGAGGAGGAAGAGCACCGGCCCGAGCACGGATCCTTGAGGCACTCCTCTTCTCACTTCAGTTGTTGCTGATTGGATTTTATAGTTTGTATAATTTTGGGTGTAATTTATTTCTACCAGTTGTTTTCTTCCCTTGAGGTAGCATTTAAACCAATCTGCTTCTTTACCTCCTACGCCTAGGGCTCTTAGTTTTTGTAGTAGCTGATCGTAATTGAGGCAGTCGAAAGCTTTACTAAAGTCAAGGAACAGACTAGTTACTGAACATCCTTCCTCTAGTTGGTCTATGATGTGTTCTGTCAGCTGTACCAGGGCTGTTGTTGTTGACTTACCCCTAAGGAATCCATGCTGTTTGTTTGTAAGTAGATTATGCTGTTCGAGATGGTTTAGGAGTCTGGTAAGGACAATTTTCTCAATTATTTTGGAGAATGTCGGGATGAGTGATATTGGCCTGTAGCTGCCAGGTTCACTCCGTGGTCCTTTTTTATATTTTGGATATATTTTGGCGATCTTCAGAACAGTTGGGAAGATACCTTGCTGTAGGGATTTATTTATTATATTAGTTAGTGGTATTATCAGTTCTTCTTTACATCTTTTAACTAGTTTTGCGGATATTTCATCAATACCAGTCGATGTCTTAGGCTTTAAGGAGTCTATAGCTTTTTTTACTTCTTCGCTTGTTGTTAAGTAGAACTGTAATTTCTCATTTGTGACTGGAGCTGGGTCAGGGTTTGCAGGATTAATGTTGCTACTGTTTGTTTGGAGTGTGTTTTCTGCTATTGTTGCAAAATATACATTAAGGGAGTTTGCTATTTCGTGTGGGTCCTTTGTTGTTTTTCCATTTAGCTGAAGACTTAGCTGATCATAATTTGTGTTAGTAGTTGCTTTTCTTTCATTATTTATTGCCTGCCACAGCGCTTTTGATTTATTTTCTGCTTGGTTAATGTGTGCTGTAGTTTGTTCTCGCCTTAGGTGTTTCAGTCTCAAGTCATATTCTCTTTTCCTCTCCACTGTTTGTGCTTTATGTTTTGCTAGGCCTGTACGCTGTTCTATTTCTAAAGCACTGATGTACGCATTTTTCAGTTGGTTGCATTCGTCATCCCAGACCTGTCTTTTTTTATTTTGTCTTCCTTTGACTAATTTCAGAGGGCAGGTTTCATTTAATATAAGTTGTAGTGCACTGTGAAAGGAGTTATAGGCATGGTTGACATCTTCTTCCATTAAGATCTGGTCCCAGGTTTGCGTTTGTAGTTTTTCCTGGAACCGTGTTAGTTCTCTATTGGTAAATAGTCTTTTTCTTTCCCTAACGGTTTTTTTTATTAATTTTGATGTTTTAAGGGAAAATGTTTGTGCTGTATGGTCAGATAAGCCTGTCAGGATGATGGATGTTTTTATGCTCTCAGGGTCTATGTTAGTGCAGATCCAGTCTATTGATTTTTCAGTTTCACTTGTGATTCGCGTAGGAGGGAGATTTATTCTCACAATGTCATATGTAGCAAGAAGTTCTTGAAGTTTTGTGTTGTCATTATTTTCTGTGAGATTGTCCACATTAATATCTCCCATGAGTATCGTTTGTTTGCTTGAGCTCATGATTCTATTTAGTTGTTCGGTTAGGACTTCAATTGCACTGTCTAGTTTTGCCCTTGGAGGTCTGTAGACGCCTAGTACTTGTATATTTATCTTTTTTTTCTTTATTTCAAAGAGGGCAGTTTCACATACAAGTTCTGATTCAGGTCCGCTTGTTTCAATGAGCGTTATTTCCTTCTCCTGTCCTTTTTTCACGTATCCAGCTACTCCTCCCTTGATGTGATCTTTCCTTGCGAAACCTCCAGCAAGTGAGTAGCCCTCAAGGCAGGTTGTAGCAAGGTTTTCTTGTGATAGTCCGTGTTCAGTTACTATTAACAAGTCTGGTTTTTCGCTGTTTAAGAGATGGGCGAGTCTATCTACTTTATTACTTAGCCAGTTTATATTTTGATGTATTATTTTTATGATGTTATGGTTGCTATGTGTTTGATTTTCTTGAGGGCCGAGTTCCAGAGGGTCCGGGTTTTGTGTTTTATTTTCGGCTTGTGTCTCTCTTTGGGACCAGGACTTTGAACTAAAAAATGGTGTTCCAGTATTTGCGGCTCAGGATGTAGGTTTGTTTGTGTTTTGTCTTTGTCTGTGGTTGCAGCTGAGGTTGTTTGTTGCTGTGGATTTTCAGTGCATGAGTTCTTTGTGTATTTGAGGAGCTCTTCTTTACTCAGGATGTTGGCATGCTTGATCCACTTGCTTATTGTGTCATTTTGACATGCAGTGATGTAAAGAAAAGATTTGGTGTGTCTTGAAATTGCAACAATGCAGTGCGCTTGTGAATTGTAGATGTCTTCCTGTTTGTTTGAGGTACGAATTACGATTACATTTTCTGCTTGTCTTCCTTGAAATTCATGAATGGTGGAAGTGTTTTTGTAGCCTAGACTGATGAGGTAGTGTTTTTCTGATTGTTTGAAGACAAGGTAGGTATGTGGAGGGTTTGCTGGGTTTTTTTCAAGACTTTGTGGTCCATCGAAAGACTGCAGCGTTAGTTCGTTTGAGACTTTGTTTGTTGTGTTAATTCCTTGAGGATAAAATTTTGAAAGTACTGCTGCCGTGCTTAATGTGCATCTATGGGTTGTACTCAGTGTGTCAGATATTGTTGCTATTTCAGCGATGTTATGGAACTTAACTTCGAGGGATTCTGTTCTATTGATATACGGGATTTGATTTAAGTCCCCAACGAGCATAGTTTCTTTTGCTCCTGCAAGCACAGCCGCATATATTATTTCACCTGCATGCAGCATTAGGGCTTCATCTACTATAAGCCTTTCATATTTTTGTCCCTGTTTTAAATGTTGTGTCAAGTTTATTATAAATGAGTGAACCGTTCGGAATGTGTCATTAATTTTAGTGTTGTTGATGTTTGGGTATGTGTTTCTAAACCTTCTTCTAAAATCTTGAACAGAGTCTCTAGTTGGAAAGAGAATGAGGTCACCTTGTTTGTAATTGTTAAGAATGTAGGTTGTTTTTCCACACCCTGGTACACCTTGGACGAGGTTTAAATTAATTTTGCCAACGCTATCAATTTTTATGTTTTTAACACTGTTGAGGAGGCGCAAGTCATTTAGCAGTTGAGTGTCATCTGATACAAGTATGTTGGAATTGATAGTGATGTTATTTGGGGCCAGTGTGTATTTACCATTTTCATCCACTTTAAGTTCAATCAATCGGGCTCCATCAAAGCCAAATTGATACTCTTTTTTTGCTACTTGGTTTGTTAGATGTTCTCCTGTACATAGGTCAATGATGGCATATTTATTTTTTGTTTTTTCCCTAAACTCTTGTATCTTATTTCTTCCACTTAAGTGGTTTATTTCATATTCTTTATACACCGAACTGAGTTTCTGGAGGATAATTTTCTCTTTAGCTTTCCACAGTTCTTTTTGTTCATGCATAGCTGCTTGAATAAAAGTGGTTTTGTCAGGAGTTGCCGAAGGTCGAGGGGGGTCATAGGGATTTGGTGAGGCAAGAGATCCTTGGGTCACTCTCCACAGGTTGTATATGGCTTCCTGTCTTGATGGGGATACTTTTGAAATCTTTCTCTGATTGTTATTCATGGTGTTGTCAAGAATATCGTCAACTATTGTTTTAAGTTTTTTTGTACGTATGTACATTCTGATTCGGTGAAGATATGCATTGCATGAAAACTGTAGAAAAACTTGTAGGAGCTCTCTTACACTTGCCTCGGTTAGGTTTATTGCCTTCATGACCTCCTCTAAGTTGATGGAGAAGAGTATAGGGAACTTGATACATTCGTTTGCAAGTTCCATGAATTGCAATAGTTTCTTCTTCCAGTTCATGTATTTAGATGAGAAGCATATTATAATTTGTGTATTTCCTTTGGCATCTTGTGATGTGATGAAGTTGTTGAAGGATACTTTTCTGTCTCGGAGTCTCTGTTGTACTGTTACTAGCCTATTTCTGCAGGTGGTAGAGCTAGGGGGGGCTTGTTCTGGTATTCGATGTCCAGGAAATGAATGCCACATGTTAATGGGAGGTCCTTATCTTGCTTATGTTGTGTTGTAAGTAATGGAGTTTCTTCTGGTGGGAAGGAGAACATTTTTATTTTTTCAACATTGGCATGGTCTTCCTCTATGATTTCAGATATTAGGCCATTGTTTATGTCTACAGCTGTGCGTCTTATGTGCTTATAGCTTGGGGATCTCGTTTCATACGTTTCATGAATATCTTCGTCCAAGGGGGTGGGCTTAGTTTTGTTAAGCCTGTCTGTTTCCGAGATTTCTATTGCTTTATGGTTTTTTGGTTCCAGTTTTCCAGTTATGGCTTTGCTGTCTCCCTCTGGTTTGGTTTTGGGTATCAGTTTTTTAGTCAGGGTTTGGCTGTCTCCCTCTGTTTTGGTTTCAGGTGTCAGTTTTTTAGTCAGGGTTTGGCTGTCTCCCTCTGTTTTGGTTTTAGGTGTCAGTTTTTTAGTCAGGGTTTGGCTGTCTCCCTCTGTTTTGGTTTCAGGTGTCAGTTTTTTAGTCAGGGTTTGGCTGTCTCCCTCTGTTTTGGTTTTAGGTGTCAGTTTTTTAGTCAGGGTTTGGCTGTCTCCCTCTGGTTTGGTTTCAGGTGTCAGTTTTTTAGTCAGGGTTTGGCTGTCTCCCTCTAGTTTATTTTTAAAGTCCATGTTTTTGGTCACAGTTGTCTGGGTTTGGTGGTCTACCCCTGTGTCAGTGTCAGGGTCTCGGTTTTTAGGCTTAAAGCTTGGTTCTGCAGCCATGTCAACGTTTCCATGTCGGTTTTTTAAAATGCACCATCTGGAGTGATACGCTAAAATGATTTTTAGAATTTCTGGGTTTTTTACTTTTTTTTCTTGAGGAGTTGTGTCTAGATTGGGGCCAGGTAGGATGGTTTGCATGTGACTTTGGGGTGGCAGGACTGTTTTTTGTGCCTGCCTCCTGAGAAGTTTCATTTTCGGAGCTCGGTATGGTTTGTGGCTTATTTTGTTCCTGTAGGTAGTTAACAGCACGCTCCAGACTATCCTGCCTTTCCTTTAGAAGAGATAGTGCCATCATGAGAGCTGGTATGGCCTGGGGTGGTTCGGTGTTGTGTTTCTGTGTTTCCCCGTTTTGGTATGTTTTATTCATATCGTTATTCTCTTCGTATAGTTTTGCATCATGCTGGAGCCTTGATATATTTTTTTCAAGATTATCTATTTTACGTATGTAGTCATTAATAATTTGGTTCTGTGAGTTATCATGGTCTTCGTAGATCTGCTTTAGTTCCAGCTGGTGTTTCTTTCCTATTTCCATCTGTCCCTGGCATTCTTCAATGTTATTGTATAGAGCTTCTATCTTATCCAAATACTTCTTTTCTTCTGTTTCCATAGTCTCTATTTTTGCCTCAAGATTCATGACTTTGGCTGTGAGGTAAAAATAACTATACAAGGAACCACCACAGAGTGCAGTTGGCGGCGACCAATAGAATGGACTGCCTGCGCGACGTTGCCACACAACTGCCGCTGCCGCCGCCCGGCACGGCTGGCGCATTGTGGGCTGATAAACCGCTGCGCTGTCACAACTAACACTGACACTGAACATTTAAAACTTATCAGTATAATTGAAAAACAATATTTAAAATGCGTTGACAGTTTGCTATATTATATTTAAATTACTTGTATAGTTTATTAATGTTATTACAAACGAACTATCGATTAAAAACAAACAAATCGTCCCGTCAGTTAGTCAGAGTAAAGTACTTGCTTTATTTCCATACAACTTTTCAGTGATTTTAAACGATTACTAAACACACACAAAATGAATATACATGTTGCTTATATTGGACACTGCATGACGTGTTCCTTGATTAAAAATAATTAAAAACAATATAACAAGATAATCAATTTTAAAATTATCGAAACAATTATATTTTTAAATATATGAAATAATCAAATTTTCCACTAAATAATTTTTAGGCCTACTATTTTAAAATGAAATACGTTAAAAAGCATGATTGACTTAATAATATTCTTACCTTTGCACTTGTATATTATTTATTCGCTCTCAGGCGGCAACATCGTAGCCAAACCTCGGAGTCTTCTTCATTTTCACTTTCTGCCTCACTGCTACTCGTGTCAGAATTGTCTGCTAGGTTTATAATTATTTGATCTACAACACTTGTGCGGATACATTCCTTTTCAAAATCAGCTTGCTGCAAGGCTTCTGCGTGCTGAACTCTTGATTGCCAGTCTTCTTTAGTCACTTTGTCCAGAGCATCATGAACAAGTTTCTCAACGTCGGTTATTTTAAATGTCTTATTATTACGTGCTACCTCTCCCTTCACTTGAGCCCATACCATTTCAATGGATTGTACTGGCAGTGATAAGGAGGGAGCCTGACAACTGTATGTCCCATTTCATTGGCTAATAGGTCGAGTTCATAAGTTTTTTTGTTGGGTTTTATATGGGAGAACCCTCATTATAAGTTTCTGGTTTCGTTTCTTTCATACAGTATTGTATGTTTTTTCGAGACAGCCAATTTTGAATCTCTTCCTTTCTCCACGATGAATTTGGAATTTTTCTCGGCGAGTACTGAGTGGTATGGAGCATTATCCATAACGATGATCGAGCCTTCTTCCAAAATGCATAGCAATTTTTTTAAACCATTTTCTAAACGATTCAGCGTTCATTTCATCGTGATAGTCCGAACTGGATGATGTCCTTAGACCGAAAAACCCACTTACATTCTTGCAAAAACCCATCTTTTGCCGAACCGACATGACAAATTATTAATCTTCTACCTTTGCCGAGAGGAACCTTTAGTCCACCAGACTCAGTCGTATCCTGCCATAATGTATTTTCGAGTATGGTTTTCATTAACCCATGTTTTCATCGAGGTAATATATGGGCCTACAATCACCAGATTCTCTAAGCTCTTGCATAGTTTCTCAAAAATGTTAAACGAGCCGCTACAATATCATTTCGTTCCAATAAAAACTTTCTACCATCATTGGTTTTCTTATACCTGAAACCAACATGCCTTAATAATCTATTTGTTGAAGTTACCGATCCATTGTAATCAAGTTTTTGTTTGAGATCCTGCGTGATTCTTTTTGATGTGGGAAATTCCCCTCTGTCGTAGTACGAAAGGACAGTTCGTCTCAAAACATCTTTTTCAAAGTCGTCAAAGCCTGTTATTTTTGATTTTCGACTTCTTTGTTTTCCTGGCGTTGAAAAACTTAATTTCTGATGATGAAGGTCCATCTTCTTCGGCCCAGCTTAGCTTCTTTACTTATTTTGTTAACGGTTCTTTCACTTACACCACAGGCCTCAGCACACAGTTTACCACTTTGCTTAAAGTTTAGAGTTTCTCGGAAATTTGTCAACGACAGTTTTTTTGAAAAAGTTGTAAACGTTGTAAATAATACGTCGTTCTCCACTATGTAGGGTTTTTCCGCTACCACTCTTACTTCCGGATGGCTGTGCACTTGAACAAACATCATCACACTCCATTTTGTCCAAATAAGGAATCACAATAACAAGTAGGCCTATATTACAATTGACACTACACAGAAAATAATCGGTACACTTATAATAGCTACCAATAAACAACACTTAAAAACACGAAAACGTTCATCAACAGTAAAATTCAGCACCAAAATAATATACGCGTACTGGAAATTGAAGAGAATGCAGTATTTTCAACCGCCACTGATGAAGCGACAATAGGCACTGACTGACGGTCAGAGACAGGAAGGAGGAAGGGGCTGTTTCTTGGAAATAGTATGACTCATCTGTCTGGTATTACCACCACTGCTGGCTGGTGCGGCTTTTGTTTACAGGTATTTCACCCGTTTCCTCCACATTTTCACTCGTCTGAATCATCTATTATGTACTGTGTTCAAATTTCATTGGATGTTATAGAAAAACCGTTACTGTTTAAGAATTTTATAAGAAAGTGCATTCATATTATAAAAATACTTGTGCTGTATGATTTTTCAAACTATGACCAGTTTAAATATTTAAATCAACCCACTTGTAATAAAAAAAATTTTACATAACACAGATTCAAGACTATTAATAGCCAGGTAGGAAAAATGCTTTCAAATGGTTATAAATTTATGAGAACCGAAGTGCGTAACAAAACCGTTGCGGCAACAATTCCCATCGTTATGTACTGAATAATATTTATGGAAAAGAACATATATTTCAAATGTATTTGATAACTTTCTTACCAAATTGAAAATCCATTTAACATAACATGATTATACTATCCCTCAACTGCACTCTCTTGTGGTTTTTCGTATAATAACAAAAAACTAATAATAAACTAACTAATATAAAAACCTATAAACATCAACTTCCACTTACCGATCTTGCAGTGAATTATTAGAAATTTAAATTTAAATCATACTGTTACAGAGTTTAAAATGTAGTTTATTAAAAAATGTTCCTTACAGTTTTTATCAATTTATTACAGCAAACAACGTTGTGCACTACTGAGAAGAACTTATAAAATTTATGTTTTGTACCATTAGTCCGAGCATGAAGTTTGCTCAAACTTAAAATATTTTTAAGAACAAAAAACATCTTTTTTTAACCTCCAGAATATGTTAATGACACTGTTGAATGGGTTCAGACACTGGTATAAACTATAATTACTTAAACACAATTGTTAAGGATTATGTTAGTTACTGTTTTTAATTATTAGCAGAACATTTTTTTTAATCTTAGCTCATTGATAATATTTAAATAAAATGTTATAAATCTTTTTAATCAACAAATGAGTAAAATAGAATGATTTAAATTCTTAAATAAGTCATATAAGTTTTCTCTGAATCTCAATAAATTTGTATTTTAAATATTATGTCCTTTTTATATAATAATTTTACTACCATATATAAAAAATAATACATTAAGTACAAGCAATTTAGTAATTGGAGTGTTCTTGAAATGGGTAGACTATGTGTTAGGATTCTGCCTGGAGGAAAAGTTTGCAAAAACTCTTTTTTACTTGCATAATGACACAATAAATATGCATACTAAAAATGAATCAATAAATTTTGTTGACCATCACAATACTTGCTTATCTATTTTAACGGGGTACAAAAAATATTTATGCAAGTACAATTACATGTTATGTTATTTAATTTTACATAAGTAAAAATTAGTGTTATTGTAAACATTCTAAATAGAGTAATTTGTATACGAAATGCAAAGTGAGAACAGTGTGATATACATGCAGTAGAGCACTTATTACTTTTGTAACTAAATTCTTCTAAAATTACTAACAATTTTTCTATTGCACATTTAATTTCCTCATGTTAATAATATTATGCATATCTGTTTGTTTTGCATTCCAGGGAATCCGTGAACATTTTGAATCCAACATAAAAGAATGGAAAAAGTTTTTTGACAGCATGGAACCCCATAAGAACCCATACCCAGAGCCTTGGGAGAAGAAACTTAACAGTTTCCAGAAGATAGTACTTTTAAGATGCATCCGTTTTGATAAGGTTGTGCCTGCCATACAAGATGAAGTTGAAGGTATTGTTACCAAGTCATTGAGTTTTTGCTCTCTCTAGAATTGGAAAAGTGTAGTAAATGCTATAACAACTGTTAATAAATTCAACACACTTTTGTCGTTTTTAGTTGCGTATTTTCACAATTAAACCTTTAAAATATTCTATCCTTAGCACCACGGATAACAGCACATGCCTTTGTGTATTATAGCTCATTTGGGTCAGAGATTTGTTGAGCCGCCTCCGTTTGATTTGCCGGCTTCTTTTGCGGACTCCCATTGCTGCATTCCACTCATCTTTGTCCTCACCCCCGGAGCTGACCCTACAGCTTTACTCCTCAAATTTGCTGAGGATATGGTGAGTGGAATTATAATATAAAAAAATAATTTTTTAGCTGTGATACACGATATATGTAATATGATAGTGTTAATAATTTCAACATGAAAAAACATATCTCAGTATAGTGTGGGAAAATTAAAAGTCCATATTCGACAGAAGTACAATTAACAATATTGACCTATTTCTAAAAATGATAACCCTGTAATTTTGTGAGAGGATATTATTTTCACATGTTGAAATACTTTGCATACTCATTATAGAGCTCTAAAACAATATAAACAGTTCTAATGGTTTGTTTGTTGTGTGTTGTTTTTCAAATAAAAGTCAGTAACAGTATAGTCACTGATTTTGTCTTATGTTATGTTTCATATACTAGTTAGACTGTCAAGAATTAATCTATGCATATCTACAGATGCATAGATTGATATGGCAGACATTGAAAAATATTGTTTTTACTGTTGTAAATTTACATTTCCCTGGTCATCACAGTAAACATATTTAATGCTTCATTCATTTAATACCATATACAGGGCGTTTCAAAAAGGATTTTACAACTTTGAAAATTCATATAAATTTTATTAAACAAGTTACAGAGCTGGTTTTGGTGTTATTTTAAAGGAAAAAACTTCAAGTTTTTTTTTTACCTTAAACTAAAGATATTCTATGTGGCTTCCGTTGGTCATTCTGCAGACATCCCATCGGTAGTCGATTTCTTCCCAGACTCGCACTAGCATTTCAGATGTAACTTGCTCAGCAGTAGCGTAAATTCTTGCTGTAAGTTCAGGTAGAGTGGCCGGCAAAGGAGGTACATACACCATATCTTTTATGAAACCCCAGAAGAAAAAATCTAGCGGTGACAGGTCTGGGGAACGGGGGAATGGGGGCCATGCAATTGGCGCATCACGGCCAATCCATTGACCTGGGAAGCGGTCATTTAGAAAATCCTGGACGTCAGTCAGATAGTGTGGTGGTGCGCCATCTTGCATAAAGAAAACATTTCGTTCTCGGTCATCCTCATTGATCTGTGGTATTAAAAATTGTTGCAACATATCAAGGTACATTTATCCCATTGATGGTTCTCTCTTGGAAAAATAAGGGGGCGTACACTTTCCTATTGCTCAACGCTCAAAAAAACGTTCCCTTTAGGGCTATCACGAACATGTTGTAATGTTTCATGTGGATTTTTGCTGCCCCATATCCTACAGTTATGTGTGTTTACCTTGCCACAGTGAAAAGTGGACTCGTCAGAAAAGATTATGCTGTCCAAGAAATGTTCATCATCATCCACTCGATTTAACATATCCACACAGAAGTTCCTACGGGCAATCTTATCAGTGTCTTTAATTGCTTGTAAAAGCGAATATCGGTATGGTTTCAAGTGCAAACGTTTTCTTAACACACGCCAAACCGTCGTATGTGGTACTTGCAGCTCACGAGATGCACGCCGGGTCGATTTCGTAGGGCTATTTACAAAACATTGTCTCACTTGCTCAACGACTTCGTCAGAAGTGCTTGGACGACCTGAGGATTTTTTATGTTTCACTGAGCACCCTGTTTCTACAAAACAACTATGCCACTCATAAATTGTAGGCCTACTAGGAGGATCTTTAGCGTACTTGGTACGAAAATTACGGTGAACTGTTGTCGCAGACTTTGATTCTTCAAACCAAAACACACAACTAGCACACTCCGGTCCAGTGAAGGCAGCCATGTTTAACTTAACTGTCACTAACGCTTGTGCGGCGCGATTAGGCACTAGCGGACTACGCGAGTCAAAACTTGAACTGTTTTCCTTTAAAATAACACCAAAACCAGCTCTGTACCTTGTTTAATAAATTTTATATGAATTTTCAAAGTTGTAAAGTCCTTTTTGAAACGCCCTGTACTGGCATAGGACCTAATTTTAGCTGATGGACATCTATTTACCAATCTGCTGCTTGCAGATTGAGTCTACATGTCCAATAACAGAGTTTGTTAATTACATTATTTATCAATGTTAATTCATTAATTTTCTGGATACAAATATGAACTGTCATATTTTATGTTAGCCACTCTCACAATATGAGTATTCATGTTTTTAATGCTATTCATTAAAACACTAACATTTCCAGGGATTTGGAGGGTCACGCCTGAACTCCCTGTCCTTAGGTCAAGGTCAAGGTCCAATAGCAGTTCGGATGATTGATGAGGGAGTCAAGAATGGCACCTGGGTGGTGCTTCAGAACTGCCATCTCGCCAAGAGCTGGATGCCTACTCTAGAAAAAGTATAGTTGCTAATTTTGTAATCGTATTTTTAGTGGACAAATTTACCAAAGAAATTTTATAAATCATGTTTTGTTTGGTAATAAGATTAACATTTTCTTCATTTTCATACAGTCTAATATATAAATTAATTTTAAACCAACTGACTCTTTCACAATAATTACCTTTGAAACAAAACCTCTTTGTAAATCATACATTGTTAAAGACAACACTAGTAATTAATTTAAATAGTTTGAAAAACATATTTTTGGAATATTATGTTTTATATTGGTTAATCTGCTTTTTTTTAATTAACAGCATTGTTTTAAATCATTTCATTTTCTAACTATCTGGAAAGTACTGTCATATTCAGAGTTCAAAGTTTTATTGTAAAGACTCAATTTCTCTTTCGTTCTCACACAGCTGAAAACCAAACTTATTTCCCATCCAACACTATTTTGATGTTTTTACTTCACTTATACTCTCTCTCCACAACTAAAAAAAAAGCATAGTAGTAATTAAATTCTGGATTCCGTACCACGCAAGACCTAAAGTCCTAACACTGTCTAGTTACAAAAGGGCATATAAATAGTGTGTATGTATATTAGTTTAATGATATGACTTAACGTTGATTGATAGCTGTGTGAGAACTTCAGTCCGGACAGCACTCACCCAGACTTCCGGCTCTGGCTCACATCTTACCCGGCCGAGCACTTCCCTGTCTCAGTGCTGCAGAATGGAGTCAAAATGACAAATGAACCTCCTAAAGGAATGAGAGCCAATGTTTTAAGGTAGATTATTTCTAGAGTATCTTTAGTATTGTAAAAAATTACGAGTATCATTAAGATTAATTAACATTGAGATGTGTATATATTACATTTAAAATATTAGCTTTAATTTGGAATTATCCATTTATAGAAGTTGAACGTGGTAGATTTATTGTTTAACTATGGGAATATTCCAACTACTGTATTTTGAAAATATGAAGTACATTTTTAGTCCATTTGCATTTATTAACTTCTTTCCACTGTGATGTCAGATATTGTAATTTTGTTTGCAAAACTTAATTTGCCATTCTGCATTACAAATAATAATTTTAATTGTTTATATAGTATAGGTCACTCTTCAAAATTTGAAATAACTTCAGTTCAAGATTGTAATAAAACCACAGACTCTTTGTAAGCCTTTTTAAAATGTACAATTCCGTAGTACATTATTGTTTTATGTCATAAGTTTTAGACATTATTAACAATGAGAGTGCTCAAAAATATAAATTTTTGCATTATACAAACTTTTTCTACTTTCTATGATTAAAATATTGATGTATCATACCTAGGGATCTGCCCTAGTTTATAACGAAGCCGACAGTGTACACTGTATCAAAATCTGTTGAGTAGTTAAGAAAATATCGATGCACAGATAGACCAACATAAAAAGCAACTTTATTTTATTCTATGTATTGATTTAGCTCTTTATTACTCATATGCACAAACGGTTTTGCCGTTTATAGAAAAATATTATCCATTGTCCAAGTACGTGGGAGTGACGATGGCCGAGTGGTCTAAGACGTTGGACTTTGAGTCTGAGTTGGAGATAGCGCGGGTTCAAATCCTGTCTGTGACCATTGCACTTTTTTATCAGTACCATCAACCTTGTACTGTATCGACTCTCCCCCTTATTCTGTTTGATAAAATCCTCGCACAGGCCAGTGGCCCATGAGGACGGGCAGAATAAGGCATAAAAGGAGATCGGCTTCTCCTTTAAAAAAAAACACGTTGCAGCTAACATTTTATGTGAATTTTATCATACAGAACATGCTTATTGTGTTCAACAAAACACACACACACACACACACACACACACACACACTGAAACACAAACACAAACAATACTGAACACTGTTTGTGTAAATTTGTAAAATAAACGTTGTGCAAAATTTATATTATTAAAAAAAATGTGTACTTCATCAAATTATAAAAATTATTTTGCTCTGCTATCATCAACACCATTTTTTACCATAAAATTGTAGATATTTGTGTTTTAATTTCTTATAGAACACGTTTTTCTTAAAGTTTAATATATAATACATGACATTTGAAGGCATTTTTGTATTTAATAATGATTTTTGAACAAGGTAGTCAAATTCAAACTAGTTGTGTAACAGTTTTCACTGAGGTTGGAAGCTAAATTTAAAATCTATAATTAGTTTTTTTCTTGATATGTTCTGTGGAGAGATCCATAGACTGACAACCATACAGAAAATAAATTTTTCCATCCCTTCAGCAGATAAAAGAGAAATTATGTACTGAGTGATAGGCTTCAATGATACTCAGTCAAATTCTAGAACATTGTTACTTACCTATGTAGAAATAAAGTTTTATGCAAAATGTAAGATCTACAGATGAAATCTTTTTCATCTTACCGCATGATTCATTCATGATTCATTTTTGTTCATTAAGTTTCAAAGCAGTATTTAAATAATTAAAGTTCTGGTGAGCTAGGGAGTTACAATAACCCAAGAGTGTGGTGAGATCAAATCTCGTCACCAACTTTTAACATTGATTTTTCACCATATTATATTTTTCTTAGTCTATGAATAAAAAAAAATAAATGGTTTTATTTCACTTGGTAAAATCTCATATGATTGTACACTCAGTGTGTTTACAAAGTTATTTATTCTGTTATTTTCTCATTGCCATCATGGTTACCCATAAGAGCAATGTAATAATATTTGCTAACGTTCAGCCAAATCCCATGGAGTGTGGCATGGGACTTGAGTGGCATCAAACCCAATGTTGCCAATAAAAAAACGAAGCTTAATGCAAAATTTGAAGTTTATAGTTTAGCTCGTTTAGAGATATCGTGTAGAAGAGAAACAGAAATGAAATTTTTCAATCTCTTGAATGATAGGCTTTTCTAAGGCGCAGCCAAAAACCATGTCATAGAAAATGGCTCAGTACTTTAAAATGATATAGGTAGCACTTGTAGGGTCAGAATTTTTTATACTTAACATTTCAGATAAATTACTATTTCTATAAGATCCAGAACTGATATGATTTACTTTTAATATATATATCTTGATAGGTTTCATTACATTAGACTAGATTTTACTTAGTTTTTTTCGTTATTTTTGTAGGTCCTTTACTAGTGACCCAATTGGCAATCCAGAGTTTTTTGAAGGCTGCAAGCAGAGTATGTCTTTCAAGAAACTTGTTTTTGGTCTCTGTTTCTTCCATGCTCTTGTCCAAGAACGGAGGAAGTTTGGACCTCTCGGCTGGAACATTCCATACGAGTTCAATGAAACTGATCTGCGAATTAGTGTTCAACAACTCCACATATTTCTCAACCAATATGAGGTGAGATATAAGAAATATATAGCTACTAAAATTATGGGATTATAGAAGTTTTTTTAGAGTACTTAACACCCTAGCACAATTTCATAAGCTATATCACATAGTACTTATTGCATTTGGATTTCAATTTTATTTTGAAACAAAATTAAAATATTCTATACAAGAAAGTTTTCATGCAATGCCATTTTTAGCCTGTAAGTGGTGAAAATGTAATAAATATAAACTATTTGATTGGTTCACATTGCATTTTGTTTACACCTAACTAACAGTGATTAGTATTTGGCTTCTTTAATATGGGATATCAGCTTTTTGATAATGTAGATGTGGCTCAGTAACTTTGTGGAAAAAATCTTAAAAACTATATGAGTAATACAGAGACAAACTAAACATTAGGATACAATCATAGCAAAACACAGTTACAAAACCAAACAAGCAATAGAATTTGATGAAACGAAAACACATAAATATTCCATAACATCACCGAAGGGTAATGAAATTAAATGAAAAATGACTTTATTAGAGGCGAAGTTAGGACTATAAAGTCCTCTCTACCACTTAACCTTATAAAAATTAAACTAACATATATATGTATAAATTTATAACTAAAACTTAGTCTATTTATTTATATTACAAATTAAATGAATATTAAAATAAAAACAATTATCAATAAATTAATGTAACTATATACAAATTAATTATGAGAGAAAACAATAAAGAAAGAAAATTACTTACACAACAAATTTTACTTCAAATTATCAAAAAGCTAATAGCTGTAATAATGAAGTCATATTGAATGGAGTTTGTTTATACTTGGATTGGTTAAGCTTCAACCAATTACGGTATACATGTAATTCAACTGTTATGTTTTAATTATCATGTTTAAATGGGTGAATTATCTATTAAAAATTGGTGTTAACCATAAACAAAGAAATAAATTTGATAACCATCTCCACAGTGACTGGAAATATTTAAAGATTTTAATTGTTTGAACGCAGTATGAATGCAAGATAATAGTCATGACAAGAGGTACATAAAGCCTATTAACTGTGATTAGTGAAAATTGTTAGAGTTTTGTTTGTTGTAACTGCTTTATAAACTTGATATTTTATATAAAATATATTGTAATTTTTGGTGTTTTTAAATTTTAAGAATGCTAAAAACGAATTTTGGAGAGATATTTTTTAATTGTAATTCCAAACACATTAACAATCAAGCAATCCTTATCTTTACTGTGGTTTTATTCATTTTAACTAAAGTAAAGTTTATCAGTTATAACCTTTGACTAAACATTTTGAAAGAGATACAGCTTGTGCCATTTACCATCCACCTAATAATAATTTTATTAATAATATATAAATATTATTAAAATTATTGGTGTGGTGTTTTAGAAAATGTTTTTGTGACCATAAACACTGTTTTTGGGTAAAAAATCTTAAAAAATTAAATCTTTCTACAAATTTATAGATTACTTGTGAATATTTACCAATTAAGCCCAAAGTGTCAAATTTGGTCCAAATCGGTCCTTCCATTTACGAGGCCAATGCTTATATCTTCATATACTGACAGGCACTTTCCAAAGCAATCTTTTTGTTTTAAGGGTCCCAAAAACCAAAAGAGACATTTTATATGACTAAAATACTTACTTCTGTGCCATGAATTGGGGAGTAGTAAAAATGTACAATAAATTCAAGAGTATCTTAATACCTATTTTGTGTGCAAAAGCTGTTCAGTGTGCATGTATTACCATAGGATGTCCAGTACGAAGCCCTAAATTATCTGACCGGTGAATGTAACTACGGAGGCAGAGTGACAGACGACTGGGACCGAAGGTGTCTCATCACAGTCCTCCGCAAGTTCTACTGTCCTGCTTTGGTTACAGAGTCTGATTACTTCTTCGATCCCTCAAGTAAGTCGTTTAGCATCATTAGCAATGAAGCAGATTTACATGATGATTGCTCAAGCAACTCCAGTGGTATCTGAAACTGTCTGATTGTATGAACACATTCATTACAGTGTTGACTCTTAATGAACTTTAAATTTTAATTTAATAATGAACTTAATAAGGTTTTTGAGCAGTAACAAATACTTAAAACTCATCAAGTATTACAAAATATTTAAGTCTTCGAGTTTTGGTATTGAAAATTAAATGCTTAAAGTCAATACATGTTATTGATCACAAGGTCTGTAAATCATGAATCCAGTTTGAAAATAATGAACAACAATGTTATAAAACACAGCAGCATAAAGTAATCGTCTGGCAAGACTTGATATGACTATGGTGTGGGTCAATTTGACACTAATTAAGAGCAGTCTAAATGACTGTAATGCAGGTTTTGTATTGATGCTTTTTGCTACCATCCTAGCCCCGGCACATTCAGGGACGGAGTTCGATGGGCAGGCTTCCCTTAATTGTTTGAGGAAATTAATAAAATTCTCTAACAAGCAAATACTAAACTAAATTTAGTATAGAATCAATATGCAAATTTAATTACTTGTTAATGCTAATTAGAAATTCCAATTATCAGAAATAATTATAAATTATGTAAGATCGTAGTGATTGGTTTGGGATTGACGCATTATCATGAGTTACTTCCACCCATCCCTAAGATCGTAATCTAACCCCGATCAGTCCAGCAATGAGGAGTATGGGCTTACACATTCAACAGTCATACTTGTAAGCTATATCAGATAGATCATAATTTAGACTTACACATGGAACTAATAGTTATAATTTCTTTTACAAAATATTACAGATCATAAAAACTTGTGTAAAATACAATTATTATCTGTCTACATAAATGTAGTAGACACTTCTAACAGACTAACTAAGCATTCAATCATGGGATTTCAAGTATCCTTAGGACTGTTAGTGACCCCTGTCATTGGTCAATTTCAATGAGACTTCTTTGGTCACAATTTGAAAATCATAGGCTAACAGGAAGTGGAGTATGTGAGCTCCTTCATAATTGGTTTTTAATAACTGTCATTGGTTGGGCTTCATTAGGAGAGCCAGTGAAATGTAGGGAATATAATGACCCCTTTATGGTTGTGGTTAGGAGTTCCACTTTTAGGGTATCACTGGTCAATAGTAGGGAATGTGTAATGTAAAGATGAGTGAAAGGTCCTGTATGATGGATCTGAGGGTTAAACTGGTAAGGTGACACTGGCAAATCTTTGGAATGTAGAACAGCAGTGTCTTCAGGGACTGGATCCCCCAAACTATATAGCAATTTCTAAGCATTTATTTCTTTCTGCCTATGACTTTAGAAAGATGTCAATTTGCACATTTTATTACTATTAGTATTAAAAATTCTATTTAAAATATTAGTTTTGGCTTGAGAATGGTAAATTTGTATTATCTTAATCAATACATCCTAAGACTGGGATCCCTTTACAATCTGTTAAGCTGTGAAACAGGTGCAATGGTATGTCCGCAAGTTGAATTTGTGTATTGGAAAACTGTTTCTTAAAAGTAATAATTTAGACTTTTAAATTTTATCAGTACATTATAAATTCCTGTACAAACTCCAGAGGAGGTAAAAAACTCTCTAAGGATTGCCAGTTGCTGGAACTAGGGTATCGCTTAGAAAGAAACTTCATTACATCAACAGTTAATCGGATATCTTTTCTACGCTTTTCTAACAATGGTACATTACACAGAAAGAAAGTTTGTGTCATATCCTTCAAATGGTACTACTAGTACAGCTTTTTTTCATTTTAGTTTCTTGGTTTTATTGCATAGTAAACTTTTAAGACATCTTCACTTATGATTTCCATATCTTACTTCCCGTAAAACTACGAATCATTTAAAATTTACTTAGTTGAATGAAAAAGATGGAATAATTTTCACAGAATGAGTATATATATATATATATATATATATATATATATATATATATTTATTTATTTATTTATGTAAATTTGATGACTATAAAGTATGACCAGTTGGTATTTGAAGCTTTATGTTGTCTATCACTAGCTCATACGTATTCTCTTTATAGAACTGTACTATGTACCTGAAGTCAAGGACCACGAAGCATTTGTGAACTACATCAAGACCTTTCCACTGATCACCAACCCTTCGGTTTTTGGTATGAACGACAATGCTGACATCATGAAGGATCAACAGGAGACCTTCGTTCTGTTCACAAACACTCTTCTAACTCAGGTACATTATAGTGAAAAGAACGTTTTCAGGCATCTCAGACTGCATTTCATTGACATTGCAGACAAATGTTAGTAGCAGATTGTACTTTTTGTCTGTTTGCACATACCAGTACTGTTATTTTTTCATTAATTTATTCCTACAGAAAATTCCACTTCATTATTAAAAACATAACGTGAAAGCTAATTAACAACATTTATAGGAATAAAAACAAAAATGGCAATGCCCCTAGCAGGACAAGGTTTTCCAACAATATTTTTCAGGGGACATGAACCAACAATTATTGATCAATATTTTCCAAAAGATTGGCAAGATAGAATTTGATGTAGATAGTTCTTCTTAAAGATGTCTTTAATGTCTGTTTGGATAAGTTTATCAATCCAATCCTTTAAAAGTCTGTTGGCAAAGTGCAGTACAAAACCTAAACCATTTGAAATCTGTTTGGATTTTAAAATCTTGCATGCAAATTGTTCAATAATTGGGAGATTACTTTCCTGTGAAATTAAAAAAAGGTTCAATTAATAAATATATGTTTTTACCTGTAAGGGGAAAAATTTGAACATAATATATTTAATTTCAATTAAATTAATCAATATTTTATATATATATATATATATATATATATATATATATATATATATATATATATATATGTGTGTGTGATGTTTTATGTTTATTTTGTTCTTATAGCCCTATTTATATTTTTGTAATTTCCTGAAGACGGCTTAAGCCGAAATATAGAAACTGTTTAATTTAAACATTTGAAGATTTATTATTGAAGATTAATATATATATTAAATATATGCGTATGGTTAGCTATTAGATCTAACAAAATAGTGTTTTAATCTTGTACTTAAACTTTTATTAATATGTGAGTTATTATTCTATAAATTTACTAATTTTATTAGTTTATTTTATACTGAAATTAAGACAAGTGAGGTATAGTTACCTTATTGTAAAATAATCAGACTTGCTCTACTATAATGCATTTTAGAACATAGCAATTAAGTTGATTATTGATATATATTTTAATTTCAGAATCAACTAATTTTTGTTATTATATGGCAAACAGGATAGAGTGGTAAGTAGTCAGATTCAGTGGTGTTGCTTGTTGTCATGAATGTTTCACTTTTATTTAATTTTTAGTGATAAAGTTTGCTTTTGGTGTCTTTTTCTTTTGTGTATTTTGGGGTTCTGCTGATATTGCTGTTATTCTTTTTGCATTTTTCTGTTATGTTTACATTCTTCTGGTGGGTTTTATAGCCAACACTTACAGAATGCACTTCATATAAAACATGCATAGGTAATAAAATATTAATTGTATAAATAAAAATTAATCGCAAAATGTGTTACTAAGCGCTAATTTCAAGAATTAGCGCTTATTCGAAGAGTCAAGTCTGTGATAGTGTCAGACTTTGGGTGCTGCACTAAACAGAAGGTGAACTGAAGCTAAACTAAAAATTCACATTGAATTAACCTTTCCCACCATAGCTACGTTATGTGACTATTTGTTTGAGGTGTTAAGCAAAATCTGGAATCCTAACTCAGGTCTCTAAATTGATAAGCTTACTAACCACTTATCTACCAAAGATGGTCTATAGCAATCACCTAATGTAAAGTTTACATTGGATATGGTCAGATATGCAGAAAAATTTAACACACATATTTATACACTTATTTATAAAAAACTTGTAGTAGCCAAACTCAATTAGTATAAGGTTAATCTCTAGCTGCTAACAGTTGAACATAATTAGTCACTTGGAAAGTGGAAGTATTAACAATAGTACTTAACATTTATAGAACACCAGTAGTGTTAGGTATTGTTAAGTGTTTAAATGACTCAGACACTGATCTCCAGATGACTGAATATTCAATTTAAAGAATTCTTAAGAATATAAATTTCTGACTTTTCAAAATTATTTAAAGACAGAAACAAGAGTTTTTTCCTTTTGGAATCTATGTGATAAAAACCATTTTACAACTTGCGACCTGCACTACTGAGTTAAAGGAATTATTTAAAATAAATTGGTCACAATTTTTTTATAATAAAGTACTAGAAATTAATTTGAAATAAAATATCAACAGTCTTTTTATAATTTGTAGTAATTTTTCAAATTAATCCAAAAAGGTTACTCTACTACTAGTTTGACTAAGTTCTATCTCACTTTTTAAAATTAAATATATTTTTATATTTTAATTCAGCCTTCTGCTATATAATTAAAATAATAATAATACTAACTTAAAATATATAAATTTTATAATAAAACAAACTGAAAGATTTCTCTCAAGAACAAACCAACTAAAACAGGAAAGTCAAGTAATAATAATGAATCTTCTTGAATAAAAAATACAAGATAAAAGTTCAAATAAAATTCCACTATAAATCATGTAATAATAATAATTCTGTTACTTTAAACTTCAATGAGAAATTAATTTACTGTAAAATTTAAAATTTAGAAAGATTTAGCAAAATTGTAGAAAACAGAATATCAAAAATTTTTAATAAATACTGAAAACTATTCTGAATGAAATTAGAAAATATTAAACAGCTTAAGAAAATTTGAGGTAAGAAATTGTTGCTTCCTTAAAAAAACCCAAGGATATCAAGTAAAAGTCTGCCACTTGACATACTTATCCTAGCACTCCATAAGTCGGACTACCCCGAGCCAGTGGCCTGGTAAGGAGAAGATGCTCTCCACCTTCCAATCCTACCTCACAAGTTGGTTCAACATGTATCAAGTGAACATATGTAACAATGTTCTAATACTGATTTTTTTAATAATCGAATTCTTAGAGTTACACATGGACTTACATGAAATATTCTTACTGCTAACTTAAAATTATTATTGCTTTAAATTTTATTTAAAAAATTGTTATTTTATATTTTTATTTAACCAATAAAATGTTATTTTTTATAAAATTTACAATTTATACAGATTCCTTATGTGGTTTCATCTGTTTATTTGTTACTTTGTGCTTGTTGTGTGTATTAGCCTGTCTTTTGATTTATTTTTTATGTTGGTTGGTTTTTATATTTGTATAAATACATATTTTGTGAGAAAAGCCAGCTGATATACCTATCAGGCACTTATAGCATGCCATTAGTTGCTGTTATGTAGTATCACAGATATTATCAACTAATATTGTACATATCTATCTGTATACACTTGTTATGTGATGCATTCACCTATGGGTATTATTTATAAAGTTTATATTAACTTTATAAATAATCAGCAATATAAAGTTTCTGTACATATGTAAAATGATTTATATATTTTTGTTTTTATAACTACATGAAAAAGTCAATATATATGCAGTTACGTTTTTTATGTTATATTTCAAAATTAAATTCAATGATGATAGTGTCAATCAGATTGTTTTGTACACATACTTTTGTTCTCCATGTAGGATGATGTTATGAATTAAATTGAGCAGTATAATATGGTCACATGTTTTTATGAAATGTTCCATTTAAGTATTAAACATTTTTGAATTTCTCAGGGCTTGTGATCTCACTGTCTCTATATTTCTGTAATTATATGTGAATGAAATTGGTGGATTGGTTACATTAAACCGTTTGTTAATCAAAAATTGCTGCTTTGTTTTTATGCTGCTTCTTAGGATTTGTGGGAAATGAAAAAACTTAAGGTGAGTCAATATAGCTTACTGTGGTGTGTTTTCTTCAGCAAAAAAATCTTATACTCGTGTATTTGTTAACTCTTAGACAGCTTTATTTGTTGGGACTAGTTTGTGAGTTTAATAAGTGAGGATGTGTGGTCTTTGTCATTATGTACAATTTCTTACAGTTCTTCAAATTTGCTGTCTACATTGTACATGTTTGCTTTTTTATTTATAGGATGTCTCAGAGTTCTTGTATGGTTTCAGAATTGTTTCACTTAATAGAGTGGACTCATTTTCAACACTTGTTGGTTTTTGACTTTCTTTCTTTTCTGTCTGTCTTTCTACTAGCTTTTTCCTCAGGAATTCTAAAACATGAGGAAAAATGTTTTATGGCTATACATTTTAGTTATATCAGGTTTTATTGTCAAAAATGTAGTTTAGTATAGTATCAATTTAAAAAAAATGTAACTATTTAAGAACTGTTACTCCAGATTTCTGAACAAATAGGCATTTATTAAGTATGTTAAAATCATAATCTCTTTTAGTTATTTTATTCATAAATGTGACTATGAATAACCTTATTACCCCCTTGGAAACTAAAAAATAAACCATTAGAATATCATTTCATAGCTTGAGAGCTATCAAACAGGATCACTAGTTTCTTGAGTGTCGTCCATTTTTGTTTACTGTAAGATTGTAAATAAAATAAAATAGTTTCCATCATGTAAATTGTTTAATGATATTAAAATAATGTTCAAACTAAGAAAATTTTGTTTTTTATGTAACTTAAAATAAATAAAATATAAAGCTAGTTTTCAGACAACAGATATTTTTTTACATAAACTATATTTTATTTCTAAAGATTTTTATACCACAATTTAATTTAATTATAAATATTACCAGAGTTATGATATTTTTACCTGAAAGCATAGAATTAATAATAGCTATTATGGCACTGTCTCTGGCGCATATATGTTTTTGGTACCATAAACAATAATGTCAAAAATGTTTTTCCTCAAAGAATTAAGAATATATTGATTTCAGAATCAAGGGCCAGAATAGTTACTGCATATCATAAATAATTCTGTTGGGTAGGATGCTGCATCTGGAGGAGGGTCCTCAAAGGAGGAGGCAGAAAACACAGTATATCATGTGGCTGGAGACATCCTGGACAAGCTGCCTGAAGACTTTGATACCGTGTTGGCGCTGGAGAAATACCCGACCTTGTACAGTCAGAGCATGAACACGGTGCTGGTACAGGAGATGGGACGGTTCAACAACCTGCTCCGGACTATCCGCAACAGTCTGCGTAACTTGCGTAAAGCAATCAAAGGTGATATGTGGAAATGTTCCATCATAAGAAAGTGTAGAATATTTGTTAGATGACTCCCATTCTGAACCGTGCTAAAGAAATAAGGATCACTTTGGTTTTTATGATGAGATTAAAAGTTCTAATAGCTGTGATGCTTATATGTCGAATAACATGTGGTTCAACATTATTACCATATTTTGCTTATTCCTCAGACAGAATACATTAATGCAAGCTTGTGTGTTGAGGTCCTTCTTCTTCTTCTTATATAGTTATAGGCTAATCTCTACCTTGCCTGTAATATTACAGCTAATAGAGATTTTGGTCTATGATCAATTTAGTATGTTTTTGAAGGATAATGGTATTTGATTAATGTGCAATAAAAATAAAAGTGTTTTTGGGATGAAAATAAAAAAAATTCAAATCGATATTCATTGGAGACCAAGCAATAAAAAACTCTTAATGATTTTGTAACAAATTAAATTCAATAAAATTCTATGCATTTTCAATGTCTAATATTTTCCCAAACATTTTTATAAGCAAGTAAATTTTGAAAGTTAAACTTTTCAATTTTTATGTAAGAAAACAAAAAAACTAACTTTTGGATAACTGATAGACACTAATATAGTGTCAATATCATTCTGTAAAATTGGCATCTACCAGTATTAGCTGTTGTTACATCCTGATACTTCTTACTATTCCTTATTATTTAACTTATCAGCTACTTTTTAAACAGTATAGTAAGTTTACAGTTATTTATTTTAAAATAAATAAAAAAATGTAGGCCAGGCCTAGTTTGTAAAGTAGTCTCATCTATAGGTTTAGTTGTTGCCTTCCACCTGTGCAAACATGCTTGTCTATTCCTGTCACTCAAACTCTTCTTAGTACTATTCTTCCTCCCTACAATAAAACAATACACAAGTATTATTTAAAATAAACTAATTTGAATAACACAGCAATAAACAAATAATCAGAAACTTGGTTTTTTTTTGTCATACAGATAGTGAAAAATACAACAGTTTAAATAGAAACACACAAAGCTATAAACTATAGAAAAAGTAATTAGTTTACTATATGATAATATTTTGATCACAGATAAAGTATTATAATAAAATGCATGGTCTGCTTGGTTCAAATTCAGAATGTGTTTTCATAAAAACAATTTTTAAGGTAAAACTTCTTTGTGTAAACTATTGTGTTATTCCTGTTCTGAATGAAATGGAACTATAAAATGGCAGATAACAAAACAGAATGTATTTTCTTGACATACCTCATAGAAACAAATTTTTTCACTGATAATCTTGGTTCATACATGGAACAAAATTCCACACAAATTGCTGCTACTCAATATTTATATTGCTTTGAGAAATCTAATAATAACAAACAATTTGTATTTGGCAGGATTTGAAATTGCGGCTGAAGTTTTGAAAAACTAGGAAAAATTGTCATACTTATTAATAGTAGTACTCAGTAATACCTTCCTACTACCACAGTTGGATGTTGAGTGACGTATATGCCTTCAAGAAAATTGTGTCACCTCTTATTGTAGTGAGTAAACCTTCTAAACACCCCTTATAAATGAAATTATTGTTTACTGCGACAGGTCAGATTGTGATGACTTTTGAGCTGGAAGAAGTGTTTACCAGTGTTCTGACAGGCCGAATTCCTGGTGCTTGGGGCAAGAAGTCTTATCCCTCACTCAAGCCTCTGGGAAGCTACATCAGTGACTTTTTAGCCAGACTGGAATTTCTGCAAGTGAGTTGCTGAAGTATTTTCTATCACTGTACAGTAACACTGGATTGATATCATTTTGTTGAATTTTCTTGTGGAAAATGAGTCATTTCTGTTGTTTTTTTTTTGTGCACTCAAATCTGGGTATGTTAAATGTGAACTGTTAGTAGCCCTCTAGTACCTTTCTCAAAGTTATAAGACTGTCCATGTGTATTTGTGTTAAATGTCCAAGTCTGACACAAGTCTATGTAGTCTGATGTTAAGTTTAATTGATTGTTAATTGATTTTCATCAAATTTGTAACAAACCTTCTTTATGAACTATCTTGAAAAAGTTTGTTAACATGATCGCTACCAAAGGTTTTGATGATACTTGTAAAGGGTGATTTTTTTATTGTTGTGGTTTTTAAGTTGGCACCACTATTAAACACAACAATTAAATTTGAATAAAACAGCTGATCTTTGTTTATTATCTTATGTCATTTCGATATTTGTATTGTCTAGTGCGTATTATTGTATAGTAACCATGAAACAGACTTACAAAAGAAGAGCGTTTGCGAATAGTGCAAATTTATTTTGAAAACCGCAGTTCAGTTCGGGCAACTTACCGAGCTCTTCGTCCGATTTACAGACCTCATAATCGTCCATCAGAGTCAGGTATTCGAGCTTTGGTTAATCGTTTTCGTAATACCCACACTCTTGTTGACAAGAATCGGCAGAGACGCCGCACAGTAAGGACCGAAGAGGCTGTTGATGCTGTTGCTCATAGTGTTGAAGAGGATCCAAGTGTGTCGATTCGTCATCGTGCGCAGCAATTAGCGATCTGCTACTCAACTCTATGGAATATTTTACGGAAGGATCTACGCCTATATCCATACAAGATTCAGTTGGTGCAAGAACTGAAACGATTAGACTATCGCAAGCGTCTTGATTTCGTTGAATGGGCTCAACATAAGATAACACGTGACCCAGCTTTCGCAGGCAAGATTTTTTTCAGTGATGAGGCTCATTTCTGGTTATGCGGCTTTGTCAACAAACAGAATTGTCAGATTTGGAGTGATGAAAACCCAAAAGAATTTGTTGGTATGCCCCTTCATCCACAAAAACTTACCGTTTGGTGCACCATTTGGGCAGGTGGTGTTATTGGCCCTTATTTTTTTAAAGACAATGCTGGCCAGACTGTTACGGTAAATGGTCAATGCTATCGGGCAATGTTACGGGACTTTTTCTTTCCTCAGCTAAACGAACTTGAAGTGGATTTAGAAAATGTCTGGTTCCAACAAGACGGCGCGACGTGCCACACGGCAAACGACACAATTGGCCTCTTGGCAGAAACATTTGGTGAACGTATCATCTCATTTAGAGGTAGTGTCAACTGGCCCCCACGGTCGTGTGATATCACGCCAACAGACTACTTTCTGTGGGGATATGTTAAGTCTCAAGTATACGCTGACAAGCCACAAACTTTAAATTACTTGGAAGCTAACATTCGTCGAGTTATTGGCGGAATTCAACCACAGCAGCTGGAAAGAGTATTCGAAAATTGGACTTCTCGATTGGGCTTTCTACGCAAACGAAATGGAGCCCATATGCCAGAAATAATTTTTAAACGTTAATGTCATGACATTGTAGTTCAAATAAATGCATTTTTATGTCAATGCAGGTTGTTTTTCATTTTTTTATTTAGTTTTAAAAACCGCACCAATAAAAAAATCACCTTTTATAATCAGTCACTGAGCTGCTTTGTAGCCAAAGTGTTTGATTGGAAAAAGTTTATAAAATAAAGACTGCTACTATAATCAACAAAAATAAGACAACCAGCAAGGGGCAGCTCTAGGAATTTCATTTTGGGTAGGCTCATGTATATACATACTATGGCGGGGGGTCTGGGGGATGGAAAAATTTGAAAACCCTTATATTTGAAAACCCACTTTGTGTTACATAGCTGAGGTATATGTAAGTGTTTATTATCAGTTGCTGTCTTCTTCTCGAAATAAAATATTTCGTGCCGTAAAACACATGATGATTGAAAAGAATAAATAGCTTCAAGGAGCCCAATCGTTTCATCGATGCTACGATAATTTTTGGCAACATCTACAAGGACAAAGTTCAGCCTGTGGGCATGGTAATGAATGTATGGGCATGGGTTTTTGGTTAACTGATGAATCAGAGCTTGTAGGCCATTAATTAAATTCACTACTCATGACACTGGCTCCATCAAATGATTAGCTAACACAGTTTTCAATGTTCAGCTGCAAATGCATTAAACACTCTCTAATTTTGTTAGCCAAGTACTGTGCATTTAGTTCGTGCACTTGAACAAACCCAAGAAATCTGCAATAGACACTCATCTGTTCACAGTGACCCTCATCAATTATTATACTATAATCATTGCTACCTGCTTTAATTTCATAAATAATTTGAACAATAATTACTCTGCTAGTAGCTTTGTAGTAGAATAATATCATTTTGTATCATTTGTGATGTATATGTTGCATTTGACAAGCTTTTAATATTTTTGCCTAAGGTTTCATTTTAAATGAAGAGAAGGCTTAGCAGCTCTTTGAAACTGCCTTTGTTTAGTTTGTTACCTCCTTTGTTAGACCTTTTGGTTGTAATTACTTTCGGAATCAGCTTCTCCGTCTGACTCACTAGAGCCACTATTTTGTGCTCTATCTTCGTAATCTTTTAGCTCAGTTTCACGGTGCCCGCGCAATGCAATGTTTTTGTCTTCCGCAAAATATAATGCTTCTAATAACTGAATGGAGGATGTCTCTATTTTTTTGTATTTCTTTGGCGAGTTGATAGTTAATTTTTGTAGTCATCACACCAGTCTTTCTGGAAGAATTCCATTCATGGTATTTAGATAAACATGCTCTGTGGACATTGGAACTTTCCTGTCTTGTCACCATACTTCCTAAATGTTTCCAATCATTGTAACCAGTTTTACCTAACACATCTTCAAGTAATTGGTCCTGTGTAGAAAAACGTCTACAAATAAAGCAAAAAACGAATAATTTTTAATTGAATATTCTATCCAAGGTCATCTTTCGTACTGCAATCTCTGAAATGATCTTTGTTTCCAACTAATGTTGCGGCGTGGAAAAATTACTACTAGGCTGTTTCGGTACATTGTCACAACTTAAACTCCAATCAAGAAAGACAACATGGCTATCTACCATTTGTGTTTTAGAGGTACAAGGCAGATCAAATTTAATTTTTTACTCTTTTGTTGCTCAAATTTTTCAGAAATGCTACTCAGTTCAGGCATGCCATCGTCAGATTATATGTCTATTTGAACTGATGAATTATAATTATTAGAGAACTTTTCTTTTACGCAAATATGTATCCATATGAATTGGTTGTGGCACATATATAAATAAATTCCACAATTCTGAACTCCTAAAAATGTTCACTTTCACTAACACTAGTTGTAAGTTTTCACTGATCTTTTATTTTATATTATTTACAATTTAGGGTCTTTATAACTCCTTTAAGTTTAGTTTATCTTCAGCCACAATGAAAACTTAGCAGTTCACAAGAGGCTTATAACAAAATAAATGTTTAACCTGTATAGGTTAAAACCGTTGTCTCGAGTTTCTCTGAATATAAACAAAACAAAACCCGTTTTACGATAATACTTCCTGTTGATTACCTCATGTTCTTAAACATCTGGGTGGGCCCGGGCCCAACCGGCCCACCCGCCAAAGCCGCCACTGCAACCAGCGGGTTAAGATAATATGCGTCATACCAGGTCAGTCGCGTAGCCATGACCATTTGTCACACTGCCCAGGCTAATGCAAACATTAAACTAATTTAAACTAACAAACATTGTATACACATGTGCCCTTGTATGGATAATGGGTGATGCTGGACTGGTTCGTATTCCATTCTAGGAAAATGTTATCTAACATTGGAGTTGGTTTGTTATTTTGCCAGTGAACTGGAAAAAACTTGACTAATCATTAGTGTTTTAGACATTTAAAGGAATTATAAAACATAATATATTGGATTCATCCAATCAATAAAAGAAGGTTCTTCTCTGTTGCATTTTATATACTCTGTGTTTAATACTTAAGAGACTGAGATGTATTTAATGCATAGCCATCATTCTAGATTATAGTAAAACTTTCTACCGTCTTAGCCATGACCATGTTCGATCAAAACTAACTTCTCTTGGAATACAAGGAGAGGCACATAACTGGTTTAGAAGTTATCTCACTGGACGAAGACAGATGACAGACGTGAAGTATATAAATGGAGGGCTGACATGTCAAGCAACATGAGAGGTCAGAACCATCTCCCGAGGAGTATGCAAGGATCAGTTCTCGGGTTAGTCCTTTACATCCTATACGCTAATGACCTCGCATACAGATTAAACTTCAGCGGAAAATTGATGTATGCATACACCAGTGTTCTCATGTAAAGCAAAAAAAAAAAAAAAAAAAAACAAAAAAACAAGACCTTGAAATAGCTACCTATACTACTGTCAATATGTCAGTACAATATCATCATGGTCAATACCTTATTGTAAATTAGAGCAAAACAAAGCAGCTAATTCTGGGAGGACATGGAGACCTAACTGGAAGACTTGTCTGAAATAGAAGAGAGCACCTCCACAAAATATCTTGGTGGTTTTAATTTGACTCTCTGGTATGGATACATTTAGACTTCTTATGCAAAAAGCTCAGTTCAGGACTAAGTGTAATCCGTAGAATGAACCATATCATTGATGCTGTAACAGCTAAAACTGCATACAATGCCCTACATGAGTCTCGTTTGCGATATGGAATTGTAGTCTGGGGAGGCATGACAAGAGGCAATCTACAGAGGGTACTTGTCTATCAAAAAATAGCTATCTGCATCCTTACAAAACTTCAAGGAAGAGAATCATGCAGAGAGGCCTTTTAGGAACTGAAGATTCTCACCATTGTCAACCTCAACATCCTGGAAACTGTCAGGTATATACATCTCAAATTTCTTGAGCCAATCTTAACTGGTGTCCACCATCACAACTACAATACATGTCATACCCTAAACTATTGCCTTCCAATACATCATCGTTTATCCACAAAAAGGAAGCCGACATATGCAGAAGCAAAGATATGGAATACCCTTCCAGAAGAGGTGAAGAAAACAGAACGACACCAGTATGGATGTCGATTGAGGGATTGGCTTCAAGAACACCCTTTCTACACCCTCAATAAATACCTTGAAACAACTGATAGCTAGCATATGATATTTACTTACTTACATAACCTATGTATTACAAAAATAAACTTCAAACAAAGAACCTATGTATTAACGTACTTACTATTCTCTAAGAATATGTAATGAAGAAAAAGAAGAAAACATTTTAAATGTAAAAGTGACAAATATATTTTTATTAATTTTGTGCTCAAAAACGGCTCTATAGGAGGGAAACGCACATGAAATGTATAAATACAGCTGAAATATTATATGTAGCATATTAAAAATATTGTTTTTCATTTTAAATGTTTCAATCTTCTTCTTCTAAGGAGCAGCCTACTGCCATGCACTTAAGCCTCAAGTGCCTTTTGAAAACACCGGAAGTGTACTGTGAGGCCTACAGTTTCAGCAGTTCTACAAACTGCTATAAACAACCGACCAAGTTCTGGGAAATTCACCACCTTTCTTCGGACTACCAATTATTGTATAGTACTCCCTTGGTATTGGAGAGCAATCAAAAAGCAGGTATTCATTAGTTTTCTCCTATTCATCATACAATTTACAGAGTGAATCCTCCAAAAAAATATCGACTCTACGAAGATGTTTCATCAGGTCTCATAATAAGACCCAAAAACTGAGAAGACAGTGATCTATTTAAGGCAAAGATCAGATGCGGATTTAAGTCCCCAAGACTCACTTGTTTACATTGCATCAAGGACCACTTTCATCTCACAACAACCCTTTCCAGACCGGGTCCCCAGTTCAGATGTTTCAACCTACTTAAGTTTAAAACTGGTTTAATTTTACGATAAAACAATTTATTAATTCAACTTTAGTTTTAATAAATTGTGTTTATAAATTAATTGCAGTACAGATGCATAGCTATTTTATTTTGTTTATATAAACATACTATTTTTGTTGTTTAGACATACTATTTTAATTTGTGCTTTGTATTTGTATGATATGTATTATTTCATTTAGAGAGAGAATGATGACCTGGGGCAATCTGCTAACCCTTCTCATTACTGTGGTCATACATCTGATGCTCAATACATCTTCATCTATTCTTAATTCTAAGGCTTACATGACCGTTGCCATAACTAACATCAAAGTCTATTTTTTCAGAGGGAAAGAGATGATTGCCCCCCATGGATCTTTGCCCCTCCTTTACTTATATTTGTTCTATTTATATATCCTCTTTAACATCTATTCTATTTATATACATCTTCATCTATTCTTAATTCTAAGGCTTACATGACCGTTGCCATAACCAACATCAAAGTCTATTTTTTTCTGAGGGAAAGAGATGATTGCCCCCCATGGATCTTTGCCCCTCCTTTACTTATATTTGTTCTATTTATATATCCTCTTTACTCTGATCTAGGAGAGATGCCACCCTTTAGCATAAGGAGAGATTTTTGATTGTTTTAATCCTGAGGCCCTACTCCAATTAAAGTATCTTGTCCTCTTTTCCCAATCTTTTACAGGAGCTTTGCTGTAAGAGAAAGTTCTCCTGCAACCCGGCTTTGGCCCAACCATAAAGGAGTCCGCTCCCTTTTTGGTGAGGGTATCTGCCTTTTCATAACCATGAATGCCCTCATGGCCATACACCCAACTAAGTTTTACTATATTTTTCTTAGCCAGTTCTACCAGAGCATTCTTGCATTTCTAGACTGCTTTTAAATCAAACGAACAGGTATCAAGTACCTTCATTGCAAACTGGCCGTCAGAAAGTATTAAGTATTTTATACATGTTGGTTAACATTTCGTCCTCAGGACATTCCTGGGTTATTTTCATGTGATCTTCTCAGGATGTAGTCATTAGTACCTTTGTACCTAGAAGCTTCATTGCGCTTAGAGCGGCTGTCCTCATCACCTCCTGCCCCAGAGGATTGTATCCCAGGACCAGGGTTGGACAGAAGCTTATCGCTCCTGTGATGCTTACGCAAGCTAGCCTTTGAAGACTCTGTAACCTCTTGGCAGCTGTTTTTTGTTCTACTATTGGCCACCACACATCAAAGTCTTCTGGTTCATACAGTGTCAAAACATTACTTACGCAATTAAATTCTTGAGATGTTTTGGTCTCCCTTTGGAGTCATCTACGGTCAACAGATATCCAACCGAAATTGCAGTGTAGCCCCGAGGTCTACACAAGTGAGCATTCAGAATTTAGTAAATTATCACTTCCAAAATTTTTTCTTTTTAACAAAGCCTAGCATTTCTTTAGGGTATTTGTACAACAAAATAAAGGTAATTGATTTAAAATTGGTTCAACCATTTAGGCGTATTGTGACATTCTAAATACAGTGGTAGACAGCAGTTGTTATATTTGTTGTTTTAATTTTTAATTTCTAAATTATGTTGGATTATAATTCTTAGCATAGTACTTATTCTTATTGCATATTTAATAATAATAGGATTTTACCAGCTATTATTTGGTATTGAAATTTGTGATTAATAGATATGAACATTTTAATGTTCAGTCGTTCTCTCTGGCCTTTCGGACCATACATCCCAACTGGCCACACTACATCTGACAGCAGGAAAATATAGCAGAACTGTAACTGAGAGAAAACGCATTTTTAACAAGAAAATCATGACTCTCATAAAAGGATTACGCTCAAAACACACGAGTGGAATAGCATATACAATACGGAAGATGCAAATCAAGCATATACAAATTTCCACCTCATCATACAAACCGTCCTAAACAGCAGCTGCCCAGTCAAAAGTGTAGGAATCACTCGCCGAAAGAAAACAACTTGCTGGGATGATGAATGCACTACCTTAAAAAATTTGTATATAGAAGCCTTAAACAAGGAACTTTGTACTGGAAAACCTGAAGACAAAGCTGAATCAGCACGGAGAAAAAAGGAATATGACATGAAGCTCAAGACGCTAAAAAAACAACAAACATCAGACCACATCTCTCAGGCCGACAATAAATCAAAAGCATTGTGGCAAATAATAAACAACGAAAGAAAAAACAACAGGCCAAATCTAAGTAAATGGCAAATTGTCACAGACGGGGAAGTACTGCAAGATCCCAAAAAAGTAGTAAACACCTTCAACTCCTTCTTTGCCACAGTCGCAGAAAGGACGCTAAAACCAAACAACCTAAACAATGGGCTACTAAATATCTACAAACCACCCAACATGACAAATAGCAACCTAAATCTACGACCAGCAACAGAGACTGACGTTATAAAAGCCATAAACTCCCTAAAACCCAAAACATCCTAGGGTATAGACGAGATCTCGGCTAAACTCATCAAAACCTGCAAACATGAACTCACTAAACCCTTGACTGCTCTAATAAATAAATCGCTTCAACAAGGAATATTCCCCACTATGCTAAAAATAGCCAAGGTCTACCCGAAACATAAAAGTGGATCAACGAATGACTTAATGAACTACAGACCGATCTCCCTGATATAAACCTTTTCAAAAATCTACGAGAAAATTGTCTTAGATAGGCTATTATCCTACCTAGAACAAAACAATCTAATGACCAACCAGCAACATTGATTCCTAAAGGGACGGTCAACAACTACTGCTCTAATACAGTTAACGGAGTACATCATTGACCAACTCGACAACGGACATGCAGTCACTAGCCTGGTTCTTGACTTCAGTAAGGCATTCGATTGCCTTAACCATGACCAACTCCTTAACAAAATGAAGTCCCTAGGGATAAATGGGAAGACGGGAGAATGGTTCCATAGTTACCTAAGTGTCAGAAAGCAAATAGTTGAAATTGAGCATGAAGAACAAAACAAGCGAAAAAAATTCTATTCGGACATGACAAGCATTGCCAGAGGAGTACCACAAGGTTCAGTACTGGGGCCGGTACTGTTTCTCCTCCTAACAAACGATTTTCCAGACTACCTAAAGGAATACTGTGAATCAACAATGTATGCAGATGACACAGTCCTCACCATAGCAAATAAATCCATTCAAACCCTGAAAAGAATTACTGACACTGCTTTTAGTTACACAAAACAATATTGCCTAAGAAATGACCTTACCCTTAGTGAGAAAAAAACAATACAGCTAATTTTCACCACAAAAAACAAAGAATTAACTCTACCAATCCCTGGAACTGCAGCTCAGGATACAGTCAAATACCTGGGCATTACAATGGATTCAAAGCTCACATGGAAAGCACACATAGAATTACTTTTTAAAAAACTCTCTTCAAGCACTTATGTAATAAGAATGGTAAAACACACAAGCAATCTGGAAACGGCAAAGATAGCCTATTACGCACTATTTGAATCTCATCTCAGGTACGAAATTGTGACCTGGGGCGGAACATCTGCTACCAACCTGTAAAGAATCCTAAAACTTCAAAAAAGGGCAATAAGATGTCTAGCAGGCCTAAACTACCTCGAAAGCTGTCGTGATGCCTTCAAGGAACTCAAGATCCTGACGGTCCCAGCGCTCTACATGCAAGAGGCAATCATGCATGCTGTTCTCACCAATCAAACCCGACAAAGAGATATACACAACCAAAATACACGCCATGCTTCAGATTTTGCTCTGCCGCCTCACCATCTAACACTCTTTACAAGCAAGCCTTCCTATAAGGGAGCCTTGCTCTACAATCAACTACCAGTCCACCCCAGAGAAAAACCAGAACGCCACCTCAAGAAACATCTCACAGACTGGCTCCAGGAGCGACCTTTCTACTTTATTCAAGAATTTTTAAATCCTGTAACTCTCAACTATTAACATTCTTTAACTATCTCATGTATTGACGCATTGTACTGTTGTCTTTGAATATGTGAAATAAAGAAAATTGTCTATTGTCTAATGCATTCCTTTAGTTTTATTTAGACATTTCCCCATTGTATAACATATGTAATCTATTAAGATTAAAACAAATTTAAACAAAATTTTATTAAGTAAAAAATACAACAAAATTTTTAGATATTTTGGGTTTTAATTTTTTTTATCAATTACGTAAGTTATATAATTGGTATATGATATGTAACAAGTATGCTGACAGTAAAGTTCAGGGTCGGAGTTGTAGTTATAACATGATGTAGTTGGTGATCGGTAAGGGCCTGTGACCAGTGTGTAGTCTCAGGTCAGATCTCAAGATTGAGTGACCCAGTTAGAACCATTCAACAGAATTCACTGATGTGCTACACTGTAAATTGTACTCCTAGGCCTTGCCATAGGATTACACTGCAACTAGCGTTCCAGTGAGATCTTTTTTTATGTTTTATGTGTTTAAAAAGATTTGCTCACTGTTAATCTGTCTATGTTGATGTCAACCATTAAGATGTGTTGTTTAACCTCAGTTTGATTTGGGGTAAGTATGTCGACTAGGATATCAACAGCTAGTTTGGCTTGTCCTGGTAGACGAAAAACACCAAGTACATAAAAAGTTTTACTCTTGATATTAAATTTTGCAACATACCAATTCGATGTTTTAGTTGGATGCGTCAATTGCTCCCACTATAAGGATAGCTCATTCTTGTACATAGATCACAACTCCCCCATTTTGTGATTTTCTCCACTATAAGATGTTACTAAGTTGCATCCACTGATCCTGGTAAAATTTTCTTTGCTTAATCCATGCTCAGTGAGTATTAGTATTGTAGGTTTCAGATTGTCCATTAGATGGTTTATTCTCTTTTTTTTATGATAAGCCTTGAACATTTTGATGGAATATAGTTATAGAAGTTGTTTCATCTTGTTTAGTGGGGAGTTCCAAAATATTTTGATTTTTTTTGCTTTTTTGTAGTTTGTTTGAGTCTTTCTTGGATGTTGAGTTTCCAAAAAGGGAGCTGTATCATCTGAAGAAACGTTAGTGAGTTTTGCCTCAGGCAAGTATTGAGTTGATCTTCCTGGGCTGTTAGATGGTCTTCACCTACGGTTATGGCTGGAGGCAAAATTTGGGTTGTGATGACTGACATATCTAGTGTAATTTGCACAGGCATGGATTCAGCTTCCTCCACATCTTCCAGAGTAGAGACACTGTTGGTCTGAAATGTATGGAATTGAGTCGAAGAAGTGTTTTTATCTTGTTCCTTTTGTGACTTGATACGTAAACTTGTCTCTTTCAGAAATGGTTTGATCATGGTGCACCTTCAATATTTTGGATCTCAGGTTTCTTCTTCACTCAGGCATTTTTGACTGGAGCACAACAGAACTATGCCAGAAAGTATCGCATACCAATTGATCTACTAACTTTTGACTATGAAGTAAGTAAAACATTTCATTCTACTCATTTTAATATTTTCATTTCTTATTGTTGTCATTAAATAACAATATTGTGATTTGTAAATACACACTAAAAATATAGATTACTAATTATTTGAATGTAGAAGATTGAGATTAAAAATTTTATATATATATATATATATATATATATATATAAATCAGAGCGCTTACTTTTTCTGATTCAATTATTTTGTATTTGGCTGTATCTGTCACATATGCGTTTAAATAAGCAAACTAACATATGATCGGAAGACCTGTGGTGTAATGGTAGCACATTCACCCGGCAAGTGAGAGATCCGGGTTCGACTCCCGGCGGAGCAAGTACTTTTTGTGATTCAATGTTTATTGAAATTGAATAAGGCTATTGCCCTATATACAATTATATATATATATATTATAGCTATACTATAAAAACATTTTGTTTTTAACTCTTGCTGTAAGACATATCTTCTTAAAAAATAAAAATATCTTCTTGCACTATTTGGAAATAATTTGATTAACACAGGCTCCATTGAATTTAATTGAATCTTTATTAAAACAGTTGAAAATTCAGTTTTTTTTGTGTAAGCCACTACATATCAGCCAATAATAAAACAATTAATAATAACAAACTTAAGACTGTTTAACTTAAAATAACATAGTCATATACATTGTATAATGCGAAAGATGCTTCTATTACAAAAGATAATCAGAGGAGACGCTAGTTAGCTATTGGCCACACATATGAGGCTCCGCTTTTAATGTGGGGCTAAATTTTAAAACTGTGTGTTAAATTCATAATTGTTTGATTTGAAAAAATACATTTTAGTCTCTTGATGCCAACAAATTGTTATAAATACGATAATCTGTTAATACTGTTTATAATTTATATTCAGAATAGATTTACCATGAGAAACTCTATGTTTTATATAAATTATAAACAATTAGTATTAATGGATAATTTTATTTTTAACAATTTATTACTATTGAGACACTAAAATATAGGTTTCTCAAGTGAAACACTTATGGATTGAAGACAAGTTCCTGTTTATAATGTGGTTTTTAAACTTAGCTGCATGTTTAAAGCGGAGCCTTAGATGTGCGGCCAACTGCTAACTAATGTGCCCTCATTTTCACTGTTCCTGCCACAGTCTTGCCATTGTAACATCAAAGTTGATTCATTCAGGTGATGAAGGAAGAGCGATTGTCTATAGCTCCTGTAGATGGTGTTTTTGTCTATGGCTTGTTCCTTGATGGTGCCCGATGGAATAGAGAAAAACATCATCTCGACGAATCTCTTCCAAAAGTCCTGTACGACGTTGTGCCTTACGTAAGTACATACTGCTTAAACTTAATAATTTTTATTTATCCCTTTGTAAAAAACAATTGTAGCTACTGTATTCTAAATCAGATTTACAGTATTGGCAGGAGTAAAACATGTGCATAAGTGTAAAATTGTAGGTCTGAATGAAAATTTTGTGGTATGAATGTAAGAAATTTTAGATTAAAATTTGTGATGTTTGCTATACAATGTAATATTGTCACTGCAATAAAACTGATTTGATTTATGTTAAAATTATGTTATATTGGTCTTTATATTGATTGTATGCATATTGAAACTATTGATGCTATCTGTGCACGTTTAAGCATGTGAAGTTTAAGCTTCTGTTTAAAACCAAATACTTTTTTGAGATATTGAAACACCTGGCAGGTTTATTGTTATTGTAATGATGAATATATGCATTAAACATGTTGATAGTGGTACATCCGTTTTTTGATTACGGTGTTATGTGTTCTTGCAATCAAAGATACTATCTTTTAATGAAAGGTGGGTTCTCCTCTGTATTTGCAATAAAAAAAAGGGTCTTCTAAAAAGAATACATGGAAGTAATTGGTAAATTCAGTATGAGAGGAGTCTGTATGACCATTTCATCCATAACAGAAGAAAACATTTGGCACATGTGTTTCATTCCTGAGTGACCATAGACCCTTGCCAAGTCATTTCCCTCTCTCTCGCTGTATAACAGGATATTAATTTATATACTACAGTGGAGGAGACATAATCATCATCCAGACTTTGCATTAGTTAAACATCCAAACTGTTGTGTATGATACTTATCATGTTGAAACAACTTGATATTTTACTAGGTTCATCATTACAATCTGATGATACTCTTAGCTTTCTGCCCTGTATGTGTTAAATATGTTAGTTTCTAACTTATCGTACATATGTTTGCAGATGTGGATTAAACCTCTGAAGCGTGAGGAACTATTGCCGAAGTCGGTATATATACCTCTGTCCACTGTACAAGAACGGCAGAACGCAGGGGGATTCTGTCGACCACCGGACACTCAACCAACTTTGTAGTGGCCATGCTGCTAGCAACAATCCATCCCCAGGAGCATTGGGTCATGAGAGGAGTTGCCCTATTGTGCCAACTATCTCAATAAAATTATTTTTCCAAATTGTCCTTTTTTTATTTCTTGAATTATTAAATTAAAAGTCCCAAATTATTTGTCAATATTTATTTTAATAACTATATATTGTGACCATGAAGTTAGTGCAAGACATTAAAAAGTCTTTAAGATCAAATTGCAATAAACCAATTGCAAAAAATCAATAAATAAAAAATAAAAGAATTAATACAAAAATTTAAAAAAATGTCTTTTTTCATTTAAAAAAATTAATTGAAAATCAATTAATTGTTTGTCCTTCAATTCTCATAGGACAAACAAGTAACGATATAATGCTTTTAGGAAAATTACTATATGCTATAATGCTATAATAAATTCACATAGTACATTCTAACAGTGTATGTAGAACAAAAATTGTATAAGAGTTTGAATTAAATTGAAAATGCATAATTTAAATAGGTAGTGAATCTTAGACATAAATTTCTTTTAGATCGAAATGTAGTAATCAATTAAAATATTAGTAACCATTGATTTTACCAATGTATAGATTCAGGAGAGCCAGTGACCAAGGCATCAGACTTTGGGTCTGAGTTAGGGATAGTGTAGATTTAAATCCTGCCTGTAACTGTATCACTTTTTATCAGTGTTGTTGACTTTATCATGTACCCTTCATTCTGTTTACAAGAGTGCATGCCAGTGATCAATGAGTAAAATACATATGCTCACTGAATGTATTACATGTATTGGACCTTCACTTCTTGGCAAGCTTTCTTACATTTTAACTACTTCATTTTCAAGGTTGTAAACATTGAGATTTAAAACAAAGATATGATCTTCATTCAAAAAACACAATATTAAAATTTATATAATAAATAATGATGAGCTCCTAAGTTTTTATCCATTAGAAAAAATCTAAACAATGAACAAGAAAAACTAAAGGACTTGAACCTGGGTGTTGGTGCTTCAGAATACTTCTAGTGTAACCCATATTGCATGAAGGTCTTATAGAGGATCCAGAATCTTCTCTTCTCTAGGTCTTCTCCATTACTAGTTTATATTTTACAAGCCCAGACTCTTTTTTTCTCTTTTCTTTCTCCCTGCATGCTGTGGTATTGTTTTGTCTTAGATCTTAGAGCGAATGCACTAGGTCATTACAAAGAATAAGAACATGTTCTCAGAATTAAAGAACAGAGTACTGATGTGTGATGCAGTTGACTACTTACAATGACAATAGAGTGCATCGCAGAAAGTAATCTTACCTATACATATACTGTACCTAAAGTCAAATTTTGTAGACCGCTTGGATAATCTGGTTAGTGTTACTCTTTCATTTATGTTTGAAAAGGTTGTAATGAGTGATATTGGTCAGTAATTTGATGTTTGAGTCGGAGAGTGTTGCTTGAACATTTGGTAAACGTTGCCAACTTTAATGCTGACGGAAAATTCCAGTGATCAGATTTTTTCCAGATACAGGATGATCAGTTTAATTTGTCTTTGCAGGTTTTTAAATACTTTGATGAAATGCTATCATATCCAGATGATGTTTTTGGCTTAAGGTGATTTATAGCTAAAGAGGCTATAAAGTGGTTATGCTTCCAGACTGTTTGTTAGATGAATGGAGTGAATGTAGGAATATTAGAGTTGTCTATTCGAGTCACCATAATCTTATCAGTAAACTATCTATTTTGCTCTTCTGTGTCATCAGCTGGTTGACATAAAAGAGAATATTAAAACAACTACGTAAGAAATAGAATATTGACACACATAAATCGATAACTATTTTAAACATGAGATTGGTATAACAACCCGATAATTAATTTCTTTCCCAAGATCCAGTTATATTGTAACGAGGGTTCATTTCCCTTATTCATGAAACTCATAACTCCAATCCAAAGTTATATACTCCTTTAAATACATACTTGGAAATGAGTATCTCAAGTTTGAAATAATTGAAGAAGAATAGATTATTAAATGGCAGGCTGAAGTTGTTCTAAGTCTAAAAACTAAGCTCTAGTTATTTAAAATAATTCTTATTATTTAAATTAATTCTTGGTATCTTGAGAGCATAAACGGTAAAAATGTCTGTGGCTAAAGTTTGGGGCAATGTGTCTACATACAAAAGTAGATGGGAAGATTAAATTTGTCATAACATTACATACATAAATCCAATCTTTTTTTTCACTCAACAATTGAAGAATAGCATGATTTTTAATAGTTTTGTCAATGTTTAAATTCGTATTCTGAAAAATTAATATTTTGTTTAAAATATACAATTTTTTTGTATTATTGAAACATATGTCTAATTTGTTTGCCACATTTACAACCAGTAACCTAATCTATCTTTGGACCTAATTTTTTTAAGGATAGTTCAATCCCCTCTAAGCCTTACTGTGACAATCCACAAGGCCCACGGTCCTGTGGGAGAATCTTATCAAACAGAATAAGAGGAAGAGTCAATACAGTACAATGTTGATGATACTGATCAAAAGTGCAACAGTCACAGACAGGATTTGAACCTGTGCTATTGCTAATTCAGATCCAAAGCCTGACTTCTTAGAACGCTCGGCCATCGGCACTCGTGGGGGGGGTGGGGGGGGGGGGGGGTGGGGGGGGGGGGGGGTGGGGGGGGGGGGGGGTGGGGGGGGGGGGGGGTGGGGGGGGGGGGGGGTGGGGGGGGGGGACAGGAGTATTATGTTTTTAATCTTTTTTAGATTTTTAAAGGAACAAAGATTGAACAAAATAAATTGCTAGTTTTTCATGAAAGATACAACAGGACTCTAATTTTTGTAATTTTATGAACTATATCAATAAGAAAGGGGCAAATAATCACACTTTAGGTTATTTTAATTTTTAATACTAACTTAAATAGTTGAAATACTGACCAACACTCACATACAGTACGTTCAATCTAGTTTTCATCACTTTATTGATCAAGTGGTTCTGCGAATATTTTTTTATTTTGCTATGCAGATTAGTAATTTACTCCCCTCCCAACAAAGAGTAAAGTAGGATAAATTGCTTTGCCTTAACACAGAGCTATTTTGGTGTATTTCTTGATAAATTCGCCACCGCTCAAAATATAATATACAAGGGCTCAATAGATTATCGTTAGGGAAACTCAAATAATTATTCCAGTAAATGTTAATCATTAAAAATGTGAAGTTGTATATAGTCATTCTCAATCATCATCATCCGACGTTTTCCGTTATCAGCGGCGGTCCGTCGTACACAGCCTCGCTCCACTTTTGTGTCTGTCCATTCCAGGTCTCCTCTTCCTCCACCTGTATTTTCCTGTAGTCCTCTTCTCTCTATGTCTTTTCCACCACTTTGGTCCTTGCCCATCTTCCTCTCGGCTCTTCACTCTTTGGTCTTCTTGCCTCTTTTCCTCCTTCTCCAGATGCCTAATTCTAGGCATTCTATGTGAATCTTCCCATCGCTCTTTCACATGCCCCATCCACTGTATTACTTTCTTGCTTCTTCTTTCCATTGTCTCTCCTTGCAGTGAATACTTACCTTCATAAGTTGATTATAGTAATATTAATAATTATTTTTGGACAAGCCATCAATTTATGTGGAGAACCCAGCATCCCCTAAAAGGTCATCCTCTTTATGCCTTTCACATTTAAACTCTATTTATTTTCATTCTTGTATTCAGTTTATTTGATAAGCCATTAATTCATGATAATATTATGTGGCTTCTATATGTTACAGGACCGGTTCATGGCTTGGTTTACTGCAAACCTCCCAGCATATGAGATATCTCCTGTATGTGGAATTCAATCAGCAATGTTGGCTGCTTGCAATGTATCATTGTTACCTTCTTCTTTGTTATTCTTCTTCGATGTTGTGTTGGAAAATTCAATTACTTTTTGATATCAACATACATGTTTTATTAATGTATATAGAGTTATTACGTTTATAAAATAAAAATAAATTAAGATTTTTTGCATTACCTTTTTGTGTATTACCTGAGTGGTTTAACATTTGAGTTATAAAAGTTTTACAGATTTGCTGCAAATTCTAACAAACCATTATAATTTAATGGTTAGCCTAAAACTCCAAAAACCGCTATAATTTTGTAAAGGAAAACACCGTCATTTTTGAGCACAACGTTATATAGATACATATTAATTGTCTGCAGTTGTAAAAACATCAGTGTAATACAATGAGCGAGTATATCTAATTTTTAAACTTAGGAACTAGGATATGAACTAAATCTCCAGTCACAAAATAAAAAATCCAAAACCCCTAAGTCTCTTATGTTATTAAGCCTTACTTTAAAGGAAGTTCACGATATGGAGTTTCTTGTCTGACTGGCCAACACACACAGCACAGGGGGGGATTAGGATTTTGGTCCATCCACTATGTGAACTTCCAGTATCCCTGTAAATATAAACTTTAAGAAAGTCAGCATCAGTAGTCGGTAGGAAAAATGCCATAATAAAATGTAATTAGAAACAAATTTCCTCCTCTTAGCAGCAATATGCTAAAAAATGTGTCCTTGGCACACAGAAGGACTAAGATAAAACAGCAAAATGGATAATAAAGAAACTCTTCATTTGTGCCAATCTATGTAACGTGAATGGATTTGCATTCCGAAGTGCCCAACTTGAATAACAGGCAAAAAAGATTTTTAAAACTATCTCTTCTGTGTACAAACAGGAAAAGGAAGTATATTCATTTGGTTGCTCACCATCTTGAATTATAAGATTGCGTGAATAAAGTAATTGAGTAAACCATGCAGGAAGCCGTTTCTTGATCCCTTCAATTATCTTGTGGGCTTTTGTGAGCAGAAAACTCATTGTGCATATGGCTTCTAGTAAGTGGCTTCTAGGTTTTCTGTTTAGTGGCATAATACATAGTGTATCAGATATTGAGGGTGCTTCCATCGGGTTGTATATACTTCTATGAAGGACATTGATGAAGAGAATTTTTTTTATTCCTCCACCCCAGGATATTGTTAAACTAACAGATGTAGCTCTTTTAATACAGTCGATTCAAGTTCAGAAGGGGGGAAAGCTCAAAGAGGTAACATGTTAATAGTATAGGCTCTGAAAATAAAGGGCCTACATGAAAGGAGTTAGTAAACCCTTTTCTGGACCCTTCTGTAGAAAAAAAACATACAAGATAAAGAGGTTAAAGCTAAAGATAGTAGTATTTACTGCTAGAACGATTCTACTGCTTATGCTCAGAGGCACAATACAAAGGTACAACATAAACCGACACCTATCGAACCTTCAAGTTGTTTATCAAGTCAACTGGTCAAGAAGTAACGATTTAGGATTAATACAGTCCAAAAACAAACATTAGTAAACCATTACCTTTTCTTAGTTAGATCAACCTATTTCGGAAGTTACTAGCATAACAAAATTATAATATTGCCAAATATCTAAATAATTATTATAGAGAGCAGGCTGTAATTCCTCATTTAATAAAAATATATATATCCAAAGGCAAACAAGACTAGTGTGCTTTTTAAAAAAGTTCTCTTCAGAGAAAAAAATAAAAGGGACATAAAAATTAATCGGTTCTTCTCTCTATTCATTTCATTCGTTCGTTTATTTTTTCATTTTTTTTTCTGATTTTTAATACATCTCATTTTACACAGAATTCACAGATTTTTCTACAGACGGGCAGCTTTAATGGTGGCTGATAAAGCAGATCAAATTACAGCAGCAAAGAAGCTTCAGAGGATAGTGTTAATGTTAATAAGGTATATTTATTTGTACACAACAAATACACCTTACCTACTACATTTAAGTTAACTAATGGAGAATGGGCTAATTAAACATGCAGCTAGTAAATGGGATATAAAACAATATAATACTAATATTAAAATATATATAAAATTGTTTTATAATATAGCAAAATAATACTATGTACCTACTGTTAAAATCATTAATATAAGGCAACTTTAATAACAAGCTCCAAGTGCTCTGATAACAATAAGATTAAATTTAGAAAAATTAGATAATATAACAAACTAAAAAACCAAAATCTAGACTAAAAATGGTGTGGAAAAACATAACAGCACACCCTAACACGTAACAGAAAATGTATTGAATTTTGAAAACAAATAACTAGGTTATAATAATTTACCAGGTAATAAATAATATACATAATAATCATAACAACATAATATTTACTATTATATGAATAATTAATACAGTTTGTCAGGAGGACAAACTACCTTCCAAATAATAATATTATAGTAAGCTAATATGTTTTTAGAAGGCAGTCAAGGAGAGGAACCAAAAAAAATCAACTTTAGGGACATACCGCATTACCAGTTCTCAATAGTCTAGGCATAGTACTGTGGTTAGTGGGAGTTTTGTGTAGGATGGTGATGCTTGCAGAAAAGCTGACAGGATCCACGAGGAACATGAAGACTAATGTGGCGTTAGAATCTCCGTACAGTCGATGAGACCATTCACTAATTTTTGCAAGAAAATCATGTTTATTAATATCCTTCAGGATGCAAGGGTGGGTAGTTAAAGACTGCGTTAAATTTCTTGCACATTCAACATCCCTGTACTTGAAGCCCAAGTTTGATGCCGGACTATCCTGAGAAAACCGCCTCCGCACTGAATTTAGAATAGAGGCTTGTTGGTAGAGGACCAGACCACCGTAGAGAACTCCAAGATAGGCTGAACAAGTTCAACATAGAGAGCTTTAAATGATGCAATGGAGAAGTTCTGCTGACAGGTGTGACTGATGAGCCCAAGTATTCTTTCAGATTTTGTATGGAGTTTATGTGCTTCTGTTCAGCTGTGGCACTGAAGGCTGCTCTGGGATATATCATCTGGGGCAGAGGGTGAATAAGGCAGCTGGAAGGAACAAAGTGGTCTTTGTCAGGTATCTTGGAAATTATATAGGATGTGTAATGGTCAAGAAAGGTTCTGATAGCAATTAGTAGGGCTGAGTTGTGAGTTTCCTTTTTATACAGCAGATATGTTACTGTAGTAAATTACTAACAATAGAGGGTCAAATATGAGTTTTTTTTAATAATTTCATCATGTGACAGAATCTCAAAAATGTTTGTCTTTAATCTAAAGACGAGACCCCTAGACATAAGTAAGAAGGACTTGGCATGCTAATATGACAGAGACATCTTCAAAAATCTAAACTGTCTTTTTAGGACTAAGTGCAGGGTCTTTGATCCATCAATGAGAGAAAACAGTAAGTAAGGCAGCAATTATTCCCTCCTGGTCCTGAAAGGTTCTCCTGTTGTCAGCTATGAAAATATTTGGCCCTTCAGAGAAATAAATGAGATAACATTTTTCAGTGAATCAAATTTTTACCCAACTATTAATAGCATATACAACAGCTACGATCAAGTAGCTGAGAAGAGAGTTCATTTATAGCTCAAGTCTAGACGTGGTTGGAAGATCTTGTAAAGGTTTGATTGAATTTTAAAACAATCTCATTAACATCTGTCTGCATTTTACATATAAAGTGAATTTATTACTTGGTAATAAGTGCCACTGAAGGGACATTTTACGTTGTTTCTTATAGATTTAGTGCATGCATTGGTCTAAGGAAAAGAAAACATTCATGACGCATCACATGAAGAGCACTCATAAGTGGTATTCTTTTGCCATGTAGTGGTCTTGGTTATGTGAAATGCACATATAGGAGTTAGGTCTTTAGAGTTTTTCTCTTGTGGACGAATGCTCAGATAGTAGGTGAGGAAATATTATGTCAGGAGATGTGAAGGCCCACAAGCCGTGAGACAATTAGCAAACAACTGTTACAATGAGGTTCAGTTGAAAGTTCATGATATATGAATACATTAGAATTAGTTACTTAATTAATTTTTGTAAATAAGATAACCATTCTTGCTATTTTATTGAACGAGATTATCACATGTCAGTCTACGGTCCTCACATTTTTTTACACTTGCCATTGCATGCTTGTTCACAGTAGTAACCGTGGTTACATTATGCTTATCACACCATAACTTCACTTTGTTCCAATTTTTTAAAGGCGTGGAAATGTTTTTCAAATTAGCATCCAAAGTATCACATGCTCCTATATTTTGATCATATAACCGTTAAATTTTATATGGATTGGAATACCAATTATCCATAATCTGTGTGCTTTTTACAGAAAAATTACCTTTAGGACACATTTTATCACTTTTTATAAAATCCCATCATTCTCAATATTTGTGACTCTTCTATATAAGTCTAAAAACATTTAGTTTTCACAGTCACATTGGCCAAATATTTTTAACAATAACTGTTTCTGTTTGTTTGGACATATATTGCTTAAAGGAAAGTCTCCCCTTCCAAAGCATGAGGCTTTTTGACTAAACGAAATTTGGTATGGCTAAACCAGTAATCAGTACTTCTTGCAATTTCATATCCCAGTTAGAATTTTCGTAATTAGAATTTTATATTATCACTAGCGGGCCCGGCGCGCTTTGCTGCGCATTTCAATAATTTTTTGCAAAAGTTGCCCGCGGCTTCGCACGCAATTTCCCGTTGAAAACAGTACACTATATTCACTTATTCTTTTTCTATCACATTCTAAACATTGCTGAGATAATTGATAGTCGTTCCATCGTGAGCCTCTTGGCGTATTATGAAGGTATGTACCATATTCCCTGCCTCTATCTAGCTGTTACCCAACGGCTCTTTCGCACGCAAATCTTAAGAACCGAGGAAGTCCTTATATTACTTAGTAAATTTTTTTTTTTTACTATAATAAATTTTAGATTAAATTAGTTATATCTCCGATGCCACGATTGAGCTTGCTTTGTTGTCTCGATCGAGAGAGAGAATATGTACACACGGAAGTTTTGAGAACCATACTTCTGTCAAAAAAAAAACAACTAAGGTTGATTTTATAACATTCTTTATATTTGTAGCCAACGTAAGATAGTAATTATGATATCTGCATTACTCTTCTGATCAAGCATGAGCATGGTTTATATTAAATAATATTGCAGTTAAAGGTGAATTTTTACGTCAAATTGTGAATTGTATTATCTGGATAGTAAAGTCTATGTTTAACAGTGATAGCAAAAACAGTTTAAACAAAATTTGTCGTTTCTCTTAAGCTTACTCTTATGCTTTAAAACTATAAGTGTAATATATGTTTACAAAGAACAGCTGATTAAAAATTTGAAAAGACGTTAACATATGTTTGCTGCAAATGCATTTCTTATGGGTATTTCTGTAACCAGTGGGGCGGAATCCTGAATCGGGAAAGGGATGGGCATAGCTTATAAACCTTCTCCGTGGAAAAATACATATACGTAACAAATTTTCATCATGATCGGTCCAATAGTTCACGATTCCATAAAGGACAAACATACAAACATTCATTTTTATATATATAGATTCAAGTATCATAACTGTAAATGTGTATCTTGAAAGAATACCTGAGCAAAACTTTGAGTCTCAATGCGGGTCAATATTGACCCATAATGTTTTATTGTATGTACAATAGGCCATCAAGATGGTAGAAGAATAAATTTCATCAGAATTTGTGTCAACCTATTTGCTGAGTTTTGAAACTTTGGGCATTCTGTATATTATTGTTGTTTCTGTGAAATATTTGAAGTTAAAACCATAACTAAATAGCTCAACATGGGTTGATTGCATATAATTTTTATTAATTATTTATCACAATCTTTTAAATAAATGTCTGGCAGATGAAAATTGGATTTTTTTAGATTCTTTTACTTCTGCAGACACAATATTCGACTCCTTCAACAGTTGTTTCATGTTCCACTTAAATGTTTGCTGTCCCTTAGGAAAATAAAAACAAAAGGTAAAGTTCAGAAGAATTCTTGGATAACACCTGGAATTCTGATTTCTAGAAATAAATTAAAATTCTATAATGAAATATTCAGGAACACTAATGATTATAGATTCAAATCCTTCTATAGAAATTACAAAAGAATTTATAAAAAAGTAATAACTGCTGCAAAATCATACGAAATAAACAATAAACTAAAACAGTCATCTAACTTTTCTAAGACAGCTTGGAACATTATAAAAAACTCAACAAATAAAGCATCTTCAAAATCCATTCAGCTTGATGCTGATGGGATAAAATTAACCGATCCAAATGCAATAGCTTTGGAATTTAATAAATTTTTCTCCTCAGTGGCTGGTTCTCTTGATGCTGACCGTGAATTGGAACTGGATACAGTCACCACACATACCCCTGCGTTCATTCTATGGTTCTGACTCCTGTGTGTGAGGACGAAGTGCGACGTATTGTAAGAAGTTTTTTCAGCTAAAACTTCCAATGACATAAATGGCATATCAATGTGGCTTATAAAACAATGTTATCAGCAACATATTAAGCCCATTGACAAAAATCATAAATGTTTCTTTTGAAACTGGCACATTCCCATCCGCACTCCAATTGGCAAAAGTCGTACCTGTTTTCAAAAAAGGCGATCCAAAGTTAGCGGGATAACTATCGACCAATTTCAATTTTACCTGTTTTTAGCAAAATTTTTGAAAAACTGTTCCTGGACCGACTTCTTAATTTTCTTGACAAACACAAAATTTTGTCTGATCTACAATTTGGTTTCAGACCAGGAAGATCAACTTTTGGAGCAATCACCCAACTTGTAGACTTTATTGTGGAAGGCTTTGAGACACACCAAAGAACGCTCAGTGTCTTTCTTGAATCTCTCAAAAGCGTTTGATACTGTTAATCATGGTATATTGCTACACAAGCTGGAAGGCTGTGGTGTACGAGGGACAGCACACCAGTGGCTCCACTCATACTTGAGCAGTAGAAGTCAATGTGTTCAGGTCCAGAATGCAGTATCAAGTACTATTAGAATATACCAAGGAGTCCCACAGGGATCAATCTTGGGTCCTGTCCTTTTCTTGATTTATGTGAATAATATCCATGCGTCAGCCTTATATGGGAAAATCATTCAATACGCAGATGACACGACTCTCTGTTTCCGGGCTGATTCTCTAACTACATTGGAGATTCAAACCTTCATTGATCTTAACTCCTGCATTCAAAATTTTCTGGTAAATAATCTCAAAACTAATCATGAAAAGACAAATTACATCAACTTCTGTTTACGTGGGTTGAATACTTATGAAACCCCAACAGTAATGATGGATAACATTGTTCTGGAAGAAACTGATTCTGCTAAATTTCTAGGAATACACCCTAGATAAAGGGTTAACCTGGAAAGTTCACATTGAAAGTGTATGTGCTAAATTGGCAACTGGAATTTTTGTCCTTCGCAATTTATCAAAGTTTTGTACGTCTGATGTCTTAATGATGGCTTACTATGGATTAATATTTCCATACCTGTCGTACGGAATTTCTCTGTGGGGCAGTTGTGCCATATCAAACTTGGAAAGAGTATTCAGACTGCAGAAAAAAAAAGCTGTTCGAATCATCGCAAAATTGAACAACAGAGAGTCATGTCGAAGTGCCTTCAGGGAGCTCAACTTGCTAACTCTACCCAGCTTGTATATTTTAGAGACTTCATTTTACTGTCGATTTCAGTGTATATTGACGCAGGGCAGTGATATACACAAATACGAGACAAGAGCTCGGGGGCGCTTTCGAGCCCGACAGCATAGAACAGCAGCATTTGAACGCCTCCCTTCTCAAGCTGGGATCAAATTCATTAACAATCTCCCTGAAACACTAAATTTAGAAAACAAATCCAAAAAAATTTAAAACCCAATTAAAACACTACCTGGTGTCTTGTGCTTTTTTACTCAGTTGGCGAGTTTATGGAGCACACTTGGGATTGATATTCGCGGCAGTGTTGCAATCCTGGGGGTTGATCCCACGAATTATGATTTGTATGTGTATGAATGTGTCCCTGCGTGCAACTGTATGGAAGTCGAGTGAATGGGGATTTAGTTTTTTAAGATAAATACCGTAAAAAATTGGTAATTATTGACTATTGTCAATACAATGTAATAATGTAATTACCGCAATAATAATATATATCTATTTCTATTCTATTCTCCATTTTTTTGTTTTAAGATGACATCTATGAAGGTTCAGTGGGAAATTTTTATCAATAAGGGAGAGCCCCAATAATTTACTAAAAATCTACAGCATTCAGAGTTGTATTCTTGCATTTATATCTGAAAATTTGACATGGTCTTGCTGCATTTGCAATTTTGGAATTTTTACAATATTGAGTTTTATCACTAAAATTAGTACAAGCCCATTATATTTAAAACCATTTTTCTAAATCTATGAGCGAAATTAACAATTTCTGATTTAATATGTTGTCCTCGGTTACATTTTACTAGGGATGTAGTATCATCTGCATACAATATCAAATTATTTTTAACACTTATAAGGCAGATCATTTATAAAAATAATAAATAATAAAGGACCCAAAATAGAACCTTGTGGTATCACCACTACTAATAAGTTTGCCCATGATGATGTATGTTTTATGCCTTTATTGTAGAAATATTCTTTGCTTCCCTATCAGTAAAGGAATGATTGGAACCATTCCAAAGGCCTTACCTAAGATTCCATAAAATTTTAAGTTTACTTACAACAAATGCGTGATTTACCACAGTCAAAGGCCTTGGATAGGTCACAGAAATACCACATATCCAGCGACCCATCCAAGGGCCTCTAGATTTTGAGAATCATTTCAGATGCTGCCTCAATAGTGCCAGTGGCCAGAGCGAAAGACATACGAATTTTACAGAGGAAACCATTACAGAGGGGGATATGTACTGAATTGCTATCTCATATGTACGCATATTGACTTTTGATATGCCTAGGTAATAATTTTGACTGGCCTGTAGTTTGTATTAGGTTCTTGCTTTCCCCTTTTTTTAAAACTGGTATTACATCTGCATAATTAAGTGTATTACATCTGCTACCGCACATGAAATAGTGGTTAATAATTTAAAGCCAGAGGTTTGTGAATGTAAAACGCAGAAGCCATGCATCACACTGTACTGGGATCACATCCCACGCAACGGATTTTGTCTCCTCAGACTCATTATTACTCAATGTGACTTCTTGTGGCACTAACATATTTAAAGACAAATGAGGCTTGCTTTAGAACAATTAAAGTTACTTAGAAAGTTGAATCGCAGAGTTGATCTGTGGGGTTTTCACTATTTTATAAGTAGTATTTTTTAACAATAATATTTGAGGTGATGAGCAATGTGCTTAGTTTCCCTACACAAATTTCATCTTTTATTTTGAGTCTTGTTTTTTAGTCGTACTAATACCTAATATCTGACTTCACTACATCCACACTCCACAGCTTTACTTTTGTTTTTGGAATCACTGGATATATTTACAATGATACATTCTTTTAGCAGCAGTACAAAACTTTTTTTTAAAATGTGTTTGTAATTTTTTAACATACTGAAATAAAATTTACTCAATGCTAAGATTTAGCTTTATTATGTATTTCCCGTTTTTTTACTTGTGCCTCGATATTTAACACCATTTTAATCCATCTCTTTGTTCTTTAAAATATTTTAGATCCACATTTAGCTTTGACCATTTTATAAAAGGGAAAGAAGATTCAAAACATGTCTTAAAACTGCTAAAAAAAACCTAAAAAAAAAAAATTCTCCTGCACATGGCTTAATTGACAAACAATCCAGATGTATTACTAATACAGTCAACCATCACCATCAATATTCAGAGCTGTAAATATCCTTTTTTCTAGTGGAACCTTTTTTGTGCTGTAAAATCATTCTTTACAATCAACTGATCAATCACTGAGATAAACCTTAGCTCAATAATTAATAGTTTACTTTGCTTACACTATTATTGTAATAATGTTTGTCTATATATTACATTAGTTTTATGTTTACTCTAGTTGGCATTAAAATTATTTGTAATACCGCATATGATAAATCAGTAAATTTAAAAAATTTATTTCGTAAAATTGTAATCTCTGCATGGACCAAAAAATATCAAATATAAAGTTAAATGTTATATAAACCTGGTTTCTTTTATGATTTCTCTTTTTAGTGCCTTAAATAGTTTTTTTCAAGTAATCAAAAAGCCATCATTATTGGGACTTATTTGTGTGTTGATATAAATTGAAAATAAAAGTGGCTCTCATTAGGGGATTGCTATACAAACAACTCTCAAAAACGAAATCTTCTTTGAGAGAAACAATCAAATCATTTCTTTCAATAAACTGTGTACCTTTTTTAACTAAAATACAGGAACCTCCTCTAGTACTACTTACCCTAATATAGTGAGAAGCCAATACAAAACATTCAAAAGTATTCAAATTTGATAGCTGAGAGCTGTTTCAACCAGTGCTCATTGAGACTAATGACTTTAATGGGAAATTTATTTACAAAACATTTGTAATTCTGTTAACTTTTTAAAGGACAGAAGACCTTGAACATTGTAATGAAGTAATCAGTTATTTCTATTAACAAAAGTATTTTCTTAATAATGTCTAAGTTATCAATATAATTCTCATAATCATCTACATTGTACATTTTGTCTAAAACCAACTTCAACTCTGTAATACTATTTAAAATAATTTTATTACTATCGCTACTCATCATTTTTGTTTTAAAGGGGGCCAAACATTTAGGTTTAAAGGGGTTGGTTTGATTGACATCACTGACACTAGAGAGCCTATCCGAAGATGTTTGTTTCTCCTTCTCTTCAACCGGCAGTGGCTCGGAGCTTGAAGTGAGATCCAAGATGCAGGTTACTTCAGTGGATTTTAGACCATTGTGCGGTTTTAGGTGTTCTGTGTTGCTATTACTTTCCCCTCTTACTAAAGGTGACTGCATCCGGATGTTTTCCTGCGACGTAGGCAAGTTCTGGTTGAGTTCCTTTAGTCATTTTCCTCACATATTTTCTGGGCGAGCCACTGCTTTTCCTTTATAATTGAAATGCATCCTCCATGCCGTGTATGTAACTGCCAATGAGAACTGATCTTGAAGTGTCAAAATTACCTGTGTCAAAAGAAATAATCTTTTGCAAATAAGGCATATAATATATATATATATATAAATATATATATATATATATATATTATATATATATATATATAATTTATTATTATGTGTACCTTTTTATTACTTTTATCATGTGGTTGAAATAAAAGTGTAATTATATTGATTAGGCATGCATTACCCATTCTGGAAATATCCTTAGTAGTTTCCCTAGTATTTTCTTCCTAATTGCCAAAAAACGTCATTCTGCTATCCTTAAAAATGTCCTTGACATAATATTCCCCATCATACTCCAAAACATCAAGAGTTGTCATCAATGCTATAGCTGTCATCAGAATAAGTTTGCAAAGCCATTACAAATTTTATGACTGTAGTCACAGATATGTTTTCTACATTTCATTGTACCTTTTCAATCAATTTAGAACTAATAAAAAAATAAGAATATACCAATTTTAAAAAATGCACTGTAAACAGAGGACAATAGACTAAAAATAATGTTAATAAATTATTTTATTAACAGTTATAGGTTGTAGAATGACAACACCTGAAATAAAAAGTTGGATAGTTCAACTACGAACGACAGTTTTATGGTTCACCTTGAGATCTTCACGGATACTTTTAAGTTTTAAAATTATGGCCAAAATATTTCACCATCCTCGCATTACTAATATTTTCATAATTAATAGCAGTTAAATTAAACTCCATTGATTAAATGACAGAATTTTCATGTAATGTCAAGTCAATTTTATGATGAGTCCTTATTTGGAATATTTTGGATTACTCTTCAAAAGGTTAATAAAAAATTATTTACTTTCGTTAAAATTTATTTCGGTTGTTTTATTTTGGCACGACATATTTCTATCCGTTATTAGAATTAACAAAAAAATATATTATAGAGAACAACTGATTCTGGTCAGATCTTGTGATCACCGCTAAGATGCTGTTGTCTTTTATAAGCTTAAAATTGTATAAACTCTGGTTCTAGTGTGTGAGTGTTCACTTCCTTTACTAAATTCAACAAAGTGATAATGATTTATAGAAAACTATATGCAGTTATTATGGAAAAAAAGGTTAAGATAAAAACAGAATATACCATTGATGTATAGTTTTATAACACTTTTTTGATAAAGGGCTTAGCCTGTGTTCTGCTATTCTATCACGTCAGAACATAAGATGAGATGTTCAGAATTTACTTTACTATTACAATTATTTTATTATACTCGTATGAACTATTAAATTAGATAAGTTTTAAATTTTGAAGTGTAGAGAGGTTTAGACATAGACATCACTAAGGAGGTAATAAGTATCAGACACAAACTTGTTGTTAGTATAGTTATAGATATAGATCAGGGAAGTGTTTTATAACAGATCAAGTGCTGACTGAAAATTCATGTATTATTATAGATCACCTATTCTGATTTTAGTATGTATTTTTAACAGTAACGATAGGCCTATAGCAAATAAAGGTTTACTAAAGAAAACACAATTGATCAGTTACTACTTTTAATAAAAATTAGTAAACAAATTATGTTACTTTGAATAAACAATAAAAAATAAAAGGAAATATTTTATTATATAGGTTTCATTATAGAATAATTTAATTCAGTATAGAAATTAGGAACAATACATATGAAATAAACTAGGACACCTCGCATTTGAGTTGTACAAACATTTCAACCAAAACAAAACAAACATTAAATTTACTTTATTATAAGGCACTAACCTCACACTATACAATCAATTCATTAAAACTAAATTGTATAACTAAACTAAATCACAGCTTGTTATTTGTGAATGTATAAAAACATAGATTGATGAAATACGTCATATTCGACAATAAATGAGTGCAGTAAGGATAGGTAAGTAAGAATGGTTGCTCAATAAGCTTTTTCCCCTTCTTCTTGGTGTTCTGGAAGCCCCAGTCGTCCTCAGGGGTGGGCTGGTGTTTGGGAAGATCTGGTAGTAAAAAGTCGTCTGGGGGCTCTAAGATTTCGTTATGGGGCACCAAGTCACACTACCACCGATTATATGAGGAACTGCTCTCTTGTTCAATGACACAACCTATGAATAACCGGGCTTGATTAGTTAAAAACAGACATGTTTATAAAATAAAACATCCAAAAACGTTCATTTGCCATGATATTAATCATGAAAAACTGTTGGGAAAGTATGGTGATTGTTATAGTTATTTAGTCAAAGTTCCACACTATGAGAAAAGGGAAAAATTAATAGACGTTAATAAAACTGTAAGTCAAAAAAATCAAGAACACTTCAAATACATGAAAACAAAATTAAAACTATACTAGATCCATACAGAATTAAAGAGTATCATTCTTGATCTCGGTAACCTTTTTCAAAAAATTTTTTAAAAATAAAAAATGTTTAAAAAACAAATTAAGAAATTGTAAAACACTTTAATTAATTTTGTTTAATATGTATTTGATTTTTTATTTTAATTAAAATTAACATTCGTATCCATGGTTTTATTATTTTATTCATTAGAGTGTAACAGAAGCATTAAAGTAAACCACTTTATATATGTTATTCAAAGAATTACAGTTATATTCTCCACTAAGACACGTACATGTGTAAGTGTAAAAAAGTCCACATAGGTCAACAGTGCATTACATAAATTAGAATAGGTATTACAAAAAAGTGATAGTCATTCTTTCAGCGATGGACATTGGAAGATATATTTATGACTCTTTAACCCTCAAAGCGTCCATTGTCCGATATTTTTCGACGACTCGGACTTTCACTAAACGTCATCGTCGAAAATTTCGACTATGAACATTCATCTCTTTAAATTCATTTTACGACGACGCTAATACCGGTCAAATCGCCATATAATCTATACAGTTCGAAATCCCGTGAATTTTACTTTGTGTTTAGTGTCTTTGGATTTCTCGTAGACTGTATTGAACATTATTCTACATCGTTTTCATCAGCTGTTGTTTCCAGTGAAGAGTATATGCCTTGTTTGTTGCTGCTGAGATACGAAAGTGTAAATTTCACCATTTACAGTGTATTTTGTGCTGTTTTCTTTGCTATATAGTTGTCAATTCGTAGTTATATAGTTACTAATTGTTTTGTGTGTGTGTTATTGTGAATTTTTGTGCTATATTTTAATATCTTATAATATTTTTTTTGTAAAAATTTCTGTTTATTTTCTTCAAAGTATACTTTTAGAAGCTGTCTCATATATATATAATATAAAATTAGATGGTAATGAATATGAATTCTCTGATTTGTATGTGAAAAATATATAACATTTTGATAGCAAAAGACTAAGAACATTGTTATATCAATGTGTTATATAACTACTGCAATTAGGAAAAATTGTCAAATGTGCACTTTTTCATAAAAATATGTATAAAATAAATATATAAACTATTTAACATTATACATTTCTGTCCAGGACAAATTCCCCATAATTTGGCTATTCTGAATTTTCAATATATTTAATATTTCAAATACATATCCATTCTTATTTAAACAATTTTTTAATTTTTTTTATTTTAATTTCTTTACTTCTACGGTAAGAGATAATTATTTTTCTAACTTTATAGCTACACAGTCTGAAAGCTCAGTTCTTTGCAGAAAAAATGGTATATAACACTTTATATTTTAAGTTAATATTTAGATTTATTATAGATTTTACAAGGATTGCCTGCAAAACCTCACAAAACAGGTGTGCACTTCATAAAATATAATGGACGCCCCGGAGGGTTAACACATGTTATAGAAGGTCTGTTAAAGAATTAGCCAATTATAAATTATGCACATAAACAAAAACCCAATAAATATCATGTGCAAGTGTAGGCCATACATGTAGACAACAATGGAACAAGACTAAACGGTTGTACTTGTAGAATCTGGATTACAAATATCATAAACGGGAATTAAACTCAAAGCAGATGTTCTAATTCTTGGGACTAGTGCTTTAGACCACCCGGCCATCCTAATATAATGACTTATTGAATAGAGTGTGATCATAAACTAGTGGATGTATTGCTACCTATAGCTGCCTACCAATACCAATGTAAATTTCAACAAGATTGTCTTATGTTTATATTGGCATGAGAGTTTAAAAAAATACAAATATTTTGAACATAAAAATAGAACAATTTTAAAAAGTACAATACACACAAATTTAAGTAGGCTTAAAACAGAGAACGCCAATATATCATGCTTATTTATTTATCAGCAAATATAAACCCTTAAAATTACCGTGCACTTCATGAAGCAAGTTTTCAATGCTAAAACTCTATACAAAAGAAAAAAAAATTATTTTAGTATTTAATAAAATTATTATCTATCTAAAATGAGAAGTTTTGATTGTAATCCATAAAAGTATAATTTCTTAACCTAATTTCAGCTTGAGGGTTTAGAATGAAAGTGATAAAAGTATTGTTGAGTTCTGCTAATTATGTTGCTAGCAGACTCAATGATTTAACAGGTCTATCATCTGGTCACCCATGATAATGGCAATCAGAGTATAACCAATTACTATGTCAAAAATTGAATTTCCCAGGAGCAGTCAAATAAATTGATCCAAGCATTTTAACTTAATGAAATGTAAGAAAGCACTATATAAGGTCTAACACTGCACCTGAAAATGCAAACTTTATAAATTTTATTTTTAATAAACCATAAAACAGATGTACAAAACTTAAAAGCTCACTCATTTTTTGTGACATGTAAAACCAATTTTTTAGAAAACAAAGACGGCATCACAACTTTCATAAATATGAGTAAGGTTGCAGAACAGTGTAAAGAAAAAGTAGATCTGATCAACATTGATCCTATGGTAAATTATTCAAAATAATTTCTTAATAAATATTTTTGAAAATTATTAACACTAAAAACTTAAACGTTGAACATTAAAAAGAGAGAATTAATGTTTCTAATGGCTCTAAAATAGTATCCTAGATGCGTCCATTCCTATTTCAAGATTTAATCAAATTTGTATACTTAGTTTTACCTTGCATCCAAAAGATGAGCTTGTACCAAAATTGCTCTTTGTGGACTAGTAATGTGCTCATCTAGTAGCTAGTAATCATCTCATTAAAAATTAAAAAAATAGACGTTTTTTCCAGTTTTTGAAGTAAGCATTAACAACCCAAGTGATACGGTTTTGTCCTGTTTTCCAACTACACATAAATATTCCATAACAAAATTGAACTTCTTTTTGTATTAATGGATGTTTTAACAATGAGGCCTTGAATTTTAGCTGTCACTCAATGAGTAATATTTCAAATTCTTGAATGATAATTCAACATCTTTCATCTAATACACGTGTGATAGCTGTACAGAGCTCCTATAAAGTCTACCACAGTGTTGCAGTCTTCCAAGCTGCACAGTTTGCATCTGTGTTTATCATGTAATTAGCTTTTGAATAAAAGTAATACACTTACTTTTCGGAACTTCTTGAAGTTCTTGCCTGAGGCAACAGTAGTTCTCTCAACTGGCCTTTGGGCTTTACAACGACAAGTGGCTTGAACACAAACTATAGTAGCATTATGCAACTCTCTGGCTAGTTCGTCAACCTCCTCATCTTCAACTTCCTAGAATAAGAAACAATTCACTATCGTTATTTTAGTTACAATATCATAGCAAAAAAAATTAAGCGTTACAATTGAAACCTGAACGGACATCTCTGAGGAGTTATTCTTGCAAAACAAGTTATACATCAATTTGGTAACGTTACAGAAGGAAGTAGTAATTTTTTAGCAAACTAATACATTGCTGGATGTTTATTAATTTCTTCTTTGTCTCCTTTTGGTTTGAATATTGTAATTTTTTATCTCAGATGCTTGTACATTTTTCAATTATTTAATAAGTAGCCTAGTTGGATATAACTTGATTTGTAAAAGGTATCCTATTTTACCTATTATGGATATATCATAATATTAAAAAAAAATTGGATATAACCTGATTTGTACTAAATCTAACATTAGATTGTTAAAAAAAAGGAGATCAAATTGGCCAAAATGACAAAAATTTAATAGGCAGTTTCATGTAAAGTGCCCTACCAACAATTTTTTACATTAATCGCTCAAGGGTGTACATTAAACAGCTATGGATTAATCTAAATTTTAAAAGACAGTTATAAATTGTTACACAAAAGTTATTCAGGATTGTATATGTAGCTAATTTTTTAATAAAACCTGTTTAGTACGATGTAAAAAAATACGACGAATACAATTTTGGAGTTGTCTCAAAAACATAGAAAAATGGAAATAGTCTACTTTGCACAATAGCTCGTTATGTATTCTTCAGACCTGTTGAATCCTCAAAATATATGTGGATAGTCATATCCAGCTTACAGTTTACTCCTATCTCTTTTTCTGGACCTCAGTCATTTAATCTTGGTTAGATTTCATAGATTAACAATGATTATATTACTAGTGCCTTAAGTAGACTGACTTCAAAACAAAGTTTACATTGCTTGCTCAAATTGTATGTATGAAGCTTCAGTTATTTTTATTTGAATAAATTCTCTATACAATACATTTTGATAAATTCAACACACTTCATGGTATTCAGGCCAGTAATGCTGAGAAATTTTTAGACTTTCCCACTAATAAACCCTTTTTTGTAATACCTTTGTGTTCTCTAATTCTCAAATTTAAAGGTCTTTATGATTTCTGTATTACACAGAACCGTGTTGAAAAGTAAAAACTATTTTTGAAGTCCTCAGTATCATTTTATTGGGTTTGGCGTTTACTTCATTGATTAAAATACACGTACACGTTTTGTGTTCCAATCATTGTTCTAAAGTTACATTTTCTATTTGGTTTGATTGGAGAGTTAAATACTAATTGATGTGTTTTATCCATAAATAACTGTCTGATATATCCTTATGCTAACATGTGCATTAAAACCAATGGCATTATAGTGTGGGGCAGTACATCAGCCTATAACCTCAAGAGAGTGTTGACAGGGCAAAAGCTAGCAGTCAGAACCCTAGCCAACCTGAGACCACGTGACAGCTGTAGAGATACTTTTAAGGAATTCAAAATTAAAACTGCCACAGCAATCTACATTCAAGAAGTCATCCTCCACGTTAGACCGACTTGGTCTCCCCAAACAACATCAGAAGACACCATTACAACACCAGACATGCGTCAAGAATCCCAGTCACTAGACACCGGACGGCCCTTCATGACAAGAAAGCCACTTCTATTGGTGCCAAACTGTACAACCTTCTTCCTACAGACTTTAAACGAGTGACAAGTGATGCCTTGAAACGCAAGGTTAATGCCTGGTTGACCGAGAATCCAGTCTACACAGTGGAGGAGTTTATAAGAAAACTGCCATAAAGACTAAATATTTTTATTCTGATTTCCATTGGGAAAACACGCACTGTCATTGTATTAACACTCATATTTGTATTAACTGACACTATTACTGTTCTCAAAGTCCATGTAATAAAGAATTTTGATTTCTGATTCCAATAAAACTTCAGAAGAAGGGTTAATGGTTGTATACTATTTGATAGAACAAAGGAGCTTGTGTTCAAACAAATTTGTACTAAAATACAAATTTCAAAAATCTTAATAAATAAATGCAAAACTATAGTATACAACATCCTTAACCTGTTTGACGAGTGCCGCAAAACATACCCAAATGAGTGCGCACGGCATTTGCCGTTTGGTCCCATATGAGGAAGCACGGCATTTTCCGTTGCAGACTAATGACTGTCAGTTCGTTCTCACTGACTTACAGTGACGTCTAGTGAAGATTTTTGGAACTTTTCAGTTGTTCCTAATAGTGTCGCTGTACAGTGTTGCTAGTCCTGTATCGTGGTGGCACATGGTGATAACCTTTAAAACTATTTTACGGAGGTAGGACACAAGACCCGCTACGCCTCCAAGGTCGCCATTTTATAAGGCCACTCCCCCAGAATGAACACAAAGAAGCGTAAACTCAGGCAGTGCTATGTGTGCAAACACACCACTTGAACTGGACAAAGAAGAAAAGAAACCAGCTATAAATTTCAACATGTGAGGTCGCCCTTTGTATATATCATTGTTTTGAGCAGTATCACACACTAGCAAAGCTTTAAAAACGAGATTATTGCTTTTAACAATCTACAATGTATTTTTATATAAATTTAAACTATAATAAACAAGTTTATTAACATTTTAAAAGTTTTTTTTTCATTTTACTCCCTAAAAGTCTGTTCAATGGTTAATGAGGCACTCAGTATGGACCGTCACACAGCGGCACGGCAAATGCCGTGCGCACTCGTCAACAGGTTAATACAATAATGAAAACAATGGAAAATTTGTGTACATGCCAGTTCCTATCAAAATAAAATTATTGGTTCATTTCTAATGGTTACCAAATGAACAATACAAAATTGCAGTTAATTCCTTTTAGAAGGTTTCAAAATGATATGATTTTATCTTAGATTTTTTAAACAATTTCATCGGAGAAAATTGAAAGTATTTTTTTTTTAAGCACAAACTTAATTAATGAACTTTTAAACTGGAATTGGGTGAATCCATGAATTTTTTCCATCCTCCACTTCCTTGCACTTTCCTGTGATTTTTACCAGGGGAAAACCAATGTTAATTAGTTGGTACATAAGCATTTAGCTAACGGACATGTTGATAACAGAGTTATTGTTTTTGACTAGTGTGAGCAATTTGATAATAGACATGTATCTATAATATTAATTTTTACTTGTAAAATACTTTTTAACATGGTGAAACGGTGACTATAAGTAACTCTGAAGGATTGGATGCAATTCGTAATGAAAAAAGTGCAATGAACATCAGTGAACTTTATACATCTCAAGTAACAGGTAATTATTATATCAGGGTTGCTACAGGAGTCCAATAATGAAATTCCCTGACTTTTCCCTGATTTCCAGACCAAATTTGTTATTTTTCCCTGACTTTTTTCGATGCAATCCACAGGGTTTTTGGCAATTAATGGGTGGAAAAAAGCGGGTGTTGAGGCTAACAGGGTGGCAAATATAAAAAAGCCTGCTTCATGCGCCGCGTCGTCTGCAGGCTTGGACTCGGCGCGCGGCAGCAGTAAGTTTATTTGTGTAAAGGGATTTTATATTTTTCCCTGACCAAAGTCGAAATTCCCTGACTTTTCCCTGAATTGAGGACCGGATTCCCTGACTTTTAACTGATTTCCAGTCCTGTTTTTTTTCCCTGACTTCCCTGATTTCCCTGACCTGTAGCATACCTGCATAACAAATCATTAACCATCTCATTTGTTGGTTTTTTTTAATGTTTTGTCGATTTGTCAACACCTTTTCTGTTTCGACACTAGTGCAAAAAATCCTTTAAGGATTTGTGATTACATATAGAATCTCTCAGCAAGTCCTCTACAGGTGCATCAACAAGTATCATTTTACACCTCAACTTACACAGACAGAGATGGCCATACCTAATACAGAATTATATACTGAAAGTGTTATCAGAAAACTATTTTTCACTACACTTTAGAGTTTACTATTCACCGAATTATAAAATTCAACTTATACTTCATATATTGCATTTTATTTACACATACAATTATATGTAGTAAAATATACATATAAGATAAATGTATATTTCAATGTATTTATAGTTATTCACAAAATATGTGGGAATTTATTCACAGAGTGTGTACTTGTGAAAGGACGAAAAAGTTTGAAAGGGCAAACAATACATTTGCACTTTTACTATGTAGGGCATTTTATATTTTAAAAATTCATAAATACTACACAAAATAATGCAAAAATCTTTAAGGTTAATCTCATTTTCATTACCTATGTAGCCAATTTCAAATATACAACTATATAAAAATATCTGTTATATTTTTATGAAATTTAAATTTTAATTAAATTTTTATTGGATCGTAAATCATATCACTATTACAATTATTGGATACAAATAATAATAATTAAGAGAAAAAAACAAAGAAGTCAAAATAAGTATCAAATTATATTAAACCCTACACTATACAACCAAACACATACCTTTTTAATGTTTACTACAGGTGGATTAAGTTTTACTATACGTGACCAGAACTTTCGGATCTACAGTGCTTTGTTTTACTGCTTGTTTTTCCATTTCCATGTCACTTGGACCTACAATAGGTTCTTCTTGCTTGGTAAACAGAGGTACTTTAAACCTCTGGGCCAGGTTCATCATCAACAATAAGACTTTTCATTGTTACGCTTTCTTTTAGGCTTTTCCGGGAAAACAAAAACGTTATCCTTCAAAGGACTAATTTTTTTCTCTGCAATATGGAATTCACCTTCATTATCGGTTCTTCTAACTTTAGATGGGCCTGGCGTGACGTTATTCTTGTTGAAAGAGGATTCATTACTAGAAGCAAACATGTCAACATCACTATTTCGGTTCCTTTTGGACGCTCTCTTGGTGGACGTAAAGGAAAATTCATCCATCTATCACCCGTTTCCTGTTGTTTGGCAGAATTTTTCTTTAATGTGAAAGAGAATTCATCAACCTCGTTTTCAGCCTCCTTTTGAAGTTTACGACATTTTTTTGAAGTGAAAGAAAATTCATCATCATCTGCTTTTGTGTTCTGTATTTGCCGAAGTCCTGTTGAACCAAATAAATCCTCGCCTGATGGTCTGACATCTGTCTGATTATGAGAGGTGGAGGAGATTTTAACCGGGATGGTGCAAACATATCGAGGGAAGGATTTGAATTTAGGACTGGCCGTTTTTCTTTAGAAGAATCTTCAGCAGGAGTGACCTTCTTCAAGGTCAAACTTAATCCACTACAGCTTGGTTTCTGGACACCAGAGCCTTGAGAATCAAATATATCTTGAGACTCTCCCCTTTTATCTGGTTTCTTTCTGGTTTGTTCTTCATCTTCACTTACATCCTCATGCATCCTGAAAAAACAGTTAAATTACTAATACATAAATGTTCACAGGATAAATGGGACATTTTACAGATGCAATAACAAACTGTAATCCTATACTTTAAAAGCTAGAAAAGAAATATCTCCAATAAATTAACTGTAAACAAATAATAATAAAACAAATTAATATTACATAACAGAAAAGAAGGTAGAGCAACTCTATGTCAACTGTAGCTAATATTACTTCACCAGAAATGGTTGAGGAATTTCCGATAGTCTTTCTAAGTGATCAGTATCATATATATAAACCTTTTTTTATAATTCTCAAGCAAATAAATAAAACATTTGTAAAATTTTACAGTAAAGCAGCCTTGAAAAGACTAAAAGAATGAATTAACTTACAGTTTTAAATGTGTGACAATTAATAGTTTTTATATAAACATCGTAGCAGCATGGATGGAAATAATAGTGATTAAATGGCGGTAGGTAATAAAAATTAAATACCTCTTCTTGGAAGTTGATGACTCAAAAGACCTGGGAACAGTGTTGATATAATCTTGATTGTCAGCACTAGGAGTTTGTATTTTCCTGAAAAAGAAAGAAGCTGTGATTAATCTGTGAAGTTGAATAAATTTAAATTAATAAAAACATTTTTTTAGTTGAGTTTGTTTTTTGTTCTTTCAAAAGCGTGTGTTTGCAGAATGTTCACAAACTTAAATGAATAAACTCACATTTCTAAAACTAAACAGTTACTTAAGACAGAAAACATTGTGGTTTTCCCCATACACCAAAAAATACTCCAAGTATAAAAACTAGAATTATAAGACTTGTTTTAAAGCTCAGCGATAATTTGAAAATAAATTAGAGTAACTTTGTAAAAGCATTATATTCTACTTCATTTTTTATCTTTACATCATACTTGCACCAATATGCTCCAAATAAAAGCACATGAAACACAACTAAAAAACAATCCTGTCTAGGCAAAAAGATCAGCTGATTGCACTCGTCTAATTGCAGCTTAGTCACTCTCATGCAATTATCATAAGACTATAATGTTGTGTAGTGTCATTGTTTTAGGGGGAAAAAATTACACCCCCAGCACTTGTATAGAATAGTCTACTGCACAGCTTAGAGTCGAGACATATTATGTTGGCTGCAGTACAGTAACATCAAGTCTTATCTAAAAATTCCTGGATATAGTACACCCAGTCCCATTATAGTATGTCTACCAGAGTCAGGACATATCATGTTGAGTGCAGTACAGTACATCAAGTCTTATCTAAATTTCCTGGATATAGTACATCCAGTCCCATTATAGTATGTCTACTAAACTCGGTTAGGACATATCATATTGATTGCAGTAGAATACACCAAGCCTTATCTCAAACTCATGGAAACAACATACGCCCCATTACAGTACTTTTACTAGAGTTAGGACATATGTTGTCTGCAGTACAGCACACCAATCCATATCTCAAACTACAGGATATAGCACATCCAGTCCCATTATATTGTGACTACTAGAGTCATGACATATCATTTAGAATGCAGTACAGTACACCAAGTCTTGTCTCTAATTCCTGGATCCAGAACATCCAATCCCATTATAGTATGTCTTTCTAGTCAGGACATGATATATTGACTTGCTGTGTGGACTTTAAGGAACTGTTAGAAGAGTCCTGAATAGACTTGGCACTGAAGCGAGGGTTGCAGTATTGGATCTTGCTACAGTATAGCACACCCAAGCCATATCTTAGAGTATGGGATACAGCACTACTATAGCATAATGTACTGTGTACCTCAGATTCAGGACATATGACGTTGACTGGCTGTGTGGACTCCAGAGAACTGTTGGAAGACCCCAGGACAGAATTGGCACTGAAGCGAGGGTTGCAGTATTGGACCATGCTGCAGTACAGCACACCAAGCCCGATCTCAGACTCCGGGATACAGCGTACCCCTTTTTCCCTCAATTTACCTGAATAAAATATATATGTATTATCTGTTACATCAGCCACTATCTGTTAGAATTCATAATTGATTGGACTAAAAATTAAAACAAGATATTTTATCCAAACGGGTTGGATTCATAAGGAACATTTTTGAAAATTTACCAAAATTTGATCATGTTAAATTTATTTCCTTCAGTACACTATTCTTTTACAATTTTCAATATTACAACAGTTTTTTAGCCTTTAATTTTTGGAATTGTGTCGATATTAGATTCAAGGAGTCAGTGGATGTTGGTTTCAATTTCTGACACTAAGTAGTTAGTTACTACTTAATTGACTTTTAGTGTGAAGAATGACTAAAGATCACAAAAAAATTAACTCTGACACGCTATTAGTTCACACAACAGCCACTCACTTCTACAACTATCGTTTGTTCAAATTTGATCCACTCAGACACTTTTGTTCAACTTTGATGACTGCAAAGAATGAATTAGTTGGGAAGATATTAAAAACATTGTAATTTCTTAATATATATTTTATTGGAAATTAGCCTACATGGGCAAGCAGCCTGTGCATAGGCTAGAGACACAACCTATCCTTTAAAGAAATTTATTTTAGTTTGTTTTGCCGGGTATGGTTCAGAAGCAAACGAAAGAACAACAATAACAATAACAATATCAACTTGAAATGAAGATGAATGACAGGTGGTGTTGGAGGGGGGGAAGGGGTGAGAAAAGGACCAAGGTCAAGCCCGCCTTATTCACATAAGATAAGATTAGGGCCTTGGCTCCCTCAAGGCCAATCTGCAGAAGGAAGAAATTAACGTTTTTCTTAAAAATTGAAATTGAAGTCAATTGGAATAATTAGAAAGCATAATGCTTCAATTTCACTGTTTCCGCTGGTGACATCATCAGCCAGTCTAGTAGCACAGTGGCATCAGAATGAGTCTATAACAAAGGCGCTACCTTACGTTGAGTATGCACTAAAAGAGCTAGAGAATTTGACATCTGATTATTGTAAAGGAGTCTTCTTACTCTCTTACTCTTGTGGCCACTCGAAACCCAGATGATTTTTGACCTCTCGCGCCAACAATGTCTCCAACTTCCTCTATCTTGAGCCACTTCCAGTGTAGCGCCAATCGTTCTTAAAACCTTCTCCACCTGATCTCTCCATCGCATCCTAGGTCTGCCCAATGGCCTCACTCCCTCTGGTTCCCCTCGCCACACCTTCTTTATCATTTTATCTTCTCCCCTACGGGCAACATGGCCCATCCATCTCATTCTTTTACTCCTGATCAGTGCAATCACATCGGGATCTTGGTATATTTCTCTTAATTCTCTATTCTTCCTGATCCGCCATATGTCTCCTTCTTGAACTGGTCAAAAACATTCTTCTTAGTATTTTGTTTTTAAAGGTTATTAACTTTTTTTGGGATTTCTTTGTGAGTGCCCATACTTCCGACCCATACATCAAAACTGGCAAGATCATGGTTTTGTAAATTCTTAATTTAACTTTCCTCATTAATAGTTTGCTGTTGAGAAGGTTTGCAAGGCTCCAGTATGTTCTATCTGCTGCTGCTAATCTACATTGGACTTCAACTTCTTCTCTATTGTCATGTGTTATTGTCACTCCTAAATACTTAAATTCCTTTGTAGCCTTGAAATCATGGTTGAGTACTTCTAGCTTTTCTCCTTCCTGTTCCATTCTTCTGCTTATTTTCATCTAGTACGTCTTGTCTTCGTTTACTTGTAATCCTACTTTGCAGCCTCAACTAAAAAGGCTTCTACTAGTCTGTTTAAGTCCCTCTTTCTCTCAGCTAGAATGGCTACATCATCTGCAAATGCCAGGATATTGAACTTATCTCCCAATTTTACTCCTTCAGGCATCCCCTTTATCTTTTTTAGTGCTTCTTCCAGAGCAAAGTTGAATAGAATTGGTGATATTCCATCACCTTGCCTCACTCCTGTATTTATATTAAACAAGTTTGTGTACTCCTTTCCCACCCGTACTTTTCCTTTGGAGCTGCTTACACAGAGTCTTGCTAAACTTATCAGTTTATTTGGGATACTAAACCTTTTCAAAATGTTCCATAGACTACTTCTAGAGATACTATCGTATGCTTTTTTAAAGTCTATAAATATTATATACAGATCTGACTTGGAGTCACAGTAAAGGAGTCACAAGTGTAAAAAACATGTTGTCACATTCTAGGGTGGTTTACAACTTATTGTTCAGAGGTTTAAGTTGCAAAAGTTTGGATAATCGCTTTTATCTCACTTATTATTCGTGATAGAACCATTGTTACTAATAATACTAACTAAATTTGATGTCTAGTAAAAGTTTTTGATAAACTCAACTGTTAACATGTATAAATTTGAAATGTGAGGTATTCTCATTAAAAACCTCTGCTGTATTTTAAACAGCTGATTTGATTATGTTAACCAGTATTATGTTGTTTTATTTCAGAATCATAACCATAAAATCAACTTTAAACCCTTTGAGCTCCAGTCGCTGGTATATCGTCGGTAAATTTCACTGTCTAAAAACCCCAGGCCGACGATATTCCGGCGATAAAAATAGTGCGAGAAACCCCAGCCGACGATATGTCGTCGGCATGATATAAGTTATTATAAATGGCTCTTAAGTGTTTAATTTTAGCGACACCAGTGGTTTTAGAACTTATAATGTTATTTTTCATACATATACAATATGATTGCATGGTCAAAGGTTACTAAATAATATTGACACTACTCCTAAAGAAAGAGTAAGAAGATCAGTTGTTACTAAGAACAACATCTGCATCTGTTGTGTCATTGTTACATTTAGTAGACTGTGTTGTGTTGTTCCACTTCTGTGTTTATTTTGATGTTCGTTTCTGTGAGTAGACAGTTATATTATTGTTTCGGTACTTTCAGTATGAAATATTGTTTTATTTTGTAAATAATGGGTGACTCAAACCTAGCAGAATATTCAAGTGAAGTTGACAGACAATTGTTTATTGACAGACTTTTCAGATGACGATTCAGTATTATCTGATATTTTTGATGATGATAGTGATCTTGATCCGACGTATGATCCTAAATATGATAGTGAGAATGGCAGAAATGTAGGCCTATTTAGTGCTAAAGACTTAACACCTGAGATACCATCTACATCAGCTCAGAATAATGTTACACAACCTAGGCCTAGTACGTCACAGGTTTTTGTGTCATTAAAAAAAAATATTTTACAAAATATTTATTATTGAACTAATCTGTCTGAAAATTTTTTGTATGTTTGCAATAACATGTCAAATGAAATAAAATTATTTCCCACAGGTTAATTGTTCCTTGTTTTACTTCTAAAAAATGTTAAATGTAACTTTTTCTTTTTTTTAGTTTGCACATATGCGTTATTTTACATGTATAAAAGTACATAAAAATTGTTTAGCCCTTATTCAATTTTTTTATTTGTAAAGTACCTTATTCCAAACATTTTAATGTATTATTTAGGCTATTAGCTAGTATATTAGTGATGGTATGATTTTTCAAATGAAATTGTACAAAATCACTGAAAAGGCCTTGGGGTTTTTAGACAGTTACTTTCAAAACTAGACTTGGTAAAAATTTGCACAAACTATATTTTTTAGGTCCGGGGCTCAAAGGGTTAATCACCAGTTTTATGTTCCTCAAATATGAATATGGGGTCACTTCCGATGTCTCTTTGAGTTCACTGCACATACCAAACACAGCGCTGAACATGGGGTCACTTTCCGATGTCTCTTTGAGTTCACTGCACATACCAACACAGCGCTGTTTCTGATCAACAGTCTAAAGCTGAGGTCCATTTTTTTGTGGCAACTTGATGCATACCTAGATTTTCGGTTAAAATTTATTGATAGCTTCCATAGCTAATACCAACACTACTACATAAGTCATCTATTGTCTGACAACAGTCTTCATTATAAAATGCCGAATTTTTCCAACAATTTCATCTGTTTTGCTCTTGGAAGGCCGTCCTGAAGATGATCATTTTCAATTGAAGTTCTACCAGCTTTGAAACGAGCGTACCACTAAAAAACCTGTGTTCTGCTCAGTGAATTTTCTTCAAAAGCTTATTAAAATCATTGCAAAAGTTTCCGTTGATGATTTCTCAAGTTTAAAGTAAAACTTGATGCAAGCTCATTGCTCAAATTTATCAGCCATCACAAAAATCGGTACATAATAATTAAACACTACGGCAAAGTACAACTTTTAGACATAACCTAACCACTCACAACAACAAAACTTGGCACAATGACTCAGCGGCTACTGTGGCAGAAGCTACTAAAATGAAAAAAGGCCTTTACAAACTAAAATCCCAAAACACTCTTACAACAGTAATAATTTAATATGTTCGCTAATATTATGTGCATATAAGGTAGTTTTAATCTAGTCACTAATGTTATCTATTAAATCTTTAAAATCTACAAATTAACTTTTAAACGGGAGCATTAAATATTGCTGAAACATGTTAAACGAAACAACATGAGAACTACTTAGTTATAGTACACTTCTCAACCAATAAAGAATATGCTTACGAGCAACAGTGATGTAACCATCAGGAACCTGTGAGTTCTGGGAGCTCTGCTTGCCATTGGCTGAATGCAACATTAAAATAGTTTTCTCATTCATCAGTTTGTCTTCGGTCCAAACTCTCGCAGAGAACTCAACCGCTGTGCCTCCTTAACAATAATAAACAAAAATTACTTGCATTAGTCCCATACATTAATTAAGGTCAAGTTAATGAATGTTTATTTATACAAAAATCACTTTAAATCAATGCCTCCATGTATAGTCTACTTAAAGAATAATTTCTTTGCAGTCTAGAAAAAAAGAAGTGAAACAATTACTGTGCAGAAAAAATTAGTTGCACATTTTTACAGTGTGTCACATATGTCCAAAATGAATTTACAAGAGGTCACACTGCAACATTAGCTATCAAACTACCTGCAGTAGTAACCATGGATTTGATCCGATTCAGCTGTTTGGGTGATGAGGCAACAAATGTGTAGCCTTTGAATAGTTGACACCTTGCACTGTTGGGAGCAAACGAGACTTCTGAAGGATTCAGTACTGCTTCAGCCAAAGGTGGTACAAAATCCTTGCAATCCGGTAGAGTGGCCTGCATGGACGTCAGAGCCTGCGTCATACTCTTCCAAAAGGAAGGCATTACAATTGGTTGGCAGGCAGCAAGGGCACATACTACCTAAAAAACGTAAATTATACATAAATAAATAATAAATAATTTAAGTATAAATAATTATACGTACATTACATTGAGCAGATCAAACAACAAATGTAATGTAGTCTAACTATCGATATACAACTAACAATTATCTGAGAATCGATCAACCGTGTTGTGATCAACAGTACAGGTTTCCTCGGAAAGCTGATAACCTAAAACAACTACCTAGATAACATAGGTTCAAATCCTGTTTCTAACAATAGTACTTCTTGTCAGTACTTATTACCTCTTTACCCAAATTTAATAGTAAACCACAATCGAACTAATGAGACTAATACTGAATTTTTATAACCTTCCAGTCAAGAGTAAAAGTTAAGGTGGTTAATTTAATAACCTTTTCTCATATAATTCTAGAATTAAAAAATGTCACATTCAAAAACAGTACCCTTGTAAAAAATTTGGTCTTAGTCAGATCACAAGTTTCCAAATTATAAATGTTCAAAATTGCAGTTAGGCTGAAAAGCGCCAAAACCGGTACCTTTTTTACTGAGATAAAAACTGGAATTTACTGTTTATATATAATTTGCAAACAAGCTTAAGTAATAAGTTACATTAAACAAGCAAAGTTTTAGTGTAACTACCGTTAATGTAGCTATACTGGTTAGTTTCTGGTTATTTTATACATTGTTAACAGGAAAGAAGATTTATTTATGTTAAGAGCTTTTTATTCTTTCAAAGTCTCTGAATATAAAATTATGCTCTTCACTACTAAACCTTCCTTATACTTAAAACCTACATAGCTATTATAAGGTTGTGTTTGTAAAAACATATAAACTTATGAATACATTTTACAAACATCTTAAAAACATGGGAAAGTTCCCAAATTTAAGGTACTAAAATGTACAGTTAAAAATATTGAAATGGGCGGCTACTGAAAAATGTTCTCAATTGAGTTATCTCGGTGAAATATGATGAATAAAAAGGTCTTACTGTTCCTTTAAAAAAAATACAGGTGTTACATTTGAAAAAAAATAAAGTTGACAACCTACCATAATGGAAAATAGCTGCAGCTTTTAACAATTTTAAAAACATATATTATTTTTTTAACCCTTTCAGGGCCAGGAGCAAATATGAGATGTTGCAAAAATTTTTTCACATCTCATATCTCCTTGTGACTAGTCAAAAGTGCCAGGCTAAAATTGGCGATTTTGCACAGTCTCTTAAATTAAAATTTTTTAATTTTTCCATAAAAAATTAGAGAATGACCTAAAAGTTGCACCAAATTACTCGTATAGATATATACTATCAACAAAAAAAATATATAGATGTAGTTTTAAGTAATTTAAAATAAAAAAATAATGTTTTAATAGATTACATTAAAAAAAATTATTTTTTATTTTTTTGCAAATAACTAAAAAAAGAAAAATAATTTTAACGTGGGAAGCTATTTTATTATATTATACATTTAGAAAGGAACAGCCATACAAACATTTTGTGTTATTTCTCTCATAAATACATTTTTTTATGACACATTTTGTATAAATACGCATAATTGTACTTCGCAACATTTGATAAGTGTTAAAGCAACTGACTCTTACATTGCAAGAAACTTAAAATAAATATTCACATTATGGATGTACCGGTAAACAGATGATTGTAGGATCCATAAACAGTTTCAATACAGTTAAAAAAAATACTATTTACCAAGAAATATTTACACAATTTTATTTGAAATTTATTTAAAACTTTTTCTATTTACAATTTCACTCCCGTGAGATCGCAAATTGTCAGTCATTGTAACTACTACACACAATAGCTAAGCACGTAACAACTAACACTACTAATATTTACAACCACAAAATAAAATAATGAAGAAGAATCCAGCATACAATAATACGATTAAAGCATAAAGAATTAACAACAAAAGATCGAGTCAGTTGATAAAGTTGATAATGTCACATGACAATCTATATACAAACATTCATTTATATATATACTAGCGGACCCGGCGCGCTTCGCTGCGCATTTCAATAAGTTTCCCGCGGCTTCGCACGCAATTTCCCATTGAAAACAGTACACTAATACAGTACACTTATTCATTTTTCTATCACATTGTAAACATTGCTGAGATAATTGATAGTCGTTCCTTCGTGAGCTTCTTGGGGCGCATTATGAAGGTATGTACCACATTCCTGATACTTCTGTCAAAAAAAAAAAAACAACTAAGGTTGATTTTATAACATTCTTTATATTTTGTAGCCAACGTAAGATAGTAATTATGATATCTGCATTGCTCTTCTGATCAAGCATGAGCATGGTTTTATATTAAATAAATATTGCAGTTAAAGGTGAATTTTTACGTCAAATTTGAATTGTATTATCTGGATAGTAAAGTCTATGTTTAACAGTGATTGTGCAGAAACAGTTTAAACAAAATTTGTCGTTTCTCTTAAGCTTACTCTATGCTTTTAAAAACTATAAGTGTAGTAATTTAAATTATATATAAATATATTTTTTGTCGCATTATATATGTTTACAAAGAACAGCTGATTAAAAATTTGAAAAGACTCTCTTTCACTTAATAACATATGTTTGCTGCAATGCATTTCTTACGGGTATTTCTGTAACCAGTGGGGCGGAATCCTGAATCGGGAAAGGGATAAAAAGTATCCTATAACCTTCTACAGATCAAGACGAACAAATTTAAAAAAAAATTAGGCGAATCCGTCCAGCCGTTTGTGAGTGATGCTGTTACACACGAACAGTTTCATTTTTATATAATAGATATATATATATATATATGAATGTTTGTATGTATGTCCTTTATAGAATCGTAAACTATTTTGACCGATCATTATGAAAATTTGTATGTATATGTATTTTTCGACGGAGAAGGTTTATATGCTATGCCTATTGATGTATCTCGCCACCAGGCGGCAGTGCAAAGGTTAAAAGTTTTTAAAGCGCCTGTACACTATAAACTGCGATTACGAGACAGTTAAGTATATTAATTAGCGAAAAACTATTTGAAGGCAATAAACTTCGATGTATATTTGTCTTCAAAATACATTTCTGCTTGAACTTAAAGCTTGAGTGTTAGACCACTTTATAATAAAGTACATCTACGTAGACAATGGCTATAAACATACACTTTTGACAGATTTTCTTGATCGTGGCAACAATACAAACTCTACATCGTCTTTGGAAATAATATAATTAACTTGAACCAGAAGTGCACATACACGGGCAAAGCTTACAAAAAGCATGCAAAGCCGCGGGAAACAGCTAGTTACGAAATAAAAATGCATAGACCTCCAAAATAAAAATTATATTCATATTAATTATCTAAAAATATACCAGGGAATAAAAAAACATAAGACTTTAATCATTTAACGTCGTATTTATTTAAGGAAACTGCGAATATCAAGGAGACAATATATTGCCACCTGGCGCTTTTCGCATATGTCACCGACAGCAATATTTTGCCGCCTGGCACTTTTCAGACACGATCTATGTTCAAACCCACTTAACAGACCTTTGTTTATCAAAATGAAAGTAACTGATCCAAGTTATTTATTTCTTCAACCTGCAGACAATTGTAAATATCCTTCATTGTTACCTACCCATACATTGTTATATTCACCTTGACAGTAACGGTGAGTTTGTTCATGGTGAGATGTGTACACTTATCATGCCAGTCGCTGACCACTTGCCCTCCTAGAGCCGTCACCAGCTGTTTGACCTCTGTCTTCTCCTCCTGAGTCAGTGTGGACGTTTGCCACCAGCAGCGGCACATAATCTACTCTGCAAACATCCAACTGGTAAGCTAAGGCTATCAAGATATGTATATTTTTAGAATCACATACAAGTTATGTAAGTTGGTAATTTCAATACCAATGATGGGTGGTGATCTGATCTGAATATTTATTCGCTGCCTGAATAAATCTTGAACTGTTGTGAAAAGTCCTAAGAAGATGTATTAAATACACTTTCATTTTATTAATTTTCTTAAAAATATCCTGTGTTATAACTGTTATATGTACTTTATATATTTTAAATTATTATAAATGTAGGAATAAACCAAGGTTATGGTTGTCAGCCACAGATTTTGGATATTCATACTTTACAAAAGTACCAGAATGGTGTTAAAAAATTTTAAACCTATTCTTCAGTCAAGCAAATGCGGTTACTCCTTAAGGTCTGGCTGTACAGGATAAATTTTGTAATATTGATGTATGTCGGCTACAAAATTGGAGATAGTTGATATACTTGATGTTCACACTGATTTATATTTGACCTTGTACGATTTTTACATTTTCACCTAGAAATGTGATTTCTTTTAGGGTAGTGGTGTAAATAAACTGCGTTAATATAGTATGTTGACATAGACTCATTGCAACCTTTTTTGTTTATACTATTTAGACACTTCAAATTGAATATCTCTGAGAATGACAAAATGCCCACTAGGAATGAAATATTCCATTTATTTATGTGTTCATTTTCAAGTCTCTAGGTGGGGAAGAAAGGAAACAATCACAAAATCTAGTAGATATAAGCCGCCTCTTCCTATCCTATCAAAACTCCTAGTTTAATTAAAAAAACACATTTTTCTAAATCTGTATGCAAAATTGTCCCAAACCACCTTGAATATTGTATCGTATATACCCTTACCATTCTATTTTTGAAACCATCATAAAATAACTTTCAACCACAACAATTTTAATTTTATTTAAGAATTGATGTGACTACTATTCCAAATTTTCATTGGGAAGATATAAATCAGTTGAAGTGTTGTTACCATTCCTTGTGTTTGTGATGATAAGTCTTAAAATTAGATCACCTTCAGCTCTTTGGCTACGATCCTTTGAATATCATCAGTAGTGCCAAGGTTACTTACTATCCCCTCAAAACATTTTTGGTCTAGGGAAATGGACCAAAGTCTCGTGGACTTAGATCAGGTAAGTAAGCGATGGGATAGATAATCACAAAAGTTATCTTTTGCAGTTACAAAAGTGGCTTTTAGAGATGCCAACGTGACAGAGTGTTATGGTGGAACATGTTTGTCTGCAGTATTCAATCTGATGATGCAACATTCTCTTTTATCTGAGCCTTTCTAGGGCTTATATCAGAAAAATCTCGGTTTATAGTTTGCTTTGTAGGACAAAATCTCTGCAAACAATATCCCTACTGTCAAAAAATAAAGTATGGGTTTGATATTTTTGCTTCTTCATTGAAGCTTTGCTCAGTTAAAGACCTTGAGGAGCTGTGCTACCTCTTTACTTTGATTTCTTGAAACCATAATTTTAAAAATATGTTGACTCTAAATGTGTTAAAAAAAGCTTCAGCCAATCTGAGTACTACTTCACTTAGGAAACAATCACAAGCCTAGTCTGTACCAGTTATTTAAAAAAAAAACATTCTAACATTCCATGATGGACATTCCAATTCAACTGTTTATTATATTAAATTATAATTATGCATACAGCTATAGTTTTAGCTATGAATTACATGTCTATGAAACACGTATTTGATAAAACAAATTTAAAAAAATATAAGTACCAATGCAATACATTTTTAGTATTTTAATACTACAGCATCTATATAAAAGTATTCAAATATTCTTTTAGGTTTAGGTGGTTGTTGTACTATGTTCTCTGGTCTTGGATGAATATTATATTGTATTTTTAAGCTTTCTCTTTGAATATTTATGTTATTCTTACTCCGACCTAATTTAATTTTGTTTCGTGCAGAGTGCTGGTCATGATTGTTTATGGTTGAGCCATATGTTATCTTTGCTTTTCAGACATGAGGTGTATACCTATGAATTGAGGTAGTGAACATTCTGTTTCCTTAATTATGTTGTATTTATTACTGTAAAGAATGTGTGAAGAGTAAAGAAAGCTTAAAAAACTGTTGAACTAAATAAAATCTGGAATAGTCAAGTGATGGAATATGCCTGATGAAAATGACAAGTTTGAAATTAAGGCACAAAATCATTCCCGTACATCTAGAACTGCTACTGTAATATGTAAAAGAATCAGAATCAATAATGAAGGATATATGATGAGAAACGACAAGAGAAATCAATAGTCCACATTTCAATAAATAGGATCGCATTCAGGTGTGTAAGATTGACTGTACTGAGAAAGACAAAAAGTATAGGAAAGCTTAGCTTTTTAAATATGTAAAAGATGAAGAATATACAAGAGCTGGAGAAGTTACATATGAACCAGGGAGCTTCTAAGGATCATTTTTACGTTATGGAATCTGTTTTATTTCTAGGCGCTCACTTTACCGGTAACTGTGATTTTCAATATGTTTGGTATGATAAAATTGTAAAACAAATTGACCTATGGCTTTGAAATGTTAACTACTTTTCTACATAGTAATATATTGCAGTTTTTTAAGTAACTATAACCTTTTGCCAACTGTTGCACCACTACTGTTTAGTTGAAGGAAACAGGATTTTTCCGGACATTTGCCATCGTTCAGTGAAACAAGAAAACAGTAACACTTATACGTTTGGTGTTACTGTTTTCTCTTGTTTCACTGAACGATGGCAAATGTCCGGAAAAATCCTGTTTCCTTCACAATCCTTCCATCGTCAAAAATAACCTTTAAACAAAGTACTGTTTAGTTATTAATAATTAATAAAAATATATAAAACTATGGTGAAAATGAATTTTTATATAAAAACAAATCTGTAAGTTTTTGTACTTTGTTTAGGGTGGTTTAGTTACTAGGAATTTGTATTATTCTATATAAATAAAAATGTGCATTAGACTAAGTTATCAGGCTTAAATAAAATATATCATTTTTTTAAAGTTGAAAAATGTTTGAAAATCAAAATATTAAAAAAGTAAGGTGTTCTGTTAACATGATAAATGAATCTAAATCAAAACTGGCAAAGAAAGGTAAAAATACAAGATATTAGCGAATCTTCTTATCACAACTATAAGAATGGCAAAAATAAATATGAGAACATCGCAAATTATAATTTTTAACAAGAGTACGGCTTACAAGAGACATCTATTTTTATTAATTTGCCTAATTTATAATAAAAAGTACAGTACTGTATACACTACTTATTTATTTACACCTACATTTATTAAACTAAAACTGTTGTGTAGTATGCCAACTAAAATATTATAGTTTTTTGTATTGCAAATTGTATAAATAAGTCCTACTACTACAGTTCTTGTTTTATCACAGCCATACCTTATCTCTATGCTTGCTCTTGTATGAGATATGCATGCATTTATAATTCTAATCATGTATTATATACTGTACAGTAATTGATACCAATTCTATACCTCCATGAGTTCCACTGTATACCAAACCTCACATTATCACCGCACTTGAGTGTGACTTGTTGCTGAGGAGAGAGCTGCGTTAACTGTCCATCTCCAATGATGGTAAATGTTCCATATTTTGAACCTAGGTCTTTCAAGACTATTCCCTCATTTTCGTTTTCCTGAAAAAAAAAAAACACACAATTTAATATAACATTAGAGTATATTAAGTATTTGATTAGGTGAACCATACCATGTTGTCATATGTTTATATATATATACAGAGTGTTCACAAAAGGGTGTCATAAACGTCTGTGGGTGATAGTACTCATGATTTTAAACAAAAAAATATCATATAAACATAGGTCGAGAAATGTCTTGTTAGGCCACTAACCACCATTTTGTATTTTTCATTAAAAAATTATTATCTCTAAAACTAGTTAAGCTAAAGAAACCAAATTTGCCATATAGATTTAAATAGATACAATTTTAAAAAACAATTAATAATTAAATGTATTAAAACATTTTAGTTGTGTATTTACAGTAAATTCTATTTTTTCTAAGTACATATATAATAAAACTGTAGTTCTTGTTTTAATTAGAATTAATTATTTTCATTTAACGTTATAAAATACATGTACAGATTATGTTTTAAACCATTTTTAAATCTTTTTAAATTTTAGAGCTTGTAGGCTATAACTTTTCAGATTTTTGATGTTTCATTAAGTTATATAAGTTACATTTTGGGTAAAGAAATGTTTCGGCTATATTATTATTTTGAAAAGATAAAAGCAAGTTTTGTGTAAGTTTACATTAGGCCTACTAATCAAAATTATTAAATGAGACAAGATAAACTTACATCATTGACGGAAAGTAAAGCATGTTTGCGACTGATGGACTGGTCACCCTCCAGCAACAGGTCTGCATCCTTTCTGCTCACCATGTGTTCCTTACCAGAAGACACTCTATATATCAGTCCTGTAAAAAAACATTGTATTAATAACGTATTCACACATAACCCAGAAACTACCTAGTAACTTCCAATCACACTTAAATATCAGTTTCATAAATTAAATAAACACACTAAGAACACACACTCTGTATCTTACAAAATCGGTATTTAATAAACAAATTTATTTTTTTAAACAATCTTTTAAAAACTCCCTAAAACATTAAAATACACACAAACTATAAGAATTAGTATTAGAATATTAAGAGGCAGTATTAGAGTTTACACCTAACAAGAAGCAGAGAACCGATTCCCTAAAGAGACCAACAATATTATATTATTTATATTATTTTTTTTTTATCATCCCCTAAAACCATTAGGCAACACAATAGACCTGTTTAGTTTTGTTCAGGAGGACTTACAATAGTAGAATAAGTTAATAACACTAAAATTCTACATCTATATTATCTGGAGGCCACCATTTTTTGAACCATTTTTTTATTACCGAAGACCTAAAAATACTACATTATTGAACACAACAGACTTTATTTGACTTACTGTGAAAATGAAAATGTCATTATGACAATCGCTTCTTTTTTTCGCCTATTTAAAGAAAGCAATGTCGGTTAAAAGGTGGCCACTCTGTCCCTATCCACTATTAGTGGTCTCCAGATAATACTAAAGTAGCCTACCAATTGAAATTATACTTAACATCTTTGGTCAATAACTGACATAATAAATCATACATCTACAATAGATAACATAGACTATTTTTTTTTTACGTAGGGGGAATGCATTTGCGCACAGAGTGTGGGACTCCCTTGCGGACTACCCACTAAACCCCCTACGAGCCGCAACCCTTTTGGATGACATCTTGCCTGGTCCGTGGTGTCTTTAGTAGTTTTGTCCTGGATGGGACATAAGAGAACATAGACTATTGCTTTCCACTTTAGACGAATTAAGTTTGTTAGCAGTTACCTGCACACTCTTAAAACTCGTAGTTAAACATTCTTACAGATTTGTTCAGAATGCCCAATAAGGTAATTAATAGCTTAATTTTCAAAGAACCATTTAATGAGTGATAACCGTAAAACCTGGGATGCAGTATAATAATCATGAAACATCGATATTCATGATTATCTAAACTACCAAAACCAAAATGTTGAACTGAATTACTGAAACACAAATAACATAATATGTTATATTATAAACAGTTTATATTATAAACATCACCATTGTACTTATAGGCATTATTACTCAAATACTATACAAAGGATTTGATTTTGTTTGAATTAATTTGAAACTATATTGGGGTAGGGTACAATAAGCGAACCCGGTTTTTTATATCGAAATTTGCAAACGATATTACTTGATCATAACCATTGATATAACCAATCGATACTGATTAATTATTTTGAACAAATAACTTAATATATATCAACAGCTGTAAACACACTTTCAAATAATACACATAGGCCTAATCGTATTATTATTATATAAAATTATGTGTATATATAACAATAATAATTATTATTATGCCTACATACACGTAATAATATATAATATGACATAAACCATATGAATTGTGACTCACAATGATTTATGAGTTTTCCCTGTTTGGTTGATCTCGTTCTGGTTTGTTTTATATTTATGTCATTTCTTATTTGTTTATGGGATTTCCTATATACTGATATTTTAATTTAAAACATATGATTGTTATTTAGGGACTACATGTACTTTTACATCAATTGATAGTCTAGGATTCAAGATGCGAATATTAGGTATCAATGATTATATTCTTCGATATAAAAAAACCGGGTCCGCTTATCGTACCCTACCCCTATTTTGTTATTCAATACATTAAAAGAGCTGGAAATAATTAATTGTAAACATCTATATTAGAATGTTTTTGTATCCAATAGTTTAGGTATTTCTAATCGATAATTTGGTACACTGATTTGATTGTGATGGTGGCTACCACTTACTATGCTACAGCCAAAAAACTGTATAACAAAATAGCTTACCTTTTTCATCATTTCGCAGAAGCCACATTTTGAAGAGCCTGTAAACTCTGCTACAATACTGGCTATTCTATCTCATTGATTTATATTAGTCAGCACGTTTGATTAAGTGTCCTATCTTCTAGAAAACAGAGTAAGATAAGCTAAACCTTAAAACACTTCAGAGGTAGTGGAAATGCCTCAAAATTGCATCTGGAAAATACTCTGTTATGACTATATTATCGAAAGAACAGGTCCATATTAGGCAAAAATATTACTACAATTAAAACACCGACTCATTATTTGAAGCAATTAACTAGTAGCAATCATACATTTTTTACTGGGTATAAACATAACCAACAATCAGACTAGGCAGTTAGTAGTTCTATCCTTACGTTTGTAGTAAATATTGTAAGTAGACTAATATTAGTAAAATTTCTCTATATCGCCAACAGATTACTCAAAATTCACTGACTGCTAATAAAACGATAACAGACTTATAAATTTTAAACACAAACGTAATAACATTGGAATTGGATTTGGAATCGCAGAGCAAAGCCCGCCAAAACTTCAACCCTTAGCCCAACCCCCCAGCCAAAAATAAACAGAAAAAAAAACTTTCAATTTTTACGACTAATGAATGATATGATGACCGATAGATAGGCTAGATAGATTCTATTGCGATAGTTGTTTGCCAAACAATAGATTTACTAATTTCTTTAAAATTGTTCCAATAATTTAAGTGTAATATTTTTGAAAAATGCACTATTCTCTGTAAAAAATAAAGACAAAGGATCAATGTAATGCAAACTCGATAGTATGTTTATGTATGTGTAATGTTTAGTTATTATACAATAAAAACTTAATAAAACGCGATGGGCCGCATTGTCGTTGGAAATTATAAGATTAAAGGCCGAACTGGCAAATCACGAAATTTTTTACGTTATCACCCTATTCTGCTCATCCTACCGAACAAAAAAATATATAGTTTTAGGTGGTGCAAATGACTAATAACATGATTTTAGAGGTTATATACATAAATAGTTAAGTTTCTTAATGTTTTAATGTTCTATTTGTGTGCTGTGTATGGATATCTGTAAATATTATATTTGGGTGGGACTGATAGCGTATCTGTTATCTGAGCGCTCTGGGGCAGAAGTCAGAGATAACGTGTACTGTAGGTTGGATCGAGTGAGTGTTTGACAATAAATATGGATCAATCAACCATCCACTAGTTCGACCAATCGTAGTGAACTGGTGTGTCGTAAATATTATCTGCGGCTGGGACTGATAGCGTATCTGTTATCTGAACGCCCCGGGGCAGAAGTCAGTACTTCACTAGATATCGTATACTGTAGTTTGGATCGAGTGAGTGCGTGACGATCATGGATCAACCATCCACTAGTTCGACCAATTGTAGTGAATTGGTGTGTGTCGCGGAGAGTTTTGTCTGGCATGTTAAGAGTCGACCGAAACGAGATTATTTAGTTTCTGTACATTCTGTGGAACACACTAATGGTAAGTGTTCTCTATTAATGCCCATTTATATACGTATTCATATTTATTTATTTATTTCCAACGGTTCCACCATTTATACATGAGTTGACTTAGCTAAGGATAAACTAATCAAGATGGCATACAATGACTAATAACTGTGGTAACAACAATCCAACAACATAACTAGTAATATACTAGTCATATTAGGGATATTCATGATTTATTAAGTTTTTTACACGGTACATAATTGCCTTTCCGTTACAATTCAATTTATATTTCTGATCAGCCCCTCTAGAATTAGATATTTTACTGATAGGTACCATCTCGAGGGATGTTTTTCTTTCGTTGACAGTCGGTGCTGCCCCGCGCTGATGACTGGAGGCACTCGTCTCAACTCCATAACAACTAATTAATTTGTAGCTCGAAATTTAAGAAAAACATTGTTCATTTGGATCAAAATTCTGCTCAATTCAGTATTATTTTTCAATTAAGTTGCACAATTATGTTGCAAATATGGCGCCGCATCCGATAACGTCATCACGAGGTTGAATCATGGTCACAAAAGGTTACGTGATGCCCGATGTGGATGTAGAACATGGAAATATTGCTCCGCGCTTGAACAGTTTGTTCCATTCTTTATGTTCTACAACTTTGTTATTTCTCATTTCCACCCCGTCAAACCTTATATTGTTTTCTTCTGTAGGACGATTCCAATAAGTTATTAACGTGAAACTCGTATTTTGCAGCTCCGGCTGTTAATGTAACAATTACCTTATCGTTTTGTGTATCTATGTTAAAACTGGTTGTTCTGTGTTTACCACACGGAGAAAAAGTGTATTTAGACATGTTCTGGAAATCGTGATCTTCATTAGAAGAAAATTTTGACCCAAAACTTAAAAAAATATTTTTTTTCGCTTTAAATAGTCTTTAAATAGAATTATAAGTACCGTGCGTCCAGCATATTCGCGAAATATAACCTAATGTGCGTTTTAGCATTTATTTCAATTGTACCACTGGTGGCAGACTGCATTACGCAGTTGAGTTATGTAATCACAACTATAGGTTTAGTGAGCCACCAGTAGTATCGGTAGACCATATTTCTTCGCAGTAGATGACGATTTATTATGAAGATTATTATTTAATCTTCTGTTATTATCAAGCCTTTGTTTAAGATTATGTGCGTCGTCTCCTGCTACACAAATAAATCAGCACTGTGACTGTGGTATATTTAATAGTTGGACTGTGAATATTATCGATCTAGTATTCAACGTTCTTGTGCTTCTGATAGGTTGTATTTGTAATAGGTTATGCTTGTGATACATTGTGTTTATGATAACTGCTTCAGTATGAAGTCATCAGACGTTGAAGAGGATTTAAATTAAACATTGTCTGACTTTACAGTATCTGATGGCGAGTATGTCCCCCTCCTTTGAGAATGAGGACAATTCACAAATATCCGATAGTTTCTACTGAGGAAGAAACAAACGGTTATGCTAATGAAGTTGGATTAAATTCTCATAGTAATTTACCTACTCCTGAAAATAACAACGATCATGTGAACAGTGAAAAGAATGAGGAGATTATACATACACAGTACGGCAATTAATTCCCTTTTACCGATTCTGAGGGAATTCAGTAACTATGAGTTTGATCTTTCCGACCCTGCAAATGTAGCCTATATGAACTATGTTTGACAGAGGAGGTACTGAACATTATTGTAACAGAGTCAAACAGGTATGCTCACAGTTATCTGCAAGACAATTCATTGGAGAGAAGATCTTTTATGAGGCTGTGCCTAGATACAACTGCAGACGTAATAAAAAAACTCCTTGGAGTATTTATTGTTTTGGAAATGAATCCTTTACCTCTTGCTTTTGATGATAAATAATGAAAAAGCTTTTGATGAAATGGTCCAAAATAATTTCTTTAAAAAGCCATGAAACGTGACAGATTTAAGATGTTACTCAAATGTTTGCATTTTCTTAACAACGAAATGGCAGAAGTTAAATAACCTAGGATAGTCCAAGTAAAAGAACTGGTGAACATGATGTATTGCATATTTCAAAAAGTGTTCACTTCAAGTGAAACGGTCATCATTAACGAAAAAATGATTCCATGGATGGGACGGCTTATTTTTAGACAATACCGTCTAGACAAAGCAAAATAAGTATGGCATAAATACAAAAGTTATGTTTAACTAGTGGCTATACTGCAAAATTGATTCTTTGTTGGAAAAAAGACAGTACTGGAGGTGTGGACCACAGATAAGTAATGTTACATTTGATAGTAGTTTTTTAGACAAAGGACAATTGTTGTATGCTGATCATTTTTTAAATAGTGTGGCCATCGCTGAAGCTTTGCGGGAGAGAAAAACATTAATGTGCGGAACCTTGCGTAAAGATCTTAGATACAACCCCAAAGAAGTTATTGAAAATCTATAAAAAAAGGACAAGCTTATTGTGAAGAAAACAAAAGACAGGCGTAAAAGTTGTCAAATGGGTTGACAAAAGAGCTGTGCACATGATCACTACACGTGCTCTTGAATAGAAGATAATTGCATCCTCGTACCTTCTGGAAAGACACACAAAAAATGAGCCTGTTATGAAGCCTATAATTCGTCTATAACAGCAGTTGACATATCTGATCAACTGAGCTCATGTTATAGTCAACTTAGAAAACTTTAAAACTTAAAAAGGGGTACAAGAAAGTAACTCTCTAAATTCGCTTTGGGACTAGTGCTGTTAAACGCTTTTGTCCAATTCAACCATACCAGAGACAAAACAAAAACAGTGGAATATGTAATATTCAAACTGGAACATGTAAAAAGTCTGATTTGAAGTGAAACTTATGTATCTACGCCATCATCAACACCTACATGTACTCAAGGGCGGATCCAGGATTTTTGTCGAGGGGGGGGGGGCGGTCTGAGATTTTGGGAGATTTTTTACACATATGATTCATGTTGGTAGTCAAAGCTCTGTAATTTGACATATAATGTTATTATTGTATACTAATGAAAAAAAGGGCTAAAGTGATAAATGAAAACAATGTAATATTTCCAATTAAACTGTATGTATATAATCTGACAAAAGTTGTAAAAATACAAAATTTTATCTTTAAAGTACAAAACCGAGTCTTCTGTTTTTTTGGCTTGCAAATCTGTTAATGACTTTTTCGGGGCATACTTCGATGTCCTGTGCACGTTTAGCAGAGCGAGTCCAGTCAACCTATCCTCTGCCATCCTTGTTCTGATCCATGACTTCAATTTTCTCAGAGTTGAAAAAGATCGTTCTGCCGTTGCTGTTGGGAAAAAAAAACAATAAGTTCTAACAGATTGTCAAAAAAGGTCAAATGTTTCATACCAATGAAAAAAAATACTTTTTACTAAACAACCACACGATTTAAGAAAATACTATTAGTTTTACTGGTTTTAGAAATTTATCTGCTAATTAAATAATTTTGAAAAAATAGTATATAAACAAAAATTACTTACCTATTGAAATTGGAAGAGTAAGCAGAATTTGTACCAAAGCCCTTAGAAGAGGGTTAGCTGTTTTCATTTAATGCTTCAAAACATTTCATTGCTTTAGTTATAGTCTTAAATTCATTATAATTAGGAATGTTCTTGAGGGAGCATACTTCGTTCATAAGTTTCAGTAGCATCGTGTTTTTGTTCAATGACACTAAAACTGCAATACTTCATACATATGGGCTCAAAACTAGATTTCATATCCACTATTTTGTCCAAGTTTGTCGGAACGGTTAGGTTCAGCATATAAACACTCCAGTGAATCGCTTGAAAATCTATCTGTCATATCTGCAATAAATTGTTATCCAGGATTGTTATGTATGCGGATTTTTTCCAATGTTGTATTGTACATTCCCGGACTGTCACTGGACGTTGAGGGGTAGTTTGGTCTATTTACTTGCTGTCCCACAATTCTTGGAATACGAACTTCTATGCCCATAGACTCCATAGTCTTTTCAGCAGTATTGAAAATCAGAGGAAAAGAAATTGATTCAGGATTTTGCCTTTTTATTCTGAAGTACTTTTATTGTGTGCATTACTTTGTCTCTTGGCTGAACACAAGTCTATGGTTTCTGACTGAAGATATTTACTAAGAACACAGGTTGCATCCGTTATATCACTAAGACAATGCATAGTTATTATAAACTCGCAAGTGGAGATAGAGCACAATAAGCAATTTGCTTTGCTTGCTGTTGAGCTATCATTCCACTTTGAGACAATTTTAAGTGCCTTCGGCTATTTTTTGTTAGGTCTTCTGTAAACTCAAAAATTGATTTCATGCCGTTCTACCCAAACGGGTCTCACAATATCCTCTCATTTGATGTCCCAGTACTTTTTTCAAAATAGAGTTCCGTTTGGCCGAGGAGGTGAAAAATCTAGAAAATCTCTTTTTTACAGTGCCTACTGCATTTCTCACGCTTTGGACTTTATTGCACTTTGAAATAGCCAAATTCAATGCATGATTACTGCAGCCACATAAGGTGCTGTTTATGGCAATTTTTTTAATTTCTGTCACTGCTCCTCGCATGTCAGACATATTGACAGAGCATCCATCACAAACCGATCCCTACACAGTTATTCATGTTCAAACCAAGCTGTTGCATGAATTTCAGCACAGACTGTCCTAAAACCTCCCCCGTGATAACAGGTTCAACTTCTTGATCAGAATAGTTCGTACCCGTACCGTGGAGATCAACAAAACCTACAAAGTCTTCTCTTATAGCATTGTTATACAGGTAACGTAAAACTAAGGCTTAGCTGATAAGTATGAGACGCATCTGTTGATTCGTCAAATATTATGCTATAATATTTAGGCTTCTGATACTCGTTGAGTTATCACTTCCAAAATTTCATCAGAACAAACATTTTATAAGGCAGTTAGCTGTTGTTCTTGCTGATGTAAGTGGCGTTTGCTCCTGCAGACTTCAAATGATCTTCAAGCTGAACATCCCCGCTATCTATTCTAAATCGCAAAAGTGCCCTGAAATTGCCGTCATTTTGTACTGGATCATCTCCAACTTCAATCAAACTGCCATCATCCCTTATGACCTCTAAGGGGTTATGTTCTGCCTACCATGCAACAAAATAGTTTTAATTATTGGCACAAGCCTTGCACGATTCTGCATGGTTTGGGCCTTCCTATTTTCGTTTAACAAATTAAGAATTTCTCCCTCAGGGTTTTCAAAAACAGATATAAAATGTTTGGCGTCAATTTCAGCATCTTTGTGATATTGTGTCGCTGCGTGACTTTCTAAATCTCCGTCCTTGCCTGAGAGTTTTTAGCATATTTCTCTGTAGAGGTTCAGTAACTAATTAACTAATTTCTTTAAAGAAACTGTCATGCTGTCCTCCAACTAACTTTTGATGGCATAGTACTGCACAAAAATTTACAAAAATAGCCCTTGCTTAGCTTCTGAAAAAAACTAACCATGGATACTTTTCAAATATGGCCAATATTAGCTTTTCTTTGTTCTTCCCGTCCTCGTTTTACATGAGAGGATGTAGGAAACTTAAAGTCCTTTTTAGGCTTTTTAAAAATACTATACTTAGTATGGTCACTCATCATCTTAGAGATGTTGTTAATTGTGAGAGTGAGACCCGATGTCGAAAGAGCACATGTTTTCGGAGATACTAATTTGTGAATTGGAGGATGATGGCGCCGATTGTGGTGGCAGCGGGCACGTCTGTAACCTCATGCTGGGTGGAAAACCTCAACATTTGAAGAAGGAACTTCACTGTCTAACTTTGGTCTTTTAACAAGATAACGATCCATATTGCTGGGGGGGGGGGGTGGGGGGGGGGGGGGGTGGGGGGGGGGGGGGGTGGGGGGGGGGGGGGGTGGGGGGGGGGGGGGGTGGGGGGGGGGGGGGGTGGGGGGGTAAAGTTTAATGTGGAAAGAACTTATAGAGTAGAGCTGCCGTCAAACAATCAAGAATGAGTCTCAATTTAAATCGAAGATTTATTAGTTGTTGGAAACAGTCAAACGATGTAGACAGGACATCACCTAACAAGAAGTGGTGGGGGAGGCTGACAAATCTATCATTCATACATATCAAGACAATTGTAGTGTGTGGGCAATTTACAACTACAAAATCAAACGTCAGTAATGTAGGCTAAACATCCTACGTCTAGTTCATATCAAAAAGATATTAGTTGTGTGGAGGGACATGTCTAAACCGTAATCACAGAACAGTGAGCTCGTGCACAAGTGTCAGGCTGACAATCTATCAGTTCTATACATAATTAAAGACAGATTTGTTAGTTGTGTGGAGGACATGTCAAACCGTAATCACAGAACAGTGAGCTCGTGCAGTAGTGTCAGGCTGACAATCTATCAGTTCTATACATAATCAAAGACAGATTTGTTAGTTGTGTGGAGGACATGTAAAACCGTAATCACAGAACAGTGAGCTCGTGCAGTAGTGTCAGGCTGACAATCTATCAGTTCTATACATAATTAAAGACAGATTTGTTAGTTGTGTGGAGGACATGTCAAACCGTAATCACAGAACAGTAGCATGAGGCTGACGATCTCATAGTCCTATCTCAGTTCAGTAGCATGTCAAACCAGTAATCCAAGACAGGTGAGCTGTGCAGTAAGTGTCAGGCTGACAAATCTATCTGTTTCTATAATTATCAAGACAGATTTGTTGATGTGTGGAGGACATGTCAAACCGTATAATCACAGAAACAGTGAGTTGGGCACAAGTGTGAGGCTGTCGATCTTTTAGTTCTATACTAAATCAAAGACAGATTTGTTAGTTGTGTGGGAGGAATTGTCAAACCGTTAATAACCAGAAACAGTGAGCTCTGAGCACAAGTGTGAGGCCTGACAATCTATCAGTCCTACACATAATTCAAAGACAGAGTTTGTTAGTATGTGTGGAGGACATGTCAAGCAATCATAAGAACACAGTGGCTGTGACACAAGTGTCAGGCTGACAATCTATCAGTTCCCTATAACATATCAAAGACAGAATTTGTTAGTTGTGTGGAGGACATAATCTAACCGTATATCACAGTACAGTGAAGCTCGAGTATGTGTCAGGACTGACAATCTCTAGTTTCTATACATAATCAAAAAGGACAGATTTGTTATTGTGTATGGAAGGACATGTCAAACCGTAATCACAGAACATGAGCTCGAGCACAAGTAGAGGCTGACAATCTATCAGGTCTATACATAATCAAAGACAGATTTGTTAGTTGTGTGGAGGACACATGGTCAAAACCGTAATCACAGAACAGTGAGCTTGAAGAGCACAGTGTCAGGCTGACGATCTCTTAGTCCTAGCACATAATCAAAGACAGATTGTTAGTTGTGTGGAGGACATGTCAAAACCGTAATCACAGAACAGGTGAGCTCGTGCAGTAGTTGGTCAGGCTGACAATCATCAGTTCTAGTACATAATTCAAAGACAGATTTGTTAGTTGTGTGGAGGACATGTCAAACCGTAATCACAGAACAGCGGAGCTTGGAGCACAACGTGTGAGGACTGACGATCTCTTCAGTTCTATACATAATCAAAGACAGATTTGTTAGTTGTGTGGAGGACATGTCTAACCATAATCACAGAACAGTGAGCTCGTGCACAAGTGTCAGGCTGACAATCTATCAGTTCTATACATAATCAAAGACAGATTTGTTAGTTGTGTGGAGGACATATCTAACCGTAATCACAGAACAGTGAGCTCGTGCAGTAGTGTCAGGCTGACAATCTATCAGTTCTATACATAATCAAAGACAGATTTGTTAGTTGTGTGGAGGAAATGTCTAACCGTAATCACAGAACAGTAAGGTCGTGCAGTAGTGGCAGGCTGACAATCTATCAGTTCTATACATAATCAAAGACAGATTTGTTAGTTGTGTGGAGGACATGTCAAACCGTAATCACAGAACAGTGAGCTTGAGCACAAGTGTGAGGCTGACGATCTCTTAGTCCTACACATAATCAAAGACAGATTTGTTAGTTGTGTGGAGGACATGTCAAACCGTAATCACAGAACAGTGAGCTCGTGCAGTAGTGTCAGGCTGACAATCTATCAGTTCTATACATAATTAAAGACAGATTTGTTAGTTGTGTGGAGGACATGTCAAACCGTAATCACAGAACAGCGAGCTTGAGCACAAGTGTGAGGATGACGATCTCTTAGTTCTATACAAAATCAAAGACAGATTTGTTAGTTGTGTGGAGGACATGTCTAACCATAATCACAGAACAGTGAGCTCGTGCACAAGTGTCAGGCTGACAATCTATCAGTTCTATACATAATCAAAGACAGATTTGTTAGTTGTGTGGAGGACATGTCTAACCGTAATCACAGAACAGTGAGCTCGTGCAGTAGTGTCAGGCTGACAATCTATCAGTTCTATACATAATCAAAGACAGATTTGTTAGTTGTGTGGAGGACATGTCAAACCGTAATCACAGAACAGTGAGCTTCAGCACAAGTGTGAGGCTGACGATCTCTTAGTCCTACACATAATCAAAGACAGATTTGTTTGTTGTGTGGAGGACATGTCAAACCGTAATCCAAGAACAGTGAGCTCGTGCAGTAGTGTCAGGCTGACAATCTATCAGTTCTATACATAATCAAAGACAGATTTGTTAGTTGTGTGGAGGACATGTCAAACCGTAATCACAGAACAGTGAGCTTGAGCACAAGTGTGAGGCTGACGATCTCTTAGTCCTACACATAATCAAAGACAGATTTGTTAGTTGTGTGGAGGACATGTCAAACCGTAATCCAAGAACAGTGAGCTCGTGCAGTAGTGTCAGGCTGACAATCTATCAGTTCTATACATAATTAAAGACAGATTTGTTAGTTGTGTAGAGGACATGTCAAACCGTAATCACAGAACAGTGAGCTCGAGCACAAGTGTGAGGCTGACGATCTCTTAGTCCTACACATAATCAAAGACAGATTTGTTAGTTGTGTGGAGGACATGTCAAACCGCAATCACAGAACAGTGAGCTTGAGCACAAGTGTGAGGCTGACGATCTCTTAGTCCTACACATAATCAAAGACAGATTTGTTAGTTGTGTGGAGGACATGTCAAACCGCAATCACAGAACAGTGAGCTCGAGCACAAGTGTGAGGCTGACGATCTCTTAGTTCTATACAAAATCAAAGACAGATTTGTTAGTTGTGTGGAGGACATGTCAAACCGTAATCACAGAACAGTGAGCTCGAGCACAAGTGTGAGGCTGACAATCTATCAGTTTCTATACATAATCAAAGACAGATTTGTTAGTTGTGTGGAGGACATGTCTAACCAAAATCACAGAACAGTGAGCTCGTGCACAAGTGTCAGGCTGACGATCTCTTAGTTCTATACATAATCAAAGACAGATTTGTTAGTTGTGTGGAGGACATGTCTAACCGTAATCACAGAACAGTGAGCTCGTGCAGTAGTGTCAGGCTGACAATCTATCAGTTCTATACATAATCAAAGACAGATTTGTTAGTTGTGTGGAGGACATGTCAAACCGTAATCACAGAACAGTGAGCTCGTGCAGTAGTGTCAGGCTGACAATCTATCAGTTCTATACATAATCAAAGACAGATTTGTTAGTTGTGTGGAGGACATGTCTAACCGTAATCACAGAACAGTGAGCTCGTGCACAAGTGTCAGGCTGACAATCTATCAGTTCTATACATAATTAAAGACAGATTTGTTAGTTGTGTGGAGGACATGTCAAACCGTAATCACAGAACAGTGAGCTCGTGCAGTAGTGTCAGGCTGACAATCTATCAGTTCTATACATAATCAAAGACAGATTTGTTAGTTGTGTGGAGGACATGTAAAACCGTAATCACAGAACAGTGAGCTCGTGCAGTAGTGTCAGGCTGACAATCTATCAGTTCTATACATAATTAAAGACAGATTTGTTAGTTGTGTGGAGGACATGTCAAACCGTAATCACAGAACAGTGAGCTTGAGCACAAGTATGAGGCTGACGATCTCTTAGTCCTACACATAATCAAAGACAGATTTGTTAGTTGTGTGGAGGACATGTCAAACCGCAATCACAGAACAGTGAGCTCGAGCACAAGTAGTGAGGCTGACAATCTATCAGTTCTATACATAATCAAAGACAGATTTGTTAGTTGTGTGGAGGACATGTCAAACCGTAATCACAGAACAGTGAGCTCGAGCACAAGTGTGAGGCTGACAATCTCTTAGTTCTATACATAAATCAAAGACAGATTTGTTAGTTGTGTGGAGGACATGTCAAACCGTAATCACAGAACAGTGAGCTCGAGCACAAGTGTGAGGCTGACAATCTATCAGTTCTATACATAATCAAAGACAGATTTGTTAGTTGTGTGGAGGACATGTCTAACCAAAATCACAGAACAGTGAGCTCGTGCACAAGTGTCAGGCTGACAATCTATCAGTTCTATACATAATCAAAGACAGATTTGTTAGTTGTGTGGAGGACATGTCTAACCGTAATCACAGAACAGTGAGCTCGTGCAGTAGTGTCAGGCTGACAATCTATCAGTTCTATACATAATCAAAGACAGATTTGTTAGTTGTGTGGAGGACATGTCTAACCGTAATCACAGAACAGTGAGCTCGTGCAATAGTGTCAGGCTGACAATCTATCAGTTCTATACATAATCAAAGACAGATTTGTTAGTTGTGTGGAGGACATGTCTAACCGTAATCACAGAACAGTGAGCTCCTGCACAAGTGTGAGGCTGGCAATCTCTTAGTTCTACACATAATCAAAGACAGATTTGTTAGTTGTGTGGAGGACATGTCAAACCGTAATCACAGAACAGTGAGCTCGTGCAGTAGTGTCAGGCTGACAATCTATCAGTTCTATACATAATCAAAGACAGATTTGTTAGTTGTGTGGAGGACATGTCAAACCGTAATCACAGAACAGTGAGCTCGTGCACAAGTGTCAGGCTGACAATCTATCAGTTCTATACATAATCAAAGACAGATTTGTTAGTTGTGTGGAGGACATGTCAAACCGTAATCACAGAACAGTGAGCTCGTGCACAAGTGTCAGGCTGACAATCTATCAGTTCTATACATAATCAAAGACAGATTTGTTAGTTGTGTGGAGGACATGTCTAACCGTAATCACAGAACAGTGAGCTCGTGCAGTAGTGTCAGGCTGACAATCTATCAGTTCTATACATAATTAAAGACAGATTTGTTAGTTGTGTGGAGGACATGTCAAACCGTAATCACAGAACAGTGAGCTTGAGCACAAGTGTGAGGCTGACGATCTCTTAGTTCTATACATAATCAAAGACACATTTGTTAGTTGGTGTGGAGGACATGTCAAACCGTAATCACAGAACAGTGAGCTCGTGCAGTAGTGTCAGGCTGACAATCTATCAGTTCTATACATAATTAAAGACAGATTTGTTAGTTGTGTGGAGGACATGTCAAACCGTAATCACAGAACAGTGAGCTTGAGCACAAGTATGAGGCTGACGATCTCTTAGTTCTACACATAATCAAAGACAGATTTGTTAGTTGTGTGGAGGACATGTCAAACCGTAATCACAGAACAGTGAGCTCGTGCACAAGTATGAGGCTGACAATCTATCAGTTCTATACATAATCAAAGACAGATTTGTTAGTTGTGTGGAGGACATGTCAAACCGTAATCACAGAACAGTGAGCTCGTGCAGTAGTGTCAGGCTGACAATCTATCAGTTCTATACATAATTAAAGACAGATTTGTTAGTTGTGTGGAGGACATGTCAAACCGTAATCACAGAACAGTGAGCTTGAGCACAAGTGTGAGGCTGACGATCTCTTAGTCCTATACATAATCAAAGACACATTTGTTAGTTGGTGTGGAGGACATGTAAAACCGTAATCACAGAACAGTGAGCTCGTGCAGTAGTGTCAGGCTGACAATCTATCAGTTCTATACATAATTAAAGACAGATTTGTTAGTTGTGTGGAGGACATGTCAAACCGTAATCACAGAACAGTGAGCTTGAGCACAAGTATGAGGCTGACGATCTCTTAGTTCTACACATAATCAAAGACAGATTTGTTAGTTGTGTGGAGGACATGTCTAACCGTAATCACAGAACAGTGAGCTCGTGCAGTAGTGTCAGGCTGACAATCTATCAGTTCTATACATAATTAAAGACAGATTTGTTAGTTGTGTGGAGGACATGTCAAACCGTAATCACAGAACAGTGAGCTTGAGCACAAGTGTGAGGCTTACGATCTCTTAGTTCTATACATAATCAAAGACACATTTGTTAGTTGGTGTGGAGGACATGTCAAACCGTAATCACAGAACAGTGAGCTCGTGCAGTAGTGTCAGGCTGACAATCTATCAGTTCTATACATAATTAAAGACAGATTTGTTAGTTGTGTGGAGGACATGTCAAACCGTAATCACAGAACAGTGAGCTTGAGCACAAGTATGAGGCTGACGATCTCTTAGTTCTACACATAATCAAAGACAGATTTGTTAGTTGTGTGGAGGACATGTCAAAACGCAATCACAGAACAGTGAGCTCGTGCAGAAGTGTGAGGCTGACAACCTCTGAGCTGTGGAGAATGTCAAAGGAAGCTTTGTCATCTGTGCAGAACTCTGTCAAGCTGCTCTACTACACCTGAGCCCGCAATAACAGTCAGTTCTCCGTCACAACCACTTCTGCTGCTTCTCAATGTTCACTTCAAAGCGGCTCTTGCTCCAAATTTATTGAGCCACCACAGCTTTATATCGTCGTTTATTTATTTTGTAAAAGTATTGTAAATAGGCAGAGTAAGAAAACGATGAGTTTTAACGACAGCATATTAATTATCTTTTCATATTATGAACAGTTTGTATTTCTAGATTATTTTTAAATTGCCTGGATTGTAAATAAATGAATAAAACTTACTTAGGCAGATGGAACAACCGCCTCAACACTATGCTCGTTTTAATGTATATTTTATACCCTACGAGAGTATGTCATTATTCTATTCCTCCCTATTATTACTGGAAATATTTTTTAATTGTATTTACTGAATCGCCAAATAAAAAGAGAGAAACATTCAACATTTGCAATATAGAAAATTTAATTCTGCATTCTAGTGTACATGCAGAGTAGTTCATTGTTACGTTTCTAGCTATTTTATGCCATTGTACGTTACGTGTATTTGCCCCAATTACATACACTTGTGCACACAATTATATATAAATAAAGGAAGTATTTGAAATAGTTACAAATAATACTTAATTACTTATTAAATTCATAACTAATAGTTTGAGCGCTACAAGAGCATAATCGTGAAGCTCTTTCTTCTGATTCGAAAATGTGTTGGATTTCATTTTACTGACAATAATACAACATCAACGTACTTTAAATATAGTTCTATCGACAGCGATATTTACTGTACAAATAATAGTTTGCGCTGAGATAAAGGATTCAAGATAGCTGGGTGCGAATGTGGATGATGCGGTTTTAGCTGTAAATATGTGTGTTATGTTTCTATTTTGTGTTTTTTCGCATCTGCTGTGTTTTTTAATTGATTTTTTTAACATGTTCAGAAAATGGAATACTTGAACATACCGCTAAGTCGCTAAAACACGCGAAATTAACACGTTTGTATTGTCAAAGTGAGAAACTTATAAAAATATAGTTTTAAATAAGTTATTATAAGTTTTATTATATATAAGTTTTAAATAAAATTAAGTATTTATTTAAATATTTCTCTTACAATGGTTATAATTTATGAACTTTAATTATTATTTTAGCGAGTTCCTATTTACATATGAATTAAATTTTTTCATGTTTGTGTATGTTTAATCTTATGTTTTAAGTTTTTTGACAACCGAAGAGTACTGACTTCAATTTACAAAACGAAGTTTTCTATTTTTGTAACACTAACAATGGCAAATGTTCATAAACCTGTTATTATTATATAAGAATACCCGAAAAAATTAATTTTCCCCCTTGTAATTAATTGAAGGTATCTTTATTTAACTCTCACGGTTCACAAATCATTACATTTAATGCTATAGAAATAGTACAAAATGACATTGTGTAAGGAAACAAAATTTAAAAATAATATCTTTAACAGTTTTTGTACTTTGCAGATAAAACTTTTTAAAGAAACGAACTCTAATTTCTCCATTATAAAACACTCACCACTAATTTACCCGTGTATTCAAAACATAACTCTATACAATTTACTCTGACTTAAAGATCTACTGCACGTAGAATTAATGTTGAAAAATTACACACCTGTTCGCTATATCATTTTACATTTTAACCCAAACAAGCTCTATATTCCTTATAATGTTCTTTTGAATATTAGCTGACCTGGAGTAGTTTGTTTGACAGTGCAATGTTACTTTGATGTTTAATTCTATAATAATACACAATATTGTTTTTAATGAGTAATATGTTGAAAATAATAAAAAGGTATCGTTGATTTAAATTCATCAATCAGGTTGACTATTAATCAGCAGTCAAACGTAATTAATGCTATTTTTAACTTAAAGCGAGGAAGGCAGTCTATAAACATTTAATACTCGTGTAGTATTTTTTGTAGTAAAATAAACTTGGTGGTAAAATGTTTATCCGAAAGTACCTCATATTTTACCATTATAAAGATTTTACTATAAAGTGTTCATACAATCTTTCGTTTTTGTGTTATTATACTTTCAAATCTTTGTATGGCCGCCATTTTGAAACTTGATATGATGTATTACTGTTTTTTAACTGGTCTTAATTAGAAATGCAAACTTTGAACTTAATACCTTTATTATATTCCAAGATATATATTCTCCTAAGGAAACGCATAGAGACAGACATGGTAATCTAAGCAAGGTTGAACTATACTTGAGAGACATTTCTTACTTATTTAGACCTGGCAAATCAACTCATAAAGTTTGCTAGTAGATTCGTCGAGAATTAATTACACAATTAAAAACTATTAATATGGTTTTGCAGGCGGAATTAGAATAATTAAATGGATAATTTGTATGAAATAAATGAAATTAATTTGTTTTTTAATTGTATATGTATAAATATTGCACACACATTAACTTACCACAACCATAGAATACAGATGAACATAGTCAAGCAGAAAAATGTCTTTTGTGTAATAAATATATTACAATAGGAATTTATAAAACTTATGAATAAACGATATTATTGAACTGTAAATAGATATCCGGTAATTAAATAATAATTGTTACTTTACAACTCTCGTTCGTTGCTCACATAACAGCTGAAGGGTTTCGAATCTGCCGCTTTTGCGTTTCTAGCTCGAGGTTACCGTTGATGGCAACGAAACGAATGAATTCATTGTTCGTTGTTATCCATTGCCAAAATAACAGGAGTTGCTCGCAACATGTTGCAGGAACCGCGCTGCAACACAGATGTTTATTCTGTTAGTTAAATAACAATTATCACTATCCAACAAGTAATTTGGTACCAGAGGCCGACGTCAATGGAAGGAGTTTCACAAAAGACATAAGGAACTAAATGTTACATATTATCCTATGCCTTTCTTACCATTTTCACTTGATACATTATTTTAAAATAATAATGTTTCAACTGCATATTTTCAAATATACACAATTTACATTTATGGGACATTAAATGTTTCAAATAGAGACTTGACATCCTGTACCACCTAACCACCAATAATCGTAAGTGGGTAAATAGTCGAATCCAAAGAGACAAACTAAAAAATATTGTTGACCATGATAATGTTTGCTAACAAAATTATATAGACATTCTTCAAAAATTCATTAATAGTACAATACCAAATAACTCTCCATTACTCGTGTACATGCCTGTATGTTGGCACTTAAGAAAAAGTACAAAGTTCATAAGTAAAGGTTAAACCTGCAACCAGAATTAGCTCGAATAATATAAAGATCAAGTTTTATTACTATACAATCATTTCATTCGTTTGAATTTACCATGTAACAGACCATTATAGCATATGGACTCAATACTATGTACAGTATTTACTCTCTAGTATGGTACTCTCACTTAAAATCTACATTAATTATTTAATGTACGATTGTTTTACGGCGGCTTTGCTTGAGGAACTTTAAAAACACTAAATTGACAGTATTTTACCTCCAGAATTCTTTAAACAAATTAACAACGAAGTTAAACTAACTTACATTAAATCAACATAAATCGTTTCAGTTTATTTCTTTTAAGGAAGTCCCAACAATACAGACCTTTCCTAATAGATTATTTTAACGACTGTGGTTGACAAAATTTCCGGGGTTGCTTTGAACTGCTTCCGCAGCCGTGGCCCCACCTTCCTGCTGCTACACAGGAATCCGGATTGTTAGGCTAATGTGGCCTTGCCACACAAGTTTGCTGCAGTGTCAAGTACTTTATGCTCGAGTAACCCCCCTCCATCCCGCACCACTCTTTACTAATAATTATGCCTCATGTTCGCTACTTTACCTAAAATGCAGTGAAAGTTTACTGGTTTTATTCACATCTTGAGTTCTGAGCACCTGTAATTCCAGAAATCAAATAGCTTTCCTTTTTATAGTAATTGGTAGCTACGGTGGGAAGGGTTGATTTAATGTGAATGTTGAGTTTAGCTTTAGTTCACCTTCCTCTAAGTGCAGGGTCTGGAGTCTGACTTGACACCTGGATCTGGAGTCAGTTTCGTCTGAGTATGATTAAAGATAAATTGTGCAATTGATGAGACGATTACCTCTTCATATTATTATACTCTATATTTTTTAATCTTGTGTCTCTGATGTCGGAACCTTGCAAAGAGTTCATTTTGAGCTTCTTCGTCACCGACTTTTTTTATTATCTCTTCAGACATGGCTCCAGATTCCAGGAGTTAAGTCTGTGACGGGGCCAGATTTCAGACGCTGCACTAAGACTAAAGTGAACTGGAGTAACTTCAACATTCAAATTTGATTTATTGTGTTTATAATGCAGATATTTGCATGACTAAGAAAATATAATTTTATACCCTCTGTTGAAGACTTTAAAGCTACGAAATGCATTTTCCCGCAACAGACAAACATTTATATATATATTTCCATTGCAAATGAAGTCACTTTACTAGCATTTGTTAGTAAGAACTCGAACCCGGATCTTTTATATAAGTAAAGTAAGTTTTATATAGAAGCAATTTTCTAGGGCTGAAAAGCTCTTTCTCGTGAGGGTGGAGAGAGCAAATAACTATTCATTCACAAGTACTTGCGGGAAATGTGGGCCGGAGCACTTCACAGATCGAAGGACGGTTTTGTGCTAAGGGTTAGTCCAAATCTTACAACGAGGGTGGACTCTGCTTACCTTACTATCGTGTAGCTTTGACTTACACAGTGAATATAATGGAATAAGATTTACCCGTCAATAAAGGGTATTCAAGTGAGAGTAAGCCCAAATCTCTCCACCATTGATGTGAAGATTTCATCGTCAAAATTGCACACAAATCCATAATACTTATACGGAAATGTTATAACACAGTACTCTTGAAAGCGTTGCGGACTCTGAAGCCATTTTCGGGTAAACTTAGCTATTTAGCTCAGGAGCTTATATCTCAACTTAAAAAGAGTGCCAAAGCCTACGGTAAATTAATTGAGGTTGCATTGTGTTGGACCGAGTTAGTTACGTTATTGTTAGAGCGTCAACGAAGGCGCTGGAAACATTTTACTTTTGTCTCCTTATCCAAACGATATTTTGAAAACTAAATTAGGTATAGACTTAAAGTTTTGCATGAAGCCTATTTTCTGTATAGGCACACCAAGTTCGTTGATGGTGCATATGACTTCATATAATTTCGCTGAGCATTTTATATACTCCATTGGATACCACCAAACCCAAGAAACGTTTTATTCAAATGACTTGTCATATAATACACAATTATTTAAACTAATATTTTATTATTATTATTTGCATATTTAATACCACTAATATCGCTTTATATATATATATACTATACTATATATATATATACTATACTATATATATATATATATATATATATATATATATATATATATATATATATATAAATAATTTTCAATATCGAGACGTTGAAAGTATTTTAAACAATTATGAAAGTATACAATTATTAAAAAAGAACACAGTTGTGAGTGTAGGATTTCACATCTCCAAGCTGTTTTCGTATCAGATGTACAAAGCTACTAAATAAATTTTTAGTTTTGACTAATTAATCTCAGACATTTATGAGTCCTAAGGTTTTAAGGTGTAATTTTAAATTTAGAAAAAGTCCACCAAAACCGAGTTGAGATGTGTCCCCCAAGATCGAATCGGAGTTATGTCCGTTAGCCTCGAATATTGGACTCAACCGAGCGGAGAGGAGTACGCGCGCCGAAGAAATGGGAGGAGCTTAGCGGAGAACTGGGCGGCAAGTAGATGGTAGAAAAAAGGTGGGTGCTGCAACAAGAAGGTTCATTCACTAGTAGGATTCCTTTTAGAGAAGACCGTTTTAATACATACAAATTACTTAGAATACAATCTATGCTGTATCTCTTATATGTTATAATCATGATGAGGGAGTAAACGATATTGCAAGAAATATTTAAAAATATCATTCAGAGCTCGAATATTATATAAATATTCAATAACATTTACAGTGTAGTCATGTTTCGCTTCATTGATAATTAGTATAATCCTCATTATCATGATATATCCATTACAATAGTTATACTTAAATGTCACTTTAAGAATTCGTCTTATTCGTCTACATTCCCAATTCCTGGGTGATACCTGGATTATTTTTCATTAATATCTCTTTTGTGACATCAATATTTAGAGGCCTATCATTTGCATCTGGCCAGTGTACTTAATAGTTAAAATGTCATCTTAAACATTCTAGTATGGGCCTAGTATTTAATAAATATTAATGATCAATGTAACATTATAAAACATAGCTAAAGTAATCTCATAAATTGGATTTAATTAGTCCCAAATAACAATTCCATTGAATTTGTATAAGTATTACGTACCTACACTAAATATGCTAGTTCACCAAATAAATAAAAGTGTTAATGTATTGGTTTTTAAAAATAGTTAGTTGCAGAATAGTAAAGTTCTATTATTGTGGGACGCACGATCACTGTGATATAATTGTAAGAGAAGAAAGTTAAAAATTTAAGGTGTTAAACTAACACCTACAATCCTTAAGAAAGATCTTTCAGTTAAAACTATCATTCCTGACGATATTATTTAAGTTTCTTTCTTTTGTCTTTGGCCAACTACTCCGAAAACAATTACCGGTGAGCAACATATTATGGTTTGATAAAGCTTCAGATTTATCTAGATTTGATGTACTTTTATGAAACATAACTATCTATTGTGTCAATTCAATTCATTCTTTGGTGTCTATTACTGCAACAAAGTCACCCATCTTAAAAATTATTTCAATAATGACAGGCATTTATATTTTACTTTATAATCCTGAATATGCACTTATAGACTAAACATTTATCCTAACTTAAATGGGAGTATACGAATATTAACGGTACCTACTAATTTTGTGTACATATAACTTTAGGTGGAGGGAAGTTAGGTTACTAGTGTATCCAAAACAAAACAGTTAAATCCGTTGTCGATCCATCCGTGGGACATATAATGAACAATGATCATATATTTGAATTTCTATAAGTTATGTTTGAAAGATGGCAAGTTCTTAGCGCCATGTTAGGAAGTTATCAAACAATGATAATAGTAAACTTGTATAGTCGTAACTTGTTATAATATTATCAATATTTAATTTACAGTAAAACTATAGTTATAACGTCAAATGAAGGAGAAACTTTAAACTTAAGGGATTAGTTTTAAATATTTAATGTTTGCAAAGGGAACTTCTTTTCATGTTACAGTACTAAAAGTTTTAAATGTAAAATATTGTCTATACAAAACACCATTTTCGTTCATTTATACTACATTGTTGTTATAATCTTACACGATATTGAAAATTGTATAGGAAAATGTTACTCATTAATTTCCCAATAAGTATTTATGTACGAGGGATATTGTTTGATTTCTGTATTTCTTCTTTAGCGTAGTATTTTACAAAAATATTTTCGTTAAAAAAATAAAACAGATTACGTAAGCTGAAAAATCTTAAATAGATATACAATAATACATAAGAATTAACACTATAGCAAATTAATTTATAATAGATTCTACAACACTTTTTGTTTTGCGGTATAATGCATAATAATTGAGCTATAACCATTCTTTTCCAAAATTTTAACGGCCACCATCTTAAAACCTTAAGGATATGTACAAATACAAGATTGGTATTTGTACATATCTACATTGTACATTGTTTATAGCTACTCAATACATATTTCGGGTCTAAATTGCTAAAAAAACTTAAAACTAAAAGAAAATGCTACTGGCCGCCATCTTGAAATGTTTTATTGATTTATTTTATAACTGGCAATTAAACTCATCCAAGATATGTTCAAATACTGTATCCGTACTAAGTTTAGTCTGTAAGTATTAAAAATTGCGGCAGTTATCGTGTTATATTGCATAAATACACACTAACTTATGCATTTTCGGATTTGCGTCGTTTTAAGTTCTGGGGGCCATGATCGCAGAAAACAAAAATATTCCCCTGAAAGCTCCGTCATGAAGGTGATTTGCAATAGACAGATTTATATAAAATAACTCCTTGCACATGTAAAATAATTAATTTAAGTTTATACTACATTACAGTAAAATTCTGTTACAAAATAAATACTCGTATGTGATTATATTTCAACTAACTTCAAATAGTAAACAGGGTTTGCACACAGTAAAAACATTCTAAGATAGTTTAAATTCTGTATTTGCATATTGTTAATGTGTTCTTTTAGAGTGCACAATATAGACTGTAAAGTTTATTTTGTAAATGTATTCTTTATTGTGCACACTAATACCCGTATTATTAAATTACAATGTACAAGAAAAATCATACAAGTAGTTAATTTTGTTCTCCAATATGTTGTTTAAATTAAGTAATACATGTAGTTCAGTTACGCAGATATTGTATCTTTAAAAGGTTAATGCATCAGGCGTTTTAAGGTGTCCTACTAGTCAGAATGTTTCGTTATGTGTAGAAGTTTATTATATTTATAGAATGTTTTGGATGAATTAAACAATCCGTACAACAGTGGGTAAATTTTACAAAATAATGAGCACTCCTTATAAACAAACTAAAACATGAAGGGTTCAGAAATAAGGTTGAGACAAGTATTGATTGTGTAGCACTACAAGAAAGAAAACTCACTTACTTGTAATAAAATCCTAAATCAACATGATGTAATCGAAACTGTGTAAATTTTGTTAAATTTATAAATTAGCATTGATAAATAACTTGTTCCTTTAAATCCATAATGATCGTATGTACCTGAAAGTATAATTTATTCATATGTCAAAATTGAGGACGGATTTTACTATGGGATATTATGATAAGATATAAGGAGATCCGTCTGGACGATCTCCCAATTACTGTTTATATCGGTTAAGGTAGACATATATTTTCACTAGCAAGGTTGAAATATTACACGTCATTTCCGACCTACCAGACATTTGAGGACTCTCAGGAGGAGGGGCTGCATAACTTCCTCTATTGCTTCCGTTTTGAGTTCATATCTCCTTCCCTCTTTGGAAGACAAGGTATTTTACTTAATTGGTAGTTTAAATTAAGTAAATCCCGTCTTTTGGTGATACTTCATTTATATATATTATAATTCCGGCATTAAAACATATTTTCCAGGTTTGTATTATATTGTGTTGCTCATCAAAACATATTTATTTTTTATTAAAACATGAAAACACAAAAACAAACATATATTTGTCACTACGTTAAGCCGCCCACATTTCGAGTATTATTTACTCTGACTATAAAAACCTGCAAACCTTCATCCTAAAGTTATTTTAGATTATTATTATTTTTTTTAGAATTCAACCATCTAGAATTTATATAAAAATGAGTGGATCGAATTTAGTATGGTGTGTAAATAAAAGTTGTTAGTAAAGATTTAGAAACTTTTCATTTATATATGTTTTATTATTGCCTATGTCAACGGTGTACCCGAATTGGGGTTATATGTTTTTTTTATCATTAGACAACTTTTAGTGATTTTACGTTTGAAAAAATACAAATTGTTTGGAACTTTCATAATATATTATAGTTATACAATATTCTGATTTGAGAATTTTTAAATATGTATATTTTTAACTAGTAGTATAAAGTGGATAAAGTAAAAAATCTGTAGGAATAACTGGTAGAAATTGCTCAAGAAACTTTCACCACAAATTGTTTTCGTACGTTTAAATATTATACTGAAAAAGAGGAAACAAAATATTTTTAAAACATATCAAAGCCTTGGTTATTATTTTAACATTAACTGGGAGCTTGAGACTCCAGTGTTAAGTTGGCGTATATTCCAATAAATGTTTTATTCAAAAGGTTAAAACTTGGCTATGTGTGAATTAAAAGTACAGTAGGTACAATTAGTTAACTATATCCAAATAATCACTATTTATATAGGAAATAAAATTTAATATATGATAGTAAAACTAACCTTAGTGGCTTAGAAAACAATAAAATTAACATAAGTGATTTTTTTATTATTGTTATAAATATTAACCCTCTTATTATTATCGCGCCCAGAGCGTGAAATCAAATTCAGCGCCTGCCTTCCGACGGAGCGTGAGTCGGCGCGATGCAGAACGATTGTTTCTCGCCATGCTCCAGGCTGCTTGGGTATGGCAACGTAAAGAAACTATGTGGGTTTCAGAAAATAAGATATAATAACATCATTTGTATACATCTGTATTCGTATATGAGAAATAAAAAGGATTTGAAACAGTTTATTCTATTTCGGTTAGGTTATATGGTTTTATAAAAAAAAGATTATCCTTACACAATCAGACTGGTTTTATTTACCATTACACTAAAGAGGGGTTATGTAAAAGATTAAAAATATATCCCTAGTTTGTCCCAATGTATATAAATAAAATCCAACACACAAATCCGTTTTGGTAACTGATGGTGACTACTACACAAATTCTTGTGACGGAGGGATTTCAAGTTTGGAATATTATGCATAACGTCCCAAAAAGTTTTGAAACACAATTATGGTGAATAATCGCTGTAGTATTCAACGTTAGGTAATCGGTAGTAAAAACTTGTAAATGCACTTGATAATATATAAAAATGTATGTATACCACATCATATTTGATAGAGGTTGTTAAAGACAGGTCTGCAGGAAGATATAGTCCAATGACTACAGAGTGCATAGCATTCCATTATATTGTATTCAATTAAACTGTATCTTCATTGAGGTTTCTTATCAGAGTTTTTATTGAAGAATTAATCTAACAATTCATGGAACTAAATAAATTAAACATGTGGCTTTCTTATGCACATACTTTTCCAATATGCTTTCCGTTTACTTTGACTCAAAAGAATAACTTGGTTAAATGAATCTGTCTGATTTACTTGTTACTGAGATTCATAACCCATAAAATAAATGTGTAATTCAACATTTAATATTGACATACTTCTCGAATGTTTTGCAGCCCTCTCTCACACTGATTTCTCGTACGGTTTGGGCCAATTGTAAGCAGTGCCCAGCAAAGGAGACATACCCTACATAAGCTCTTCTTGTAGCGGCTAGCCTGACTGTGACACAACCACAAACATAGGTGGGCCAAGGCACTGTTTAATGTGCGATATTCAAGAATAACATAATTATAACACGTGCAGTCGATGACGGCATGTGTGTAATATTGTTATCCCTTTAGATATTGTTTCACTCTCATAACTAATATACTTTAATCAACAATTTGTTACGCAAAATATTATAGTTTTAAGAATGGTAAATCCTTATCATCTCCGTAGATCTCGTATCAGTAACATCAGTTAAGCACTGATCAAATTTAGCTGTTGCTATAAGATTAATTCTATAAAATCCATAAATTAACACTTAGAAATATATTACAATAATTATACTTTCTAGTTAATGTTAATTTTACTACATTTTTATTTAGAAACATACACTTTGGACTGTAAGGGTGTTGTTCCATATTGCGATTGGTTCTAGTGTGTACTTATTTACAATAGCCATTTTATTTCACTTAACTTAAATTGGGGTGATAATACCGTAAAGGGGAGGTGGGACTTTTCTAGAAGACTGTGGTGTCGGCGAAAGGAAGGTCCGAGCAGCCATCAAATACCTGTATCTACCCATCACTCCCCACTCTTCACAATTCGGAGTTGAAGAGCGTTTTATAGTGTGGTGGTCAGTTGAAAGAATTCTACTATAGGCTTTCCTATAGCACCGAGAAATCCTATTATTTTTATGCCAACATTAAAGAGTTCCTACAGCATTATGTGAGCTCCAAATTTATTTCGCTCTGTAGAAATCTATAATTTTGACTCTAAAAACACCTGAATCCGCCAGGCAGAATATTCAGACTGTTCACCAACTCCAAAACCTCCAGAATTCATTCCATTAGTGTCGAAAATTAGAATTCCCTGAAAGCCTCGAATTTTTATGTCTCTATCCGATAACACATCATAATTTTCATTCTTGTTTTTAAGAATCGAAACATTCGGATGTCATAGAAACTTGTTATTTTCGATCTTGGCTGACGATTTATTATTTGGCTATGTCGGTTTCGGTGCTACAGGACTCCACCGTGGGGAGCATCAATGATTTATTTTTGGAGATGTATCACGTACATTATAATAGAGAAATTTAAGATATTATTGAAAGACACCTCAATAAACTTTATAAGGAGCCCAGATTGTATAGTGGGAGCACCACACTTTGGGTACGTACTATACTTACTACTTTGTCGATAAGGTTACACTTAGTTGTTACGAGTTAAAGAGGTTTTGCCTATTTTTTCCTTTTTAAAATGTGTGGATAGATAATTTTTTTGTGTTCTCTAGATCTCAACTGCCTCATTTCGCCTAATTTACTAACACTGTCTTATTAATCTTGGTTAAATCACATGTTGTGATTGGTTACCCAAACCACGGTTTATTGAGATGGCTTTCGATAATATTTCTTATATTTCTATATTATACTGTACTTGATCTCCAAAAATAAACAAGAACCATCGTTATTGGGATTCAATCTGCTCTAGAGAGTAATGTGTTTATTTTAATGGACTATTGTGTGGCATAAATATTTTTTTGTAATTGAATCAGATTGGAAAGGGAATTGCTTCCTGAGGAATCTATCTACACTCATTTGCATTTATTTGCAATTTATTTCCTGGATTGTACCCCAACTGCTTCAGATAACCCATCTCTTACACTAGCGACATGAATGATTCGTGCAAGTTATTCTTCTCTAAAATATTATCATTAAATAATTAGATTTTATAGAAAACATGTAGTGAAAAAACCTACGATTTATTTTGAAATATTTAAACAGAATTTAAGAATGAGCTGAGTTAAAAAAAAAACATCTATCATAGAGAAAATTAGTCAACGTTTCAAGAAATGTTTACCCGTGATATAAGTTAACTAATATTTTATTGATTAACAATATTCAAATTACTACGGAGGTTTTATTCCTGTTATGTATGTATTTATACCAAATTTAATTCCATAAAGTATGAAATTCATTTAAGGATTCAAACTTCTTTTTTGTCACTTGAAATTCATAAAGTAGCTAAATTTAATGGCCGTCGTTCAACGAAATAAAGTTATGATAGTTTACACAACTATCACGTTATCAAAGACATAACTCACAAAGTTGAGGTGAATTTAATTAGAGGTTGAGTTAATATTAATGATACGTGTTTTTGTGAACAGATTTTATAGTTGAATACTTTATCTACATATGTTCATACTGGGTGTTATGCAGATATATACATTTAACAAACTCTCCGGAAATATTATGGGGGTGTTCTTATCAAGGCAAACAAAAAATGTAACACAAACATGGGTCAGAAATGCTTATTTTACAGTCTGTCTGCATGTATGTGTTTTTATTTTTTATTTCAGAAGCCAGTCGTAGGTGGTTGGTCGACGAATGCAGACGTATTGTGACCTGTATTCTGCAGTTCAGTTTTAATAGTTAGTGTTAAGTGCATGTTTTAGAATTAGTGAAGTTGACACACAGCATGGTGGTTGTGATTCCTGACAGGCGTGTTACATAGTTCTGGTATCATTTGTTTATTTTAACCTAGTTTGTAATTATGTGTTAGTTTAGTAATTTACGTGAAGAAGACATCAGATTGCAGATATCGAAATGTAGTGTTATTGATGATTTGTATCACTGAACGATGGAAAATGTACGGAAAATCCTGTTTCCTTTATAATCCATCCAACGTAAATAATAAACTTTAAACAAACAAGCCAGTAAAGATAAAAAAACTCAGATTGAGTATTTATTGTAGTTTAAAATCACGGGAAAAATTATTACTATATTAATATATTAAGTTTAAAGATATAAGACGGTTCAAGTTTGTATAGCTTAATAGCCTAACGTAAAACATATTAATGTTGGAAAAATATTAACAATAAACACTGTAAACTTTAACTATGAAATGTTTTACACGTAAATCGGTCAGTAAATAATGTAGATACAAGAATTTAAAGGATGCATGGCAAAATTTTCATTGTTTTCAATATTATTAAACGGAGAGCTCGTAAACACTCTATATATCAATACGTATCGTTCTAATAGAGTATTAAAATAGATTATAAAATTTGGAATTTGGAATGCGTTCAAACCTCCCGGTATGGATGAGCTGGGTTCCTTATTCCAGGTTTACAAGCTTGATCCTGTTTGTTGTTGGATTATCAAGATGAGAGGAGTGACTTGAGTTGAATCTTATCAGCAGAGTCTGAGAGGAGAAGAGGGACTCTTCGAGGCGAAAACTCGGCTTTGTTATTGTGAAACCAAGCTCGAGAGATTTCACGTGTTCTACTTTTTAGGACTGTTATCTTATTAAGAACAACTGCTTCTTCATTTTCTCCAGCCAGATGTATTCAGTTATCACTATTTAGTCCTCTTTAAAAAAAAGTAAACAAAATTAATTGTGTTAAATGGTTATAAATTTGATTGCTTCTAATACAGATTGTTACTTTAAACTATTAAAAAAGAAAAAGGATACTGTAATCATAAAATAATATCAACATACAAAAGGTCAAAAATATTTCAATGCTCAGAAAGATAACTACGGAACAGTTGGGGAAAATATGGTTTGTGCTTAATAACTAATTTAGTTATTTCTGACGATCGCGCTGGTTTTTCTGAACCAAAATATCTTTAAATGAAAAATTGGTGGTTACTGCAATTCCTACAATCAATTACTTTATGATGGTAAGTTATTTGTTTATAGTTGGCCACATGACCCTTCGTGTAATTTGGATATTTGTCAATGTTTGCTTTTCTGAATAGATGGGACCCAAAATAGGTTAGGAATCTGATGCTTAGGAATTGAAGTAAAGTTAAAGTTTTTAGTCTACGAAGCGTAAGTGTTTCTTAAGAGCGGTGATACTTTCAAGAAAAGTATCTCGAGGGAAATACCCACTCTTGTGTTTTGTACATTAATTGGGGCTCGAAGTAACCGTTTGGAAGTTACTTTTGACCCGATTGAATTATATATCGAATCCCACAATGATGTCATTATCTCTTCATATGAAGCTTAAATACTTCCCCACAGTTCGATGACTGCAACTGAAGTCAGGCTTAATTTACAAAAATGCTAATTAAAATGGCCTTAATTAAAAAAATCTTGGTAGTATCAGTAACTTTTTACCCTATAGTTTCGAAGCGTTTTTTATATTTATTGAAGATTATTTTTTGTTACAAATTTAAAGTTTATTTTGCCGTTTTGAACCCTTCCTAGCCTAGCTACGTTATGTGTAGAAAACTCGGTTGCTCCACCGTGCTTAGAGATCGTGTCAGAAACATAGTGGCCTCAATTGTGTACCAGATGAGACAATGAGACTGCCACTTCACCTAGATTACACTATATTGTTGTAATTTGTAGTCTAGGTGCCTACAATGTCAAAACGATGTGAAAGTTCGTTTTGAACTTCTTCATCGCTGACTTTTTGTGGGTCTCTTCAGACGAAAATCTCTCAAAATTCCAAAATTCAAGTCTGAGACAGCGTCATTTCCCAGACGCTGCAATAAGAGGTAGGCAAACTGGAGCTAAACTCAACATTCAAATTTATTGTCTCATTACAATTGTTATAAACACTATTTTTGTGCTTGTGATTATTCTTCGTAAAATACAACACCACCAAAATTCAATGCCTTCTCTCAATCATTAGAAACTGTAATATCATACTGAGTTTACAATACTGTCGGCGAAATTAACATCCCAAGAAACATTTACTGTAGATCCTCATTTTGAGAATAATGCCTAATTACCTGTCCTTCTCTAAGTGTAAATCTTTATCTGTGAAACCTTCTGATTTCACTTTAACGAGTTTGCTTCTTTTCTACTTTAGGTTCCAGGAGAGCAAATTAGAAGTAGGCTAACATATATCCTTGAATTAAGTTTTACCTAGTATGCCGTGTTGAAAACACTTTACCTATGACTTAATTTTTACTAAGAATATTTTTTAACTATACCACTTATAAAAGGTGGCTCGATTTTTAAAGTTGGATATTGTCTGGACCGCTCCGCCTACCCTGATCACCCACTAGTTCCCTCTGGACGGGGATGATGTTGAAGTCACCCTCGGGCCACATCACCCTAAGTCCCTCGAGAGGGGCGATCACCCCTTCAATCCCGTGCGTTTGGCAGATGCGTGCATTAAACTTTGATGCCATTGTTGAACTTACTATTTAAAAAACTAATTTTTGTAACGGTCATTATTGACTGACCAGTAATGGACGCGGCGCGTGCGCCTAACCCTTTAACAGAGGGGAACTATGGACCCAGCTGATTAAATCCTTCCTAGTAGGCCTGTGTAGCTGATGAATCTAATCTCAAATGGAATATTTAATTATTGTAGCAGGGGTTTTAATCTATGCGTTTTATAATTATTTTTGGAATAGAAATAATGTTTTTTTTTTCATAACTTAGCTATGGTAGGAAAGGTTGATTCAATTGAATTTTTAGTTTAGCTCCAGTTCACCTTTTATGACGCTTCCTGGTATCTGACGCTGTCTCAGACTTGAATCCTGGAATATGTTGTCATGTTCGTCTGAAGAGATCCAAAGAAAGTCGACGACGAATATATATATATATATATATATATATATATATATATATATATATATATATATACTAGCTGTTTCCCGCGGCTTCGCACGCTTTTCGTAAGTTTTGCCCGCGTATGAGCATTTCTGGTTGAAGTAAATTATATTTCCAACCCCGATGTAGATTTTACCTTGATGTCACGATCAAGAAAATATGTCAAAAATGTATTGTACATGCATAATGTATTTTATTACAAAGTGGTCTACCACTCAACCTTTAAGTTCAACCAAAAATTTAGTTTAGACAATTATACATCATAACTTAGCGCCTTCAAATAGTGTTTCACTGTTTAATATACGTATCTATCTCGTAATTGCAGGTTATAATGTGCAGGCGCTTTGAAAACTTTTCTTCATTTTATTCGTTTATATTCACGACATAAGCGAATAATTCAGATAATAACTATCCTATCTTCTAAGTTAGACTAAATTACGGATACATGTGAAATTTGATTGAAATTAGTTCAGTCGTTTTGGAGTTTATTGGCAACATACATCGTGACTCAAGATTTTTATATATATAAGATATATGTGTGTGTATATATATATAAAATAAAAAAAATAAATAAAAAAAGCAAGTGCTTTTTGTGATTCAATGTTTATTGAAATTGAAATTATATGTATATAATCCTGGAATCTGAAGTCATGTTCGTATATATATATATATATATATGATCTCTTCAGACGAACATGACTTCAGATTCCAGGATGCAAGTCTGAGACAGCGTCAGATACCAGACGCTGTCATAAAAGAAAGGTGAACTAGAGGTAAACCCAAAATTCAATATTTCTGTTAATTTAAAGTGCAACCACAATGAAGTTTAAGTGAATTCAACTTATTAGTAACAAACTTTTTTGACGTGATAGTTATTGAAACAGCACAAACCGTCATAAAGACAACAGTTTGCGCAAAGAAGGTACCGCCCGAAGTCACGTTAAATTCAAATCTTTATCAAAACTGTAACTGAAAAAGGATTAATACTTCTTAGTAGATGTAATAACTCAATCAAGAGAGGATATTTTACTTATATTTAACAGTTAACATATTTTATATACTGATTTTAAATTATAAAAGTTCAAAATAAATCATTAAAAGCACAAAATGTTTAGTTATTTGCTGTCTGTACCCACTCAGAGCTAAACAAGCTAAGTGTTTGATAAGCTTTCCTGTTGAATTATAAAACCAACTATCGAACAAAATACACAAAGACCGGAGTAAAATTAAAGTAGCCAAAAATATACACTTTTAAGCACATTTTCTTTGCTTGTAGCAAGAAAGCAAACTAACATTGGTGTCGGAAATTCACTCGAACCAGAAGCGCACAGGTGCGAAATCTACGAAATTGCGTGCGAAACCGCGGGTAAGTGCTGGTTAATTAATTAAATCCTCTACTAGTAACTGTATATCCTATACATACCGAGTAAAATTATCCAAGACGAGAATACTTCGCTATTTGTCTCAAATTTATAACTTTAAGGTAAGTTCAGCACGAACTGCGTATTTTTTCAATATCTTGGCCTCAACTTCTTGGCTTACAAGTAGATTGGCGCTGGTATTTAACTCAACGTGGCATCATTTATTAAGAGACACAACTATATTTTAGGACATGTCCTGTATTTACTTAATAATCATCAGCAGAATATTTTCGTTTTACCATTTCGTACGCATAGTTGTTACTTTCATTTATTAGTTATTTAGCAGCTCGGATGAAGTGTGTAGCGTTCTTAAAGACACGGAACCAGTCTGAATCTAGAAATCTGTTAAACATGTTCCATAAACAAAACGTGTCGTGTTCAGTTGAACTCAACGAAAACGAACTTATCATAATTAAGTTAATCCTCAGTTCCTAATAGTATCCCTTGAACTCATTATTTCATAGTATTCTCATTATTTCAGTTGATTAATTACTTCTGAATCCAATCGAATTTAGTAATGAGTGCACGACTACTAGAACGTATCGTAAACATTTGGTTTGATCATTCCTCCAGACCAGAGTATGTTATTTGTTTTATAGTAATTTTGTATTTGTAATAGATACTAGCCAAATAAGCACTCTAATGACTCTCATCTTTGCCTTTAACCTTTAAAGTGTGTAGCTAGTCACTCAAGTTTGGGTCCAAATACAGTGGAAGGATCAAGATGCAAGAGATGCAGAGATTGAAAGATTTAAAAGGACTACCGTAGTATACACACTATATCTGAGTCTTGTGTACTACATAGAGTTTAGTATTTAAGCATGTGATAATTCGTTGAACATTTTTATCAACAGAATACTCAATTTTTTCGGTGTTTCTAACGATGCACTATTGGTGCTTTTTAGGAAAGTACACAAACTTTATCTTTTTAGTTACTCGCCTAGAGGGAAATAGTGTATATTGGAACACTAGAACTATTCAACCAAATGTTCCATAGACATTCTGTTCACCTTCATCTTAATGCAGCATCTAACACCTGACGTTGCACTAAGGGAAAGATGGACTGGAGCTAAGCTCAACATTCATATTGAATCAACCTTTCCCAACATAGCTACATTCATGTTGTTTCAGTGATGTGCACTAAGAAAAAAACTGTCATCCCCAATTTCATATTTTCGCCCTCTAACCTTTAGCCCTAGAGACATTCAATCAATCTCATGCAATGTATGAGATTGCATGGAGATGGATGCGATTTAAAAAGGCTTGTTTATAACATCCCTGTTATACTGCGGGGTATCTACCTGTGAAGCCGTGGCTTACAAGAGGTAGGCTTTTCGTTTGTGAGTTAATTTTAATCCATTAGCTCATTTAAGCTGCACGACGAATTATTTCCATATATCTTACACGTAAGACGTCATGGAAACCCTCTGAGTGTATCTGTAGATAAACTACTGTAAGTCACTGCTATGACCATGTCTAGGGTTGATAATTTGCATATGAAATAATCAGTGTCAACCCTATAGATCAGCTAAGTCATCATGACCACTTCTAAAATCCAGAAGGTTAATTATTTATCCTAAAAAAGCCACTACGCCAACCCCTTATCTGTTTCTTTGTTTGAAGTTGACACTCAACATGGTGGTTGTGATTCCTGACTTAGGCGTGCCACAACGCTTTGGTATGATTTGTTTATTTTAACCTAGGTTAGTTATTTACCTGAAGAAGAGATCAGATTGCAGATATCTAAACGTAGTTTTACTGATTTTTAGTTTCACTGAACGATGGCTAATGTCTGGAAAAATCCTTTTTCTCCCCTTCTTTGTATCTATTGATAAACCAAGTTGTTGTTAAGACCATGTCTAGAGCTAAGAGAGTTAATTAATTGCATGTAGAAATATCAACGTCACACTTAGGTGTGTCTGTAGATCAGGTAAGTAATCGTTACGACTATCTCTAAAACAAAGTAGCTTAATTATTTGCATATGGAAATAACTATGTTAACACGTAATGTTTGTCTGCAGATAAACTGCCTTTGGCATGATCTTATTTAGAACTCTGATGGATAGTTATTTGCCTGTAATAACAATTGTGTTACCTTCTAGATGTATCAGATATATCTGTAGATAATCCAAGTAATCACTACGACACTCTATAGAACTCTGGGAGTCAATTATTTGCATAAAGAAAAACCAATTAATCCTTTCAATAGGTGTTTATGTCTACTAAGTCGTCGTTATGCCCATTTCCAGAACCCAACCACATAGATAGTTATTTGACTATAAAAAATCAATATCAACCCTATAATGTCTTAAGATAAGCTATGCCATTGCTACGACAATTATGGAATCCGCAGGTTTAATAAAAGAAACGGAAAAAATATGAAATACATGTTTGACTAAGTTTATTATCTAGTTTTATTTTAATTTATCGTTATTTTCTTAATGGACGCTATACGTAACTCTCTAGGAATCAAGCTCTATCGGTATCCATTGCACGCACCTCCCTAAAACGATTAGTTAATTACTGGGATGTAATAAATGATGGAGTCCAGAATGTGGGCAGCTGGCCAACTGGTTACCTCCCTAACAATGTTACCAGCAACCAACTGTCCTCTGAGTATATGTTACCAGCTGAGCTCTGTGTTACTAATGACTACATTGCGTTACTGTAGTGGTACTAGTAGCAACAAAGGCACACGTGACTCTCTCACTGTACTGAAAAACAAGTATAATCTTAAACTCTTGGAAATGAAACAGTCAAATTGAATTTATGGTGCTTTATTTATTTTATTTTGTATTATACATAACTTATATAAATTTTTACATACGTTATAGTATACCATGTATGTTGGAAATCATTTCAGACCTGAAGAAACTCCATAAGTTCATAGGGAGGGGTAAAATAACATTTTTATTTTCTGGACGATTATGGTGGGATACTAAAGACTTATTTTGTTGATATTTTAATTTAAGTAAATATCAATAATCATTGACTGACTTCTTGAATTAAATGATCTATTTCAATCCTTCTAAAATCTAAGAAGAATAAATGGACTAAATACTGAATTATTAAATGTATTGAGCATTTCAAACGTTACCGTCATGAAATTAATTAGTTACTGCTACCACAAAAATGTTGGAAATTCGTGAAAAACCATTTTAATAAAATGTGTTATTAGGAAAAGGGATGCATTAAACTTAGAATGACTTTAAGAAAATTAGGCAATTTATATTATTTTACAAAATCTTCAATTACCTTGCAATCTAAATCTAAGTGTTATTATTGTGCACTTAGACGTTCTTATAATATAATTTGCTTAACAACTTAATTGCATATTAAATGGGTTTATATTTTATATAATGATTGTTAACATTTTAAGACTATCAATATCATAATGATGATAAAATAATAGTCGAAGAAGAATTTTAACTATTAATTCAAACCAATCATATTTCTGTGAAAGATAAATCATTCATGAGTAGGCTATATTTAAAAATTTCATGTGCCGCTGTATATATTTATAGATCCAGGAAGGTAAAAATAGAGGAAATAGCTTTTATACTTGGTGTATAATTAGATGTACAGTTCTAAAAACCATATATCAAATGCACCGCTTAGATTCATTAGGAATAACTTACTCTTTAGCGCTCAAGTAAGATAAACTCTGAAAACGGGTCTATATGATGTACTCATATGAGAGAGACGGGGTTTTCACTTTGAATTGCATCATTATTAAGTTATACTCTCATACAAGTTCATTCTGTACCAGTGTGAAATAAATATAATTTCCATTGCAATGCTTTATCTATTCAAAGTCGCTGCTTCCTTTTCTGTGATTAGTTTAGAACCTCTTATCACGTTCTAACTTCATAGGTTCTAACGTTGAGCGTGGCTGCTGCTTGGATGGGTGACCTCTGAGCGATCCTGTTTTTCCAAGCAGTCCGCTTGCCCGGCCATTGGTGGTGATTCGGAAGTCACCTTTAAGCCGTTGTTCCCCAGGTTAAGTGTTAGATAGTGTTTATTAACCCTAACTTCAAATTGTAAAATAAGACATCTTTACCTTTTAGGTTCAGATAATCATTTGTTAGTGAGTGTATGCAAATCCAGTGGTCGAACAGGAATTCGAACTCAGGATAACTAAGACGTTAGTCACTCTGGTATTAAATATTTACAAGATATGTAAATATTTATAAGCACAGAAATGGTTAACAACAATTAATTTTAAAAGTACACCCTATATTTTCCTATTCAATGTCATATTTCATAAAAAGTAATACATATTTTAGTTGTCGCTATGCTGTAATATTTAACTAGGCAAACTACAATAGATGGCGCTTGCACTCATCCAGGGCATAATAACTATAGTGTACCAAGTTTTTCTTGAATAAATTAGGAATTACGAAAATTGTTATAAATAATGTGAAAGTTAAAAATAAATCTGCAGGAACTCCAATTCTGAATATTGTTTATCACCCATAAAGTATTTAATATTTTCGAAGTAATTTGTAATAAAAATTATTACATATGTAAAAGGATACAGCATTTTGGACTTTTCCATTATTCAACAAAAATATAACACAGCAACGTTAGAACACAAAGCATACTCGAAGAACGAGGAAAGTTTTCGAAATGCTGTTAATCTCTTCAAATTAACAATATTCAATAATAGGCCTACTCTATTTAATGGCATTCTTCACACGCCAGTTGCATGAATCTTTTTAAGTGAAAACGGTCCACCAAACCCATTAATAAAGTTTATTGTCGGAGGGCGAATCCGGGATTCCTCGGAGCAATGGCCTTATGTACTAAATATCTAGGAGAAACATCTACTTTTAACAATGTGAATTGCCACCTATTATGTTAATATGACTTAGTTATTATGCAATATGCTATATGTTAATATGCAAGTCATAAACAACCCAACAAAAGGCGTTGTTAATTTCTTTTCTCAAATGAAGTTAGGTTAAGTTAATTTCAAAATTACGGTATTGAATTCATAAAAAATTTCACATTAAATTGTCCCTGTATGTGTATTATTCGGATTTTGAATCTTGGCAATTCGTTGTTGGCAAAAATTGTATAATATTCTAAGGCACTTAACTCTATCAAATATTGATAACATGTATAATCAGTAGCAAACAGAATTTTATACTTTCCAAAAAGTAATGCAATGAAATACTTTAATATGTTATATGCCATGACATGTTTACAATGCATGTGACTAGATGATAGATGCAACGCATTTCTTACAAGGATTAGTTTGAGAGTGGAATTCAGAAAATTTTGGAAGACCCATAAAATTAGAGTTGTAAATTTGGATGAGTGTGTTAATATTGTCTTTTAATCATAAGAAAAACAATAAAAGAAGATTCTGCTTAAGTTAACAATTACAACATTCCGGAGATGCACACAACTCCATTAACTTTTAACACATCACTACCTCAGACATTCTCTTGTTTCAAAATTATGTAACACATTGAGTAATAAGGCAAAAGCTATGTCGGTTTTCACAAAAGATCAAACGCAGAACAGCGTGACATCCCTGTGTGTTATATTCAACATGCAATTTTTTCTGTTAATATTCGGGAAGGCTTTGGTGTAACGGGTTGTTGACACGAATATTGTGCCTGCGAAAAAAGAAACAATGCTGAGTTACATTGTTAAAACTCGATGGAGGGTTGTTTCGGAGGGAGAGAAGCCTAGGGGCAGGAACAGCGCGTGTGCGCGTGCACGTGCGCCTGTATGTATATGGAAGTTCAGCTCTCGTCCCGGAACTCAACTCTGTTCCAGGGCCAAACTTGGATGCTGAATAAATCTGAATTTTATGCGTGATGTTTGTAAAACTATGAAAGATCCTTACAAATTTTGAGTATCGAAACGTTCACAATTTTACACGTAGTAATTGAATCTTGTGAATAAATAAAGCTGTCTAAATAAAGTATGATATTTCTGTGGACAAAATTCGATGAGTGCACTATTTTAGTGTAAGTGCCATGTAGATGATGCAATTTGCACGCTCTCTGCAGCATCACGTATTCGATCATAAGAACCTTTGATTAAAGCCATATTCTGCTTGTTCCCAGCACTTGTCACAATGGACCATCTTGATATTTCCAGTGTTAGTGTTAAAGAATAAAAACAAACGCTCTAACCCACAGTCACGTTTAACAATTACCAAAACCTCCCGTTACAAAATTTTTAAGCTGAATATCAAATTTTAATTGCGAAGGTGATAATTAATTATGATCAAAACACACAAGAAGACCAACGATTTCTCTAATTACTAAATGTTTCTATAAAATAAAACTAATGGCTATTTATTGTAGTATCACTAGATAAAGGAATACGACATTTTCCAATATATAATTTTTTATTTTGTGCAAGGCCTTTCTGAATCAAAGATTCCATCATCAGGCACTTCACAAATTCATAATTTGTGAAGTGCCTGATGATGGAATCTTTGATTCAGAAAGGCCTTGCACAAAATAAAAAATTATATATTGGAAAATGTCGTATTCCTTTATCTAGTGATACTACAATAAATAGTTTTTCCAATGCTCCAAGATTCTACATAATGGCTATTTGTTGATCTCTTGACCTTAGATTTTAGTGAAAATAAGTTTTAAAATCTTTCTTAGATTTCCCTAACAAATCCCCTCTTTCTCTCTCCAGGGAGAAACTTTTTGAACAAAAGTTTAAGGCTTGTTTGATCCATTGCTGGTGGCAATTACACTTTGATTAAAACTTGTTTGTTGAAAACTGTTTTAGAGTTTTTCGACGCCAAATACTTAATTAGATATATTAAACTTTCCAAATTCTGGTACAACCCTGTTAGAGTAAAAATTAAAGAATATTTTGAAACAAATGAGTAAAATATTTTACTACCAAATGTAAATAATGAATCTGGGTATTAGGTATTTTCCCTAAAAATTGCAAATTCGTCTAAAACAGTATTTTTTATTATATAACAGTATAAAAGATAAAAAAATAAAAGTTATAGTATAAAAGTCTTTCAAAAAATTAAACTAAATTTCCATCTTAAGAGCAGTTACAATCATAAATTGCTTGGGTCCATACTTTATTTTTGCAAAATACTTTATTAGGATTGTGAGTTATTTTAGCTTATTATTTAAATAGAGATTAATCTCGTTTGAACTATACAGGTATTCTGCCTGTCTTGATCAGCTACTAGTCAGTTGGAGGGTCTTATCAAACTGAATTAGGAGGAAAGTTAGTATAGTATTGAATTAAATCGAATAGAAAACCAATTTATTCAAAAAAGTACATAGTTTGTATTGAATGGTGCAATATTGATAAAATGTATATATTTTAACTATAATTATATCACTAATTAACATAGATAAATTGCAACTAAGTAATAAATCTTTCTTTCTATGTAAATGTAATATTTTATATTACTCAATAAATTATGAAAACTCATATAAAGGTTTAGCTATTAAATATTGCTTAAGGTGCCTTTTAAATGTGTTAAAGCACTTGTAATTTTTTATTACAGAGGGTAATTTGTTTAGGTATTTTGCTCCCAAATAGGATGTCTTCTTCTTAAAGAATTTAATTTGTGAGCCTCTATGGTTATATTGTGTTTATAGCGAGTTGAATTCCCTTGGTTAGCAACCAATATACAACTAGATACCTGTTTTGAATAAAGGAGCTTGGTAAATATAAAGGCTGTAAACTATAATTATCCCCTAGTAGGGAAATTCATTCCTCATTGACTCATTCCAATTTATAACTAACATTAGATGTACACCACTTTTCTTTAGGAAAAGTATTATATATTTAGATTGAGCTATTAACTAGATTATTAACTAGCTCCGTAGATGCTTAGTCCGAAACAGATAATGGAGTGAAGATATGCAAAGTAAACGATCTTAAGACTATGAGCGGAGAAGAAATTAGACATTTTATAAATTAAACAAAAAAAAAAAAAAGTAAAGAATGTCTTATTTTACCAGGCGAAGTTAGGGCTAAGAAGCCCTCTCTAACACTTAACCTGGGGACCAACGGCTTAAAGGTGACTTCCGAACCACCACCAATGGCCGGGCAGGCGGGCCGCTTGCAAGGACAGGATCGCTCAGCGGTCACCTGTCCAAGCAGCAGCCACGCTCGGCGTTGCTTGATCTGGTTATCTTGCGATAACCGCCGTACCCACTACACTGCGCCATTGGCAAAACAAAACAATCTAAATTAAATTACAAACAATCTAAAAGAAATATTTTTAACCACTTGATCAACATGTATATATTAAGATAAATTTGATTGTTTTTTGCGATTTTTTTGCGATAAATAAACATTTGCGATTCAATGTTTATTGAAATAAATTAAATTCGGCTATTGCCATTTATACAAATTTAATGAATTAAGATAAATTTGCATATAATTTTAATCCTAAAAATTATATTGAACCTACTTGCTTTAATGATTTGTTTTTAAATATTATACAAAGTTATAACATCGTCTTGCAATGGTTAAAAAATACTATAACATTGGTTTTCTAATGATTGATTATTGTTTAAAAATAATTTGGTTTTAGTTTTCAGAAGCTTTAAATTCTGACCTTATAGCTCGGATTCACCCATATTGACATCATCTGCAAATATACATATTTTATTACGATGAATACCATTTAGCAGACTAGGTAATCAATCCTCTTTTACAGCATAAAAGAAAAGGCCTCAAAATAGATCCCTGATGAACAACATCCGGATCTCCACCAAAAGTAGAGAGGCACTTTGTTCATTTTTTGTTTGCCACGTATTTAATTTCAACGATCGGCTTCTTGTGCGTCAGATAGGACATGATAAACTATTTGTACTTATACAAAGAGTTTGTAATTCGTAAAAAGTAAATCAATGATACACTGTCATAGGTCCTCTTTACGAAAGAAAAACACACTCAAAGTTTTTTCTCCCTTATCAATTGAATTAATAGATACAACAAAATTAATTCCAGCTGTACTAAATTAATCCATGGTGATCAGAATAATATAAATGATTGATTCTCTTCTAAATAACTACAGTTGGTTACACGTAGCCTTTTGAACAGTTTTGAAAAACTACGGTAATACTGATTACCATCGATAAATTTTCATTCTTTTACCACCAGAATTTGTGCACAGTGGTATCACTTTTGTTATTTTTATCATGTCAGGAAAATATCCACTTACAAAAGAGATGTTTCAATGGTTGAGCTATAATTGAAAAAAGTGTAATGATTGTCAAAGGCATTTCATCAAAACCTGATGACCACTTATTTTCAAAAGAATCAATTATGTCTAACACTTCTTTTTGTAATGGATTTGCATTTAAATTAGGAATTGATTTGTGTCAGTTTGATAAAACTAACGTCATAATTCGTATGTGCTAATTTGGGTATTATAGACTCATTTACATAGTTATTGAAAAGTTGTGGTATATATGACTTAAAAATTATATGTCATTGTTTGCTTTCTGATTTTTAAGATTTAAAGTTGCTTTGAAGCATTATTTAAAGCTTTAATTGTATTCGCAGTGTTGTCTTTTTGCTGTGATAACTTTATTTTTAAAAGGCCCATTATATCATTTACCTAAGTTTTTGAAATATTGATTTAGATTTTAATAGTTTTCTCAGTTCTTAATATGTTGCGTTTCTTCTTTTAATTATTTTGTTTAACAGCTTTTGCTATATTGTATGCATATTTTCTTCAATTTAGGATTATTATACTCTATACAAATGTTATAATAATAACTCATGTTTACAGTGAAAAGATACACATAAAGCCAGTTTTCTTTGCCTACAAACTTTAACATGTCAATGTTATACATTCTAAAATTTCTACATTCATTAAGTATAGGTAATAATACTAATATTTGTCTTATGTTCCTTTAAATGAAAATCTAAAAGCTCTAAGGCAATCCATCGTGATCAGATATCTGAGTATTTAAGGCAGAAATATTCAAACATCTTTTATCTACATTAGTAAACACATTTTTTAAAACAGTTTGAGAGGTTGATGGAAAACGTGTGGCAAAATCAAGTGTACACTACAAGCATATTAGTTAGTTGTGCAGTGATAGGTTAATTTATAAACAAGAACGTCATTACCTATTTTTACTATTACATTTTAATATTTCCCACGGGAAAAGTACAAGAAGACCAAATTTTTCTAAAAAAGATTTTACCGAAGAATTTGAAGATCGACGAACACCTACCAATACAAAGCAAGCTTTATCAGATTTATATTCCACCACACAACATTCAATTTCTTTTTATTCAATTAAATGTTTTAAATAGCAAGTTCAAAGTGTACAAATTTTATAATTTTATTTTTATCATAAAGTCATACTCGACCTCCAACTCTTTTACCGTAAAAAGTGAATACATTGTATATTGTTTCACATTTAGCCTAGTTAATTCAATAATGTTAATTCAAGACTATTAAGTCAGGATTTAACTCACTTATAGTAATTTCCAGGCATTCCAGCCTTGAAGGCAAGTGCTGAATGTTTTGATGATATAATCACGGAGTTTGCTTGCATTCTTATGATTTTAATTTAATGATCTGGTTTATTTTTTAATTCCTGATAGCCTATGTATGTAGTAAACAAGTGATAATGAAAAAAAAACTGGAGGGAACTTTGTACCAGTTTGGAAAAACATTCTTTTTATACTTTTCGGAAAAAGACCTGGTACTAATGTACATTAAGAGACAGAACAGTGGGAAACACCGACTTGCGTTAAACAAACGAACAAACGAGTCTGCCTCACGCACTTCGCGAAGAGAACACATAAAGTTCTCACTAACAACACAATACGATAGGCAGGGACAGACAACGTGCCTAATCAAATACAACTCGCCATTACAAGATTACAGATTCACTATAACAGTAGTAGAAATGTAACATGTAGCTGTATCGTCCCACAGGTCAGTTTAAACTCTTCAGGGCTGCAACAGTAAAATGCTTAAAGGGAACTTTGTTTACCAAATAGAATGAGTCCAATCATTTGCTAAATACTTTTTGAGAATGACTAATATGCTTGTTTAAACTGATGGCACATATTTCCATTCCCAACTAATTCAATATGCCACATTAGTAAACTATAATTTACTTTCACTAACAAATATTTAATGTGAATTGGGTAATTTTATTGTTTGCAATGCACATCCTGTCCTAAGGCAGACATGTGTTGCAGTTGAAACCTGTTGCTTTTACACAAACCCCTTAGCTGAATAGGCGAATTGAAGCCGAAATAAGAAACTTCGCAAAAATGGACAATAGCAATGAGCTCATAGTTTTTGGTATGCACCGACAGCTTGTCGAAACAGATCCCAAACGGGTAGCCAAACATCTTGTTCGAACAAAAACCTTTTCTTTAGCGTCGTAGCAAATTTGGGAAAAGTTTTAGACACAGTCCCATTATACTGTTTTTGTTCTATTGGAACTCATAAGTATAGTGAAGAAGCTATTCTAATGTGAATTTCTACACACTTAGAAGTCTTGATTTAAAACTAACTTGTCACGAATTATCGATACACCTTCCTTCAAAGAAGTAAGAAGTGCGAAAAAAGAGCATTGAATGAAATTATGATAACCAGGAAGGTGGATTGTATTTACTTACTTACTTACTGCCGGGGCGTAACAAATCTCAGTCGATTCTTTGCCTCGTCTATGAGCCTCTTCCACGCCACTCTGTCTTCCGCCAGATCCACATACCCTCCACACCGGGTCACATCTTCGACCACTTGATCGCACCATCTTATCTTTGGCCTACCCAAAGGGCGCCTTCCTGCCGGTACCGCCTGGTAGACCTCATTTAACCTTGTGCCCTCCTGTCTCCGATGTACATGTCCTAGCCAGCTAATTCTCTTTGCCCTCACCAAAGCCACAATATCAGGATCTTGGTATACATTGCGTAATTCTCTATTTGTTCTTATTCGCCACACCCCTTCATCACATATTGGTCCAAATATTTTTCGGAGAACTTTATTCTCAAAAACAATCAACCGCCCCTCATTTTTCTTCGTTAATGTCCATGTTTCACTTCCATACATTAGGACTGGTTGAATGATTGTTTTATAAATTCTTATTTTGGAGCATTGTGACAACAATCTTGACGTAAAGAGTTTTGAACACGCCCCAAGACACCTATTTGCATTAGCTAATTTGCTTTGTATCTCTATATCCTCCACGTTTTTGCTGTTTATTGTTACACCCAAATATTTAAAACTTTCTACACAGCCAATCGAGTAGTTGTCAATGCTTAAGTTTGTTCTCAAATTTCCAGCATGTCTTCCAAAATGAATAATTTTAGTTTTATCTTCATTTAGCTCTAAGCCTACTGTTTGACATTCTTTAATAAAACTTTTTGTTAGTGTGGAGAGGTCATCCATGGATTGTATTTGCAGAGTTTAAAAGTAGTCTAATACGAGGACCGCGTAGGGGGCAAGAGATCTTAGAGAAAAGCCAAATAAACCGAAAGAGAAGTAACAAGAAACAGTGGTATAAACATGAGTTAGGAATGAATGCTAGGATTAAAAAGGTAAATGTCATGTTTATATTTTTGTATTAAATTTCATTGTCATACTTAGGTCTTATTATTCGTGAGGTATATTCGATATGTAAACTGCTTAAAACAAATCTACGTTCTGAAGTCAATCGAGGAACGTAAGAAACGTGTTGGGAATTAATTTTATTGTATTCATTTACATTTCTTCAACGGTATTAGCCAGTCTCCAACTATATGATTTGTCCAAAGCGCTACTTTTAAAAAATAAACAAGATAATTATAATAACTAATAATTTACTAATCTTAAATATCAGCAAAATGAGAAGTTACCGGCAACGATGTAATAAGTTTTAGGTTGCACTGTTTTCCATACAAAAACTAAACATATAAAAAAATGTTATACCAGTTTTTGTTTAATGTAGATCAAATTCTTTGTGTGACATGAGTGAATTAACTGTAAAAAGTGTGAATGGGTCGTATTAATGGTATGCAATCGGTTTTTGATCAGAATAAATCTTTATCTATACTTATTTAAATATACGGTAATAACCCTCTAAGATATCAGTTTTGAAGAAATGAGAATATTATATAATATCGTACTTTTTCCCGGGAAATGGCGAGAATTTGAATAAACATTTTGCGATATCTTATAATCAGGCCAAAAACTGTTGAACGTTAGAACAGTAACTGTTGTAACTTGCTGGAAACCTAAGAAAGTTTTACAGTACGCATAAGAAAGATAACTAAAGGGATATGCATTATTTTCATAAAAATGAAATTTACTTAAAATATTTAAGACTCTATTTTTTAAATTGTTTAATTAAAACAAATAATTTCCTTTCTTATTTAATTACTTTTTTGTGGCGAGGCCGATCGATCCCTTTTAAGCCTCACTCTGCCGTTCTCATGGACCACTGGCCTGTGCGAAGATCTTATCAAATAGAATAAGGTAGAGTCGATACAGTACAAGGTCGATGGTACTGATGAAACTTACGACGATCACAGACACGATTTAAACCTGTGTTATCTCTACCTCAGACTCAAAGTCCAACGTCTTAGACCACTCAGGTATCGGCACTCCCAATGAATACCTCCTAATGTCATAACTGAATTTTTATCTTCAGCCATTTTATTGAGTCTGATTACAAAATTTTCTAGTTTTCCTAATTTAAGTGTATGTAATTTATTTGTGATAAAACAGAATTTGTTACCTATTCTGTCGCCGGAGAAGTTGCCTCAAGGGCTACAAGCTTGTGTTCAATGATCTTTATGAACATTTGCTTTATGAACATTGAGAAGTGGTTCATTCAGTTTGTGGGCGCAGGTAGTGAACTTATCAATCCTAATATTAGTGCATATAGTCAAATGGCCAATACCATATACTTTAGCTAGTCAGATATTGTTACTTAAAATAACGCATTTACTGATGAGCATATAGATTAAGTAGGATAAGAAATACCTAGGCTTTAGCTCATTGTATTGACATTATCGGTGTATTGTAATACCGATACTCAATTCTGGAAATCAATATTCAGACGAATCTCTCTCATTGGCTTGAAGCGAAGCTTCAATATAGTAAACAAAATTCTGTGAAACCTCCCTGCGCATCTGAGAGCAGTACACAACGAGTATTGTCCAATGCTCTATACAAATACTTCTTCTATGGTGCTCTGTTAATGGCTAATCGCGCCTCTTTTACTGATGATGCTTAAACAAAAAACATAGAGAATATATTTTTTAATCGCATTTTGTCCAACAAGGTTGTTATTGTAGCTGCTAACCAAGAACTACAATGCAACATGCCAGGATTAAAAAAAAAAAATATTTGTTTTGTAAAACATTTTTCCAAGAGTGGCGTATGTTTCACTGTCAAGCAGATGGTTTCGACCAAAGACAAACCAAGACTAGCCTTAGTGGTAGTCTGTTACTAAGAGTTGAATTTGACATTGATTCATTGATTGGAAGCTATATGAGAGTTCATAGTCTTGCCTTAAAATTTCCTTATTTATGAAATTAGTGTTAAGTGCAAGTACTTACTTACTTACTCGTACATTCTTTATAACGGATTTTTGGTTTGGTTTACTTTTCTTGGTGATTTTTTGTGTGGTTTTAATTTTGTAATGTAATACAAATTTTAAAATGCTGTAAAAAGTTTGTTAAATAAGTCAAACTTAAAATTTAATAATAATTATTGTCAACTAATAACTTTACTCCCTTGTTTTATAATCTTAAAATTCCTAATTACACAAATATAACTACATATCTTTAACATTAACACTTTTTGGACATAAACAATTTCTATTTAAGGCAGGTATAAACAATAAAATTGTTTATTTCTTTTTATATTATATGCGTAATATATGTAGACTCGAATGCAGTACCAAAATATGAATGTTAGTTTCTTGGATAAAAAAGGCGTTTAATGATGAGATATTGCTGAAAAAGTTCCATGAGTGTGGAATTAATAGTAAAGTGTATGATTTATTTAAGAGTTATTTGATAGATTGAAGGTAATAAGTTTGTGTGATATGAAACATACAAATAAGGTGTATCTCAAGAATAAATATTTGTTGCCATTTTCTTACGATTATGTAAATAATTTCTGTGAAGTCTGATTTTGGGTAAACTTTTCTTAACAATACCGTTCTTTGTCACACAATAAATAATACAGAATCTATAAAACAGAAGACATACAATGATCTTGATTCGCTTCAATAGTAGTTAATCATCAATCACGTTATTGACCCAGAAAGAAAAAGAAAATATAAGTTAACATTTCTACTGTGAAGAGGAAAGCAAATGCTCTACAAGGTGTTAAGCATAACTGTATTAACTGTAGTCTGCAACGTTCATGTAATTATACTATGATAAGGAAAAGGGATAACAATCTATATCTAGGAGTCTGTGTTAATAGTGAAATGAATTGAAAAATTCATATTTGTAATCTTAAATATAGCATGAATAGTATTTCAGGAGCGTTTTCTTTCAAACACAAGTATACAAATACTAATATTTATTATTAGTCAGGATTTACGCGTTTTTTACTTATTAAATCCAATACAACAGTGACAAAAATTAGCGGGATTACTTTGAATAAGAATAGACGATAAACGTTTTCATCCCCTATTTCTAGAACAAGAATATTGCCATATATTTTTATTTTAAAGTTTTGAAGACATTTTTCCAACAGAAGTGGAAATATACGACATATTCAAAATAGGAATAAATTAAGACTTAGAAATACTAGATACTGACATTTTTTTAATCCCAAGGTCAAAAACTAATCTTAATGTTACATATAGTTTCACAGCTACAAAACTGTGTGATAAACTATATAAAAATATTAGAAATTAGGGAACTTAATTATATAATAAAGGAAATTGGTTATTTACAGCGATATAGGTTGAGTTTTACCTTATTAAACTACAATAACATTTAAGTGTCTTATTTAGAAATACGGATACACTATGGAGAGCTGTACAACTGCGTGTTAAGAACTTCAATACCAACTGCGTAATCTTGCACGTACCATGAGCCGACTAGGAGCATAAGTGTAATGTGAATAGAACTTCAATACCAACTGCGTAATCTTCCACGTACCATGAGTCAACTAGCAGCATAAGTGTAATGTGAATAGAACTTCAATACCAAATGCGTAATCTTGCACGTACCATGAGCCGACTAGCAGCATAAGTGTAATGTGAATAGAACTTCAATGCCAACTGCGTAATCTTGCACGTACCATGAGCCGACTAGCAGCATAAGTGTAATGTGAATAGAACTTCAATACCAACTGCGTAATCTTGCACGTACCATGAGTCGACTAGCAGCATAAGTGTAATGTGAATAGAACTTCAATACCAACTGCGTAATCTTGCACGTACCATGAGTCGACTAGCAGCATAAGTGTAATGTGAATAGAACTTCAATACCAACTGCGTAATCTTGCACGTACCATGAGCCGACTAGCAGCATAAGTGTAATGTGAATAGAACTTCAATACCAAATGCGTAATCTTGCACGTACCATGAGCCGACTAGCAGCATAAGTGTAATGTGAATAGAACTTCAATGCCAACTGCGTAATCTTGCACGTACCATGAGCCGACTAGCAGCATAAGTGTAATGTGAATAGAACTTCAATACCAACTGCGTAATCTTGCACGTACCATGAGTCAACTAGCAGCATAAGTGTAATGTGAATAGAACTTCAATACCAACTGCGTAATCTTGCACGTACCATGAGTCGACTAGCAGCATAAGTGTAATGTGAATAGAACTTCAATACCAACTGCGTAATCTTGCACGTACCATGAGCCGACTAGCAGCATAAGTGTAATGTGAATAGAACTTCAATACCAACTGCGTAATCTTGCACGTACCATGAGTCGACTAGCAGCATAAGTGTAATGTGAAAAGAACTTCAATACCAACTGCGTAATCTTGCACGTACCATGAGCCGACTAGCAGCATAAGTGTAATGTGAATAGAACTTCAATACCAACTGCGTAATCTTCCACGTACCATGAGCCGACTAGCAGCATAAGTGTAATGTGAATAGAACTTCAATACCAACTGCGTAATCTTCCACGTACCATGAGTCAACTAGCAGCATAAGTGTAATGTGAATAGAACTTCAATACCAAATGCGTAATCTTGCACGTACCATGAGCCGACTAGCAGCATAAGTGTAATGTGAATAGAACTTCAATGCCAACTGCGTAATCTTGCACGTACCATGAGCCGACTAGCAGCATAAGTGTAATGTGAATAGAACTTCAATACCAACTGCGTAATCTTGCACGTACCATGAGTCAACTAGCAGCATAAGTGTAATGTGAATAGAACTTCAATACCAACTGCGTAATCTTGCACGTACCATGAGTCAACTAGCAGCATAAGTGTAATGTGAATTTCGGAAACACAATCCCTTGTATAACTGTGTTAATGTTGATTTTATGAATAACCAGTTTATAACAAAGTCAAATATTGACAGAGGGCCTTGAAGGACAACCTGGAAAGCAACTATCCCAAATGTACACATAAGTATTCTGCCTGTAACAATTAAGGACCATTCGGCTTCAATTTGAGCAATACTTTTGAGTTAAAAAGAAATTGTGATCACAGACACTTTTGAAGACCAGAAATATAGGATAAAATTATTATTATTAAAGGATCCAACATCATCGTCTCTTACTTATTAGATGAGGCAAGAAGAAAATATCTAGCATTCCACTAAGAGTTTATAGTCTCAGATTGAAAGTTACACCGTATTTAGTATTATGTTATCATTCAGTTAGAAACATATCCGTCACATTATTTTAAATTTGATGCACCAAGTGATTATTCCCAACAAATAATAATCTTCAAAAGAAAGTTACACTATAGTGTAACTACCATGGTATATATACCATGCAATGTTGGTGATTACATTTAGAGAAAGGATGTTATTTTATAGTGGAAATATTTGAATTGTTAAACCGATTGGCCTGATCGTTAACCACTACGTCAATTATGTAATATTAATTAAATTCATAAACCTAGAACCAGTTAACAGAATGTTATTTGTTTATTCTAACTGTTATACCGTTTGCATATCAATCATAAAATATCAGTAACAGCAATGTAATAAATTCGAAGACAAAAATCAACACAATTTGGAAAACAAACAACTAAACAATGGTAATAAAAGAGGTAATTAATAACAATTTATAACAGAACAGATATAACGTATTAAATACTAAAGTAACGACATAACATATAGAAAACTGAAGAAGACATTCCCTAATGCTGCATTATATGAAGTAAATCCTCGTTTGTTACAGTGAAACTTCTGAATTTTATGTTTTATGTAGTAATAAAACTCATTGTAACACAAAAAAGCCTAATAAACAAATTAGGGGACAGATAGACTGATACACAACCATTTAAAACTTTTTATTGAGCGTGAAATTTGTATGATAAAGTCAGCTGCTTCATAAAAAGCCTGCAAAATGTTACTATGACTTGTGATTTTGGGTTACAATGTAAGCGTAGCTTTTTTACTTGGTATTTTGGATATTTGTTATTACTTATGAGACAGTTATTCCTTCATTAGCCTCATTGTATAAAGTAATAAAGCTTTTTAGGAGAAAAAGCCTACGTGGATTTGCATCCAACAACACTATGGATTTCATGGACACCGGAGGAACTTGAAAGAACATTTTTAAATAGATAAATAAAATGCCTTTATTTAGCAAACAAGTTTCAATTGACCTAGTGCTTTACAAATCAGCTGTACAAAAACTAACACTAAAGTACATTATGCTTAGGAAATATAATTTTTATTAGTATTTCTCACAACTTACGTTTAAAGTTCTTACACTTTACTACACTTTTACCTGCAATGGGACGTCATTAAGCAATTTCGGGCCGAAAAGCCCTTCCTCCCGATCTCAAGCTTTACTTTGTTATAATGGAACTAATGGTTCTGTCTGCCGCTACATTCGGAGACCTCCCCTCGGTATTAGAACCTCTCGCTTAAGTACTCTAGCTCTCACTTTTATAATAAGAGCCTTGTGAATCATGCAACATGTCAGCATTCTGCACATCACTTCGATGGACACCATTTTATAATACTTCGAAGGGTTTAACATGGTTTAAGTGTTTCAAATTGTAAACGAACCTTATCGTAGAATTTTTGTTTTTTTTTAAGTCTTTCAACCCTTAGCATGTTATAATACCATTAGGATACATAATCCTGAATGTTTCTGGGCTTTGTCGTCTAACTCACACACTCGTATACTGCCAAGAAAAGAGTTATAATATTTACCACAGTTAATCTGCTTAACGTATATACTCTGATAAGATGCTGTTTTCGTGTGCAGGATATCAGTACCTAAGAATTCATAGAAATAATGAATGAATAGCTGAAGGTATGCTCCTTAATGCAGCAGTGTTCTGCCTCCACACAGTCCCTTCAATCTGGCAAGAGCAAGCTGGTAATTGAGAGTGACATGGTCAGGAACCTAAGATCACTGTTAAGCACGACGCCGAAAGTCTTCACTTTATCACAAATAGCCAACCCCTTGCCATCGAGCACTGCCGTAATCCCACTTTTGTTAAGGGACCGTAGCAGATCATTTTGGAGAATAATAAAGAACCGTACATTTGTTCGCAATAAGTTTCAGACTGATGATTAGAGATTTGTTTTAATTTTTTACAGTGAAAATGGTGGTATATAAGTTTTCTCTTAACACGTCGTTACACACCATGCGGATAAATGCCATACAGATTTTTAAAAATCTTTATTTGTTCGGGGAAAGGTGAAGGATCATCACCTTCACCACCTGATTTTTGTAAAACCAGTCTGTTACGATCTTCAGTGTGGCAATAATCATTGCCAATCAGGTTAGCTTGAGAACACGAATGTGATGACGGAATGTCGTTTTTGACTGATGTGAGCAATTTTCCAAGAGGCTTATGTTTACTGCATGATTGTTTTACTTTCAAATTCTGTATGTCCTTCAATAATTAGTTTATATGTGTATTGGCAGAAGAATAAGTTAGCGGCAAATTACTAACGTTGCGGGTAGTCTCGGTACACACGAAACGACAACATTTACAATATTACTTGATGTATAGAATAGATATAATTTCCAATGTATTTATTTTCGGGCGAGGCCTTTCAAAACCGGAGATTTCCTGATCAGGCGACACCACAAAGGAAACCTTCGGTTTCGAAAGGCCTCTCCGGAAAAATATATACATTCGAAATTATATGTATTCTATACAAGTTTTTCCAGTTGCTCCAAGAGTCTTCAACATTTACAATGTTTAAGGAAATATATATTTTAAATTATAATATATAAACTTGGTTCATTTTTGGAAGATTAACTATATTTTATGATCTGTACAACGAGATGTGAGCAAATTGCCCCAGGATTTGTACTCCCGCACAAACAGCGAGTGTTAATGCAAACAGTATGTGCAGATAATTATGTTTACATGCTCTTTTTAAAGCATAACTTAGAAACTGCAATCAGCATATCCTCTTTATAGTCCATCAGGTTTCAGAATCCGTCTACAGCGTACCGCAATCTAGATGTCAACTGAGTGTAATGTCACGTATAATAATTATTCTGCTACTAGCCGTTTACTACCAATAGTTCGATCCATCTCAAAATGGCAACTGTGCAAAAAAGTAGAGATTGTTAAGTTATATTTTTTCTTAGATAATATTAGTTTTCAGCAGCCACATTTCTTGCCAGTGTCCGAGCATTAGTTACCATAATGTCTTTCTAGTCCCTCGTAAAATTGAGAATACACTTCTCTTACAAATATATTCCGTCTGTTTCTTAGGATAATTGGCTAAGAAGACATGGATTTGCCAGTTAGGCATTCGTAGTATGTTATAAACAAGCTTATCGGTAACCATCTAAATATAATTTTTGAATATTTCCCAATAAATATTAAAGGATGTCTTGGAGCAAAAACGCAGGTATATTTAATTATTTTATGAGGGTTAACTTATGCCAAAGCTTATCTCGATATGTTGGAAATTTAATTTATGCCTATCTGTCAGTATGATATCTGGAAAACGAACTGACTTATAGATTTGAAATATTTCACGAAGCTCCATTTTTATAAATGCAACACTGAGTTCGATGATGGTGCAAGTACATGGTATTTGAAAGAGTGCTTGTGAGCATTTTTACATTGGTCTTATGAATCAACATAATGGAAACGAGAAAATAGCAGAATACCTACATACGTATATAACCAAACTGAGTACAAGGACATTTAATTTCAGCAAGTTACATACTAATAAATGTAATCTAACCACACTAAAACTGTAGGCTTAAATTTCTATGATGATGCTTGTCCAACCATGAAATTTGACTGGCATGTTGGCAACAAAGAATCGCAGAATAAATACATTTGTAAACGAACATATTATGATCATATATGCTAATTTTTGTGACAATAACACATGTAGCTTAACTATGTGTAAGATATCTCAAGAAAGATTTAATCTGTAGACTTTAAATTTTGCTTGACACTTCACGTCTACAGAAACAAGAATAGTGGTGAATGCCCATCCATAGAAGTTGTCTGAGCGGTAGTGAAGCCAGCAGTCATTAGGCCAGCACAGTTTCTCTTTTGTCTGTCAGAGGGTTGGAAAATCTTATTTTCTTTAAGATTGTCCTACTGTTTATCTCTCTGTTTCATAAACTAAATGATTTATAAATAAAATTTGGCGTTTATGCAATTTTATTTATTATAATTATGGTAATAACCTTTTTTATTAGATATAAATTTGCCCTGTAATTTTGAAGATCTCCAAAAACTTTATATGTTCCTTCAGCTCGAAAGCATCATTATAGGCAATGTGCGGTTAAACATTGTTTTGACATTACAGGTTAGTTTGTATAATGTTTTAAGTTTAAGATTACATATTTCTCTATTAGGCATATACAGTTTTTTGATAAGAGTTTATATTATTTATTTGATAATTAATAAAGTATCCATGTCACAAATACGTGGAGAAAGCATAGATTTAAGCATAATTTAAGGAAAATGTTTGCGATAAAATGTTTAGTGATATTCAGGCTCAAGTAAGGAGAAGCTAGATCCTTGAGGAACTCCAGTAGAAAATATAAAACTATAAATATTTAAGAAATGAATATAATACAAATCACACTCCATTGAAGCAAATTTATGAAGAGACATATATTCGAAAAGAAAATTATTAAAATTATTCAAGTGCACGATAAAGTGACATTGGGAGAAAATTATTGAGGGACAATAACAGCAAGAGCTTGAAAGTGAACCAATATTGAAGTAAAATTCAACCTGAGGTGATTTCCATGCATTCATGTTCAAATAAAGATATAATTTGTAGGACATTTTTAGGAACAGATTTAGTTTAGACAAAGAACACATACTCGTACATCCGTGGGGATTCCAACTAGTTTAGTATTACTGAACGGTGAGTAGTCCCGTCATAAATGCCTGAGAGACGCACTGGAATTAGAATGGTTGAAATTTATTATACCAGAGACTGCCTTTAATAAAAGGTGGAATGTCATTAATTCCTCAGGGATTCCTAGCTTTTATAGCAGTCCTAAATGCAAGCGTAACGTGGATAGAGCTCAAGTCATATCAAGAGACCCCAAAATCTTTTCACTTTGATGTTTTTTTTTGGCAATATAGTAATAAATATTGCACATACGCCATAATTTGGAGAGACATGAATCTGTTGAACGTACTGGCGAGGGTTTACTAAGAATTTATTTCAATGGAATGTAGGAATAATATAATAGACCTGTCAAAATATATTGTAATATATCAAAATAATCGTGCCAATATATTCGTTTAGAATCAAGGTTTTTCCAATTCACTGAGCTATAAATTTTACTGAAAATAGAATATATGGTGGCTTTAATGCCAAATGTAATCTGGTAATGTCAAAATTGAAGGGTTGCCGGGGTCTAAGCTTCAGAGGACACACATATATTGGGTTTGCCAATGTATTCTACTCCTCTTTTGATCCCTATGACCATGCCATCATCTGTTTCCTATACAAGAACTTCCGGTTAACATTTTAGTTTTCTGCAGTATTCTTTTATAGGCAAGTTGGTCAATTTTAAAATTGCAGGCAATAAATTAAGAGTTAAGAAATAGTCATTTACATAAAGTTCACAATTTATAGTTTTTCCAGTAATATAACGAGAGGAAAAGTAGGCCAATAGTTAATAGTAAATAGTTCCACCAATTTATTTACCCAATTTACACACGTAGGAGAGGAAACTTTATAGGTTTCTCGAAGCCCAAAAAGAAACTTTTGAAACTAGTTATAGAAGCCGAGACTACAGGCTTTTATACACATCCACTTTAGCTCTGATGATAATTTTAATCTTATTGAAAGTAATATGATTGTTTTAGAAATTTATAGTTATGGAAGCCAAGACATCAATCCTTTCCTCACAGCTAATTTAGCTCCGATGCTCATTTTATTTTAATTAAAGATAGTACGGTTCCATTCGAAAACTATAGGTTTTGAAGCTGACCACCAGTCCTAACACATAACCACTTTAGCTCTGATACATTACAGCTTCGAAAATTTTAGTTACATTTGCCTAAGCACACCAAACTTCACGAAACTAGTTATGGATTCTGAGACATCAGTTACTTTAACTCTGATAATAGTTTTATTCGTATTGAACTTAATATGTTTAACTCTGAAACGCCTAGTTACGGTACTCGAACCCCAAAATTTATTCCGATGCTAGTTATTGAAACCGAGTCATGAGCCCGAATCAAAGTAATAATACCGTTCTGTGATAAGACAGCATACCGCAAGTGAAAATCCAAGATTTTACAGAAGTGCTTCAGTACTATATACAATATTGATGGTTGGAAAGTTGACTGGCTGAACGTATCACAATTTGTAATTTTGGTTTGATTAGGAGTTTAAAATCATATAAATACAGAGACCGGATTACACTATCTAGGACGCCATTAAGACGAGAGAGGAGTTCAGGTCCATAATACTAATGGTACAGTATAAAGTTACCTGCTCTAGGGCGTGCATCTATGTCACGTCGTTGTTTTGCGTTTGTACATCTTCTGATTACATTGGGTTTGGATGTCAGGTATAGGTATGCGGCAGCATTAGGATATAAAATTTCCATTGAACTTTAGGTGTAGAAACTTGTATTAGTCAGTATTTCAAGATTATTTATTTATAAAGTTTTACGGTGCTATCTTTGCTTTTTTTAAGGAAAAGTATATTTGTACGAATTTATGAAGAAAATACACTTTAATTTGCATTTCCTAATTCTATTATTCTCACTCAGAAACTTTTATACTGTACAAAAATGGATATGTTCTATGTTTCACACGTATGAGTACACCACTGTTAAGATTAGATTAAATGTTTTGCTCATTTCATTATCAAGATGTCCAGCAGTCAGGTAACAGAAATTAAATTTTTCTCGCAGAAAATATAAAATTGTGTCAACATACTGAGTAACAGGCTTCGATCACAGTCGGTAAAATTTCATGGTTGGGCATTCACTATCAGAACTTATTCTTGTTTATGTAGAAATGAAGTTTCGTGTAAAATTTAAAGTCTGAAGATGATTTTTATCTAATATCTTTCCACATGAAAAATTTTGTTTTATAGGTTAATAACTATATTCAAATAAAAAAAAGTTCCGGTGAGCTAGGGAGTTTGCTACAACGCAAGAGTGCGCTGAAATCAGGTCTGCCCATCAACTTTTAACATGTCATTCTTTTATTTTTACTTTTGCTGTTGGAATAGTTCACTTGTCACATGGTATTATGTCACATGTTAAAATCTCATACTACTCATAGCACTCAAATTACTTTGATTTATTTGATATTTTCACGATCGCATCATAATTACCCGTAATACAATATAACATATTTACTAACGGTTAGCCTAATCGTTATCGTATATTAAAGAATAGGATGAGTTATCTGTGTTCCTAATAAACTATATAAATGAAGTTTCATGCAAAATTTCATGTCTATAGATTCGATTTTTTTAGATATCGTTCGGACAGATAATCACACAGACAGAACAACATTTTTCTAGATCCACGAGTTACAGACTTCGCTAACGCTCAGCCAAATATAAAAGGTTCACTTTTTAATCCAATATATAATATGGGCTCAGCCCTTTACTAACCTAGTAACTTAAGCATTATTAATTTTTCCTCTTTCATCTCATGAAATGTGATACTTGTATGTCTCGTGATTTGAATAGAAAAACAAATTTTAATAATTTCAAACTCCATAAGGGTTCACATGCGGTTGAACGTCTAGAAGAATTATATTTTTTTTAACATCCTGACCCTCAAGAAATATGAAATTTCACACATGCTTGTCATGAGACATGCGGCGGATTCTTCACTGATAAGTGTGCAGTAATAAGTGTAATAAGTGTGCCGTTACTACTCCAATAATTTAATAATTACTACGGACAAAACAATACTTTCACGGACCAAATATCAATTACTACGAACAGAGCAATACGCACATGGATTGAAACTCAGTAGTTAGCTCTCAAAATTATTTGAAATCGGCAATTCAAATCATATCATTGTTGAGCAGCTGCTTAATTGCACTGCAAATTTATGAAAAAAATTCCTACAAAACATAATTCTGGGTTTTAAAATAAAATTCAATCAAGCCATACAGTATGTCAGAAGCACCTGAATGCACTGATAAAATTAGTCTATTCTATGAAATAATATTTCATTCAAAAACTAATATTTACAATTTCTAAGCAGATATTAATCTTTTTCGTCAGAGTTATTGTCAGTCAAACGTAAAAGGCGTGTTGCACTATTATTAATAACAGTTCATTTAATCAAACATCTATCTGCTTTCTGTGTATTTTAAATGTGTATACACAGTTTTGCAAAAGAATAAAATTGCCATCAAGTTAAATGAAAACATAATAAAGTAATTGTTGCCAAAATATGTAAAAGTGTTTTTCAATTTTTGAATTTAATACGGATTTTCTGAAAAAAAAAGAAAAAAAACTCACCTTACAGATCTGCGACCTATTTTATTCAATTTATCAGGTAAATAACCATCAGCAACGAATGATACCACCCCTTAATCTACCTTACCAGAATTTCAGGAGAACCTCGTTTTACATGGTGAGTTGGAATCAGTGCGAACGAAATATTTCGCTAGTCGTAACTCGCTAACTAAGCATTTCCAGATCTATGTTTATATACACTTTTTTATCATGTTTACATATAAAATGTCTCTGAATATTTTAGTGAATGTATATTCTACGGCACCTGCAATACCTTAAACCGGTAGAATGCCTATAAGTATATGCTTTTAACAAGAAGTAAGCTTCTCGGACCTACGTCTAGAGCCTACTATCACATAAAAATCTAATGGCTTTTGTGTGTTATTCAATAATGTAAAAACTACTTAACCGATTATATTTTTTGATCGATCGAAAATGCCAATTCTACTACGGCACCGGAAGCAGTTACAATGTATAAATGCTTTTTGACTGTCGTAAGTTTTTCAGACCTACATCTATACTATTAGATTAAAATCTAATGATGTTTTTCTGTGTGCTATTGTGTTACTCAATCACGTAAAAACTACTGGACCGATGTTACTTAACTTTTATATGGACATTCTTAGGGTCTCTGGTTAACACATGGGCCTATTCCAATTTTGAAAATTCCTCCTAGCCTATTTGGATTGACAACTCCCTTAAAATTCGATTATCCATTATATTTACGCTGAACTCGGCCGTACCGTCATGGTTTTCTTCATACTTTTAATCATTTTAATTTTGACGTCCCGCCTGGGCGAACTTTTACTTAATTTATTTTATAATACGTGTTTGTGTGTCTAGCCATACACTGTGATTTTTACTTATTTGAGTGTGGTTTCGACAATACCGTGATCAAGCTAAGAATAAATTGGATTGCTCAAACTGTGAGTATATAACATAAGATTCATACCAACAATCCCAGAACCAGATCGAAATAAAAATGTTAGTATATGTGTTTATAATACACTATAAAAGCCAAGAATAATAAGTATAACAATTTAGATACATTACTCTACTTAAAATAACGAATAAAATATAACTTAACTAGCTGTTTCCCGCGGCTTCGCACGCTTTACCTAAACTTTGCCCGTGTATTTGCACTTCTGGTTCATGCACGTACATGTATTTTTTTATAAAGCGGTCTAACAGTCAAGTTTTAAGTTAAATCATATATTTATCATAAAGACATATATATATACTCGTATATATATATATATATATATATATATATATATATATATATATATATATATATATATATATATATATCCTAACTTAGCGCCTTCAAATAGTATTTGGCAAAGTAGTATACGTAACTGTCTCGTAATTGCAGTTTATAATGTGCTGGCGCTTTGAAAACTTTTATATTTTGCAGCGTCAGCTCGTGGTGAGTTTTATAAATGAGTATAGCATATAAACCTTCTCCGTCGAAAAGTACATATACATTCAAATTTTCATAATGATCGGTCAAATAGTATTCCATAAAGGACACACACACATTCATTTATATATATATATATATATAGATGGATAACAAACGACAATATTGACAAGCTGTTACAACAACAGTAAAAACAGACAAAATATACTAAAATTTAAAATACAAAAATTGTTAAACAAATTGTATAGTTGAGCTTGTGCTCTCATTCCCTTGGAGGGAGAAATGTTTTCGTAATTATAGCATTATACTGTTCTAAACATAACTGTATCATGAATTATATGAAGAGAGATAGTAAAAGAGTAATAAGTATAACAATTTAGACACATTACTCTACTTAAAATAACGAATAAAAATATAACTTTATAACAAATGATTATAGTGACAAGCTGTTAAATAACAGTACAAGAGAAACAAAATTACTAAAATTTAAAATACAAAAATTATTTAAAAAAATGGTATAGTTGAATTTGTGTTCTCAATTCCTTTGGAGGGAGAGATGTTTTTGTGATTATTGCATTATAATGTTCTAAACATAACTTTTTCCTGAATTGTATGAAGTGAGATAGTAAAATCTCTGAAATAGCCAATGGCTTGATATTATATCCTAAATCAATAACCCATTGTTTCTCCTTGGATTGATGACTAGCGAGCATGTTTCTGTTCTTTAAAGATCCCAATTTCTTGGCTAAGGGAGTGGTTCAGAATTAAATTTTTAGCTGATGATCCTCAGGTCATAGAGAAATTTTTATCCATATCGTAACTTGACAAAATTTACGTTTTCAATTTATAACTATAAATTGAAGTAGGATATATTGTAATGCTGAATTAACTGGAACACTTCTCGACAAGGAAGAAACTTTAAATAGGCCAGCCTTTGGATGAAACAATAGAAAAGGCTTATAAGTACCCCACTGTTTTATTCCAACAGTGTCTGTCACTAAAATACTATGAAGTTGTGCCATCATTAATTTTTGTCACTTACCAATACCGTAGGTACTTTACGAGTTATCTACCTGAAAAAACTAATCCACCATTTATTTTTCAAAAATCTTAGGTTGTTAATCATCTTTATTTTTGGACGCCGAGAGTGTATCTACTATTTTAGGCATCATATCGTCAAAAAATATAAAATTTCTCGACTTTACGTAGCAGTTCTTATTCCCACTTAATATGTATAACAGATTTGTGACGTACGTGAACCACTCATATTGATATCTATTTATTCCATTGTTCAGCAAATATTTAGTAATCCTTGGATATATTTGGTAGGGTTTTACACTTTTAAAGAATGGTAGTGTTATTTAAAAATACTTTTGCGAAACCTCGGAGTCGTCAATCAGGAAGTGGGCTCCAAGTTTGATCAATGTTACTCCGTCAGTTCGCGCTGAGGGAAAGTCAGTCCACGCGTTTACTGAGTTGTTTATCCATGTGTTCTTTGCAAGAGTGGGAGTTAATTTGTTATCTCACTACATTATCAGAAGCGCTATATTATCTATTGTATATTATTTCAGGAAGAAACTAAACAAAGTTAGTGTAATCTCTATCGCATATCCAAGTGACATATCCACTAGGGAAATTCCTTTAGAAAAAAACGCCTTATTTAACAAGACGGATTGTATAACTTAGGAGAGCTAATTGGACGGTTTTATGCAGTATCGATGATGTAAATAGTGTTTTTTCACGTTTTTAAATATGATGGTAACTCATTTTACCTATTATTGTCCATTAATTAGTGTTAAATTAATGTGTAAACCACGTGATCCCTTAACAAGTATTTGGTTTACTTCCAAACTACTTGATGTGCAATTTCTTGCTCACTTCATTTGCCAATTGGAAATAAGTACAGAACAACTTTATAAGAAAAGATACATGGAGTTTAAAAATTGTACTAAAAGCTATTAATGAAGGTAAAATAAGCCTCAATGATGAATTCATTAAAAATTCAATACAATAAATGCATAAAGGCTTGGAAAATAAAAAAAAAGAATCAGGACATAATGTGTACACAATACAAAAATCTCTTTCTGCAAACAAAAGAACATAATTACCATCTAAATAGATAAATAAACACAGTAAACAACATGTCAAATAATGTTAATTGTTTTGGATCTGTTGAATAATTTTACCTGACCTAAAATATGTAAGTTATTTAGGGTGGAAATCAATTGTCAATAATTGTCAATATAAAACAGTTAAAGATGTAGTTAACAAGATGACCAACTCTCGAAGTTAGGATGTATTTAGTTTGTCTAATTATGTAATCAAAAGGATGATATATGTAATATTTGCTCCACTTACTTATCTTGTAAACTGTATGTTTCTTGAAGGTAGTTTCTCTCAATTTAAAATGTTCCAAGGTGACGTCTATTTTTAAGAAAGGTGACAGAACTAACCCTGAGAACTATCGTCCAATCAAATCATATCAAACTTTTTTGTTCGTTAACAATACAAAATTGCAATTGTTTTCAAACTAAATAAGGTAACTGAATCCTCCTTATTATAGCACCTTCATGATTAATCTGTATCTAGTCATTTGTTACATCCCTTTCAGTTAGGTTTTAGGCCTCTTAACTCCATTATTATGAACGTTGAGTCTGTTCTTGACATTGTTCTTAAGGGTTTTATAGAAAAAGACTTGTTATTGGCTGTAGTTTATTTGATTTGAGCAAAGCGTTTAATTTATTATCACATCTAGTGTTGGGTAATAAGCTTGAATTTTATTGTATTAGAAATAAGGATTTTAAACTACTTAAAAGTTGCGTCAGTCACACATATACAACAATCTGAATTTATAAACAACAGTTCTTCTTACGTGTTAAATGTAGGTATAGGGGTACCTCAAGGCTCAGTTCTTGGGTCCTTTTTATTCTCAGTGTTTACCAATAATTTTAGTTATAATATAACTAATATCAGTACTATATGCTAACGACACAACATTGATTTGATCTGATATTAATGTTTCACGAGTTAGTTATCAACTATCAACTAACAAATTATTAACATTGTTCTAGTACAAAATATAGATTTAGTAAATTTATATTTATTCTGGCGAAGCATATTGTAATTTGTAAAAATTATATAATGGTTAATAAAGATCTTGAATTTTGATTCTCAATTCCACGCTTGATGAAGGTGGACATGCTGTAATAATTTAAAGGTTTTAACATTCGATAGTCATCTCCTTATACCAAAAGTTTACATGAATATTGTATTTTTAAGTATTTTATTAGTATTATACTCATCGTAGTCTTTAATAGTTAATAGATATCGGAGATACGATATTGCAGGGGATACGATATTTATCTAGTACTAAAGTAATTAGATAAATGGGTAATTAGATTGAACCTACACTGGGTACTCAGACGAGATATTGGGGTGAAAGGGAAGATTGTTAGGTCTAGTATACTGCGGGAGATGACTGTTGGATTTTTTGGGCCTCCCTACTTGTTAAGAGCTGTTGGTAGACTAGACATACCACCTCCTGTCTACTTTGACTGGAGAGGCTAGTACAGTGCTGGCTTCCCCTTCTTCCAAAGAGACACGACTAGGATTAATACTCAAAATCCGTCCTAATGGATCTCGACAGGAAGCGGCTCTTAACGCCAACCTTACGCATTCAAAATATGCTGTCATCTCAAAAGCAGTGCAAAGGTGACTATTATTAGGACTAAATGCTATTTCTCAGTTCCTTGTCTTAAGAGAACAAAAGCACTTATAGACAGTTTCTTCTGTTACAATTACATATTTTTGCAATAAGCAACCGTTAAAAATAAATGTTTTTCGAAGATACGTCTTAATACCACTTTTTAAATTAACTTTTGTAGGGGTTTACAGTAACATTAACCTGATAAGTAAATAAACCGGATCACAAAATATAATGACAGACATACTGGAAAAATTATTTTCTACTGCAGGTTAGACAAGATTACCATCCTGTTTATCGAGTTAATAGATGTCATTGGTTTAAATTGACGTATTTAGCAACTTCTACCGATTTAATTAACACGCGGCTTTAACAGTAAGTTCTCCTGCTTATTAACTTGGAGATCTATTATTATATCATGCTTGGAAACTAAAAAAATTAAATTCAGATCGTGTGACAGCATTCAAAGCAGATTTAAATGTTTGACAAGGCATATTAAACACAGGTATAATATATTTATAAACATAAAAAACTGTTAGAGAATAAATCATATTAATACCAAAAATATAATTAAGGCTTTAAAGTATTTTCCAATTTAAAATAATATTATATAAATAAAAATTTGGACTAATAAAAATTGAAAGCCATATAAAGATTTTAAAATTTTTGGTTTAACGAGAAAGTAATTTGTTATATTTATTTGCCTAAAATAATAACTAAATATGTGTAATATTGAGACAAATATTATTTATTAAGATACAGAAATAATACATTATTATCAATCAATGGATTTCAAATAGATTAAAAGTACAATGAAATCATAATTCAGAAATAAACTCTAAAACAGGAAATCCAGAATTGATTTCCTTTTAGTGTTAAGTCAACAAGAAAATACACTGAAGGCATTACACTTCTAAAACAAAAATGAACAGAAAAATTTACGAGGCAGAAGAACTAACCGGATTTATAGGTAATGCGGTTTGTAAGAGCGGGTTTGTCCCTAACAAATCACTGAGCGAGACCGATCTATAACAGTAACCGCGGACCGCACGTCATGCCACGCACATCAGCTGATACCTTTCCCCTGCAACGTTCCACCTTGTCAGGAGATGTTGTACGTGTGACTTGCCTGGTACTTATGGCGTGGATTTGTGAACTTCTGTAGGGCTACTTGTAGTTGACGTTTGGGTATATATTGAAGTTGTAGTTTTTTAGTTTAACTAATTTGTATTTTGAAACGTATACTATATTTCAAGGAATAGCCTTCATAAAAGGAACCATAACATTTATTTATAAAATATTAATTGAAAAATTACTAATCACAATACTCAATGAAAGAATTTTTGGCAGGAAAATTGGCATATTAACAGAGATAAGCTTAGTTTATGAGCTAGTTCTGGATTTAAATAGACTTGTCGGTACCGAAATGTGTACAAGACATTTCTAAATAAAACCGATTCGATTTCCGCGTCACAATACCACCTCACTTTCCCTTAAAACCTCAATACCGAATACAAATAATAGTGGAGACATCAAAATCACTCAACTGATTTTTGTCACTTAATAAGATTTTACTCTACATTATCTGGTATTAGAACTGTAAATAAAGTAAAATCTTAACAATACTGAACTAAATAAAATTATATAGCTCACAAATATCTTATATAAATACAGTGGTATTATTTTATATTACGCTTAAAACATTTTGCTATCAAGTAATGAAATATTTTGAACTCAGTGAAAAATTGAATAACAGACCTCAAAAACCAAGAAAAAAATTGTATGCTTTGATTATACTAAAGTGTGTACTACTTAATCTATCTACATTTAGTATTCAATACTAGCATTTTTGCATACAATAAACTTAAAATTTGGGTGATTGTGATACTATTACTAAGATCTGCTGCTCAGATTATCTATCAACTTAATTTTGTGTATCACAAGCTTGGTTTACAATTATATCAGTACGATAATCCTTTTTTAAAACAAAATGAGCCTAGTATGACCGCGACGTATAAGTGCCATATAGACAAAGGTGATCGATAGCAATGGCCTAGATCTGCCGAGTTAGTCTGTCCTGCATGTCATAAATGTTCTTGTTTATTACGATATCCGTAGTAAATCCGCATGTGCACTGTCTGTAAGGCGATGGGCGAACCATGGCGTATAAATACCATTCAAGCAAAGGTGATCGATAGCATTGCCCTAGATCTGCCATGATAGTCTGTCCTGCAAGTAAATTTGGATCATAAATGGACATGCTTACTATGTTAACCATAGTAGAGGATATGCACTGTCTGTAAGACGAACCAAGACTGGGCGGACCGTGACGTATAAATACCATGCAGGCAAAGGTGATCGATAGCATTACCCTAGATCTGCCGAGTTAGTCTGTCCTGCAAGTGAATTTGGATCATAAATGGACATGCTTACTATGTTAACCATAGTAGAGGATATGCACTGTCTGCAAGACGAACCAAGACTGGGCGGACCGTGACGTATAAATACCATGCAGGCAAAGGTGATCGATAGCATTGCCCTAGATCTGCCGAGTTATTCTGTCCTGCAAGTGAATTTGGATCATAAATGGACATGCTTACTATGTTAACCATAGTAGAGGATATGCACTGTCTGTAAGACGAACCAAGACTGGGCGGACCGTGACGTATAAATACCATGCAGGCAAAGGTGATCGATAGCATTGCCCTAGATCTGCCGAGTTAGTCTGTCCTGCAAGTGAATTTGGATCATAAATGGACATGCTTACTATGTTAACCATAGTAGAGGATATGCACTGTCTGTAAGACGAACCAAGACTGGGCGGACCGTTACGTATAAATACCATGCAGGCAAAGGTGATCGATAGCATTGCCCTAGATCTGCCGAGTTAGTCTGTCCTGCAAGTGAATTTGGATCATAAATGGACATGCTTACTATGTTAACCATAGTAGAGGATATGCACTGTCTGTAAGACGAACCAAGACTGGGCGGACCGTGACGTATAAATACCATGCAGGCAAAGGTGATCGATAGCATTGCCCTAGATCTGCCGAGTTAGTCTGTCCTGCAAGTAAATTCGTGGCAACACTGATTTTGTTTACTAACATGGATTCGTAAGCAAACAAGAATTCCAACAACTTGTCTATTTTAATTGGTAACACTACATTATTTATAATATCGGGGAATCAAGAGCTGTGTGGCTATCACAATACAGTATATTCTTGTTAATTCTAAAATATTACACACTGACGAAGCTTAATTTCAAGTTATAATATAAAGAGTAGATCTAAATCGTAGTTGGAATTTTTTGATAGTACGAAATATACTATACGAGTATACTACCAATTAATTTAGTAAAATATTTTTTCCCCAATTTTATCTAAAGTGTTTACGAGTACATACCATCTGTTTTAGTACTACCCGAAATTATTCGATGGCTAAGGTTGAAGAAATAACGTAGGTGTACAGTGACAACGGTTAACACGATAACGAACTGCGTATTACGGAACGTTTGTTCTTTATTAAAATTTGTTTGTTAAGTTGGCACATAGGTAGAAAATTAGTTATCAAGATTTAACGGTTGTGTTGAGCCACACACAATTTGGGCATTACTTTCAGCACCATCCTTTAAACTGTTCAGTCTTGTCCATTCAACTTACATTCGCAGTATGGTAGTCCGTTAGCATAGTGGATTACATAGAATAGGGACGTGAGTATACTGTATGTGGTATATTAGAGGAATTATATATTTTTCGTAATACAATAATTATTGGCATTAACCTATTAATGTTAACGAGTAAAAATGTTTCGTAAATTGTTTCATACATTACTTCTGCTCACAGATCATACTGTCTGATTACATAATGCAGAACTATAGTTGAGTTATTGCAGAACTACAGATGGGATTTTGCAGAACTACAGACAAGTTATTGCAGAACTACAGTCCGCTCTTGGCATTCACCGCGTGCCTTATGACAGCGACACATACAGGCCAACAGTGAACACGAGGAGCAAGACAAAATCCTTCTTCTTTCTTCTTACACATCCTTATCATTATTTGTATAGTGCAATACAGGTACATTATAATGATTACAACTCATTGATTATTTGCCAATATTACAATATTAAACGAGAAGTCTAACATCAGTAGGTTTACATAAGTATATCATTACTCGTGTATTTTAGAAATTAAAGTAAATGTAGGCACAAACTATTTTATCATACCGAATATTGAACACATGCTACATAGTATTTATGTTAAATATGATACATTGACATATTAAAGAACATTGTGTTTAGATGATTTTTCCACCTTTTTTTATTTTATATCTAAAACTATAATCATGCTCACTCTATATGAATATTTTGTTTATAAATTCCTTAAATATGATTACTCCCACCAGCAAACAAACTGTATGCTGTTTTGATTACAATTATAGAACTACAATAAAAATATAAAATATGAAACTTTAAACTAATTGTACTTTTATATACAGTATTTCACTAAACATGACAAAGAATTTAAATGCTTACAGCCCAGGTAGTACCAAAACACGAATATTATAAGCACTTACAAAGTAATATACATAAGATAGTTAATATCACTTCATCTTTTTTTATAAATATGCTAAATGTAAAAAATACACTCTATTAATGAAAATCTTATATGCTATATAATTTTAAATCCATTAAATTGTAAAATAGGAAGCTCCTACATTCATAGTAATGTTAAACTAGCCAAATTTTACATGATACATTCTAGAAACTAATGGAAATGTTACTATGAAAGTTTAAAAGAATTTATGGGAGTGATTTATAATGCTTTAATGCTTTTTTTTCATATTCTTGAAGTACATGAATATCATTTTGAGTTTCTTTTTAATATTTGCTAAATATGTTTATTGTACTTGAATTCAATATATATTAATTAATCTAATGTTAACAGCACACCATAGTATCTTGTTACGTGACTAATGCAAAATTCTAATATTCTGAGTCTCTGCAAATCTGAGAAGTGTAAAAAAACATACATATGCAAACTCTACGGGATAAAGAATCTCTCTTTCATATTGTAGAATGATTGCATTATTATTTTGTGGTGTATATACTTGTATTTATGCTCAAAACTCCAAGTATATTGAAAATATTTAGAAATAATCATAAAATAAATCAATACAAATCTCGATTATTTTAATATGACGAAATATTTACATCAAATTCCCTTCTATGACGACTATTTCTTCTGGAAATACACCATGAGTAATACCATCATCCTACATAAAAGTCGTTAGTTATATGTTATGCGCTGTTTAGGTGGAGACTGTCAAAATACAGATGTCTCGATAAGAAATCAGAGTCGGTTTCGAAGAAACAATTATAAAGCGATTTGTTTGATCGAGTGATGGCGTAATTAGACCGAGAAGACGGTGCCTAGCGCCTGGGCCAGCGTCACGCTACGCACAACCCTTACTGTGGTCCTACTACGGGCGGCACGGTTGCCAGGCGGTAACACCAACATTGTCAGTTCCCCCTATAGCAACTCGTCACGTATACGCCTTCATTTAGCCCGAGTCAACAGGCGTACCTCGAACTAGAGAACAATCGTTAAAAGTCTGTCTTGTAAATTCCCCATTGAAAAAATCACATGTAACTGAAACGTTTCAATTAAATTTCAAGTAAAATAAGTTTTTTAAACGGTATGTTCAATGAATAAATATTGTACTTAAAATAAGTTAGTAAATGCTTAAGTAAAATGACAGTTTTAAAGCAAATTCTTACCGTATTGTTCGATTATAAACCGAGGTAAATATGGATTCATGATGGTATTACTTATGTTTTCTAGTAAACGAGTTGAGAAAGATTGCAGAATTGGCTAAGGAAAAAATAAATAGTGGGTGAGAAAATAAAGGAATCGTGCCACTTCTAATTACAACTCATGTTAGATAACGGGATACATAATCTTAAACATCTATTAGATGCTTAGAAATTACTTTTCCTAATCAATTTTTATGTATAGCATACATGATAATCATAGTTAATTACTGTAGCCTACTAATGTCTTTTTTACTATACATAAAGAGAACTTATGTATTGTGTAGGTAAGCAAATAAGTGAATTTGAACTAAAATACAGAAGCCTCCTTTGTTCCTGCAAAGGGTTACAAAATATTACAGACATAACAGAGATCTAAAAGAGAGAAACCTATTCTATCAACAGACACGATTAGTTTAGAACATTCAAAGTATTGTAGTTGTAGATTCTTTACCTGGTGCGTTACATGAGAATTTATCGATTTTCTACCATCAAATTTAGGCAGGATAACATGGTTAATTCAAGAGCCTACTTATTTAACAATATGCAGGAACCTCCATAATTGGCTTTATCACATACAAGTAGTCCTTATATAAGAGCAATAACCGAGGAGAATATTTTAAACCTGCTTAAAGTTCTCCGGTAATAGTTTATTCGGGATACTTTTCTAGATGATAATACCTGAACTTATTTACATAAAATTCACAGAGCAACGTATATTATGAATGTGGGATTCTTGAAAGTCATCATGAATTCAACGTAATTGAATTAGTAATTGAATCAGTAGCTTTGAATGAGTAAAGCACTTTCATTTAGCGCTAAACGAGCACAGATGAATGTGATATCATCAGACTTGTGTAGCGTGACTCGGTGAGCAGATTTAGCGTCAACTGCTTTCATCGCACAATGAATCAAATGGGGTTGCAGCGAAGTCGTGTCCTGTGATAACTAGGGTAGAGGGAGCAATTGTACGCATTGTTTTGTAAATCATGTTCCTCAGATTCTACGCGATCAGCGAATTGCTGTTGGATTGGTAATTGGGAGAGCGGGTGGAACCTATTTCCTATGGCAGCTAAGGCCTATTGTCAAACTACCAGAACAGGAAAGCAGAATAAGCCAAGAAAATATTAGGAGTTCCCCCTAATACAAAGTAATAACACCAGATGAAACTGTAATACCTGCTCTGCTAGTAATTAATACGAGTACACAAGTCTGAAGTACTGGGAAATCACAGCTACCAGCTGCTTCGATAAGATATCTTAGCCTCATCTGAGCTGTTACACTTCAAGTTTTTCTTTATCCATCGGATAGTCACCTTCACCAAAAGAACTAAGCAACAAATTCAGGATAACAACATACGGAATCCCTTCACTGCACTTAGCCCTAAAAGGACCTTTGCGCTTTATTCCGGAGTGACAAGATATCCAGGATGGGATGTACTGGAAGTTATTGACTACCCAGATAGCACACTCCTGGATTCACATTTAGGGTACTAACCAGGAAGATATCAACCCCTCCAACAGCTTAATTTTGCAGACCAGTTCTATGAAGGTTGAGCCTTCTTACTTAAGGCTAGTTTTAGAATACAATGACTACAAACTGTATCATTCTTAAGGGCACGAAGGGAGAGATAAAGGTATCGTAACTCTATCACATACTCTTCATTGACATAAAGCAATGGAAGGTATTAGGTAATTACCATTACAAATCGAAATTTACGATGGTTAGATCTACGTGATATAGACACTCAGAAGACGTTTATAGTACCATGATGACACTATATAATCCTTAGGGACACGGAGGGAGAGATAAAGGTACCGTACCTCCATCACGTAATCTACATTCCCTACAGACTACGTGATCAGTGATATAACCCACTAACTCTAAGCGATTGGCACGTATTATTGCTATTGTTCAAGACAAGTAATTTAATCAATGCTGTATGATTAGTTTCTACCTCAATCTTTTGGGTAAGATTATTTCGAAAGAAGACATACATCAGCTAATAATCTCAGATACAATTTGAAAAGTTTGAGCTTGATTGAACTAAAATAACGTATCTTATAATCTTGGTAAAACACCTGATTTATCATACGCAGACGTATTAACTTGAAAAAATCATTCTGAATATACCGTAGACGAAATAAAATCGGATATAACGAACAAAAATATGAAAATTACTCATAGCTATTGTTAATGCAAATAGAGAAGCATTTTCTGTCCGATATAAAATTGTAATGCAGAAAATAAACCATGGGATGTGAGGATTATAACATATTCAAATATACTATTATGTAAGGCAATGTAAACAAAATTAGGGGATTGATCCTCATAAATATGTATTTAACTCAGCAAAAGGAGCTTGTTTATCCATGCAATATTTAGGAAAAACACAATGAGTTATACTCTACCCGTTAATACGAAAGTTTAATGCTATAACTTTTGCTTCTGCTGAAACTGTGTTTTAAACGAGTTAAATTGTTTTGATTAAAGTTTGTCATTGCAGATGGAGGGTTAAAAAGGATAATAGGATTTCGGATATCTCCTACTGTCGTTATACGTTACAAAAGAGGATTGAAATCCATCCATTTTGTCAGATGAGAAGGCAATTAGTAGGTATCCATGTACTTAGAAGCTACAAGTGTGGCCGTGGGCTACCACTAAAAAAATAAAAGAAATTAAACATATCCGAAAACTGCTTGGAATGTAGACAGGATAAAATAAACCCAGACGCTTCTACTACAAGACAGCACAGGTCACGAGCACGAAAGGTCAAGAGCACCAACATCCGTCACATCAGCACAGGCGTAAGTTAGAAAAATAGTGTAAATTTTTATTTAAGTTGAATGCTTTATAAAACTTGCAAAATGAATTATTTTGGTAGTATGTAAACGTACAACAACGTATTTGAACGAAATCAGAAATAAATTTTCAAAATGACAGAAAATCACAAAATTTCTTGATCGTAATAGTGAAGCTGCGGTATTACCGAAATATTAGTTGTATGAAGTTTGATTTTTGGAATAACGTAAAGACGTCAAGTGTTAAATACGAATATTATGTACATAATCTTGTGGCCAGCTTCTTTAAAAAACTTAAAACAAACATTCAATAAACGTGTTTTTTTTTAGAAATTCTATCACAATGAATGTTACATAATATTCAATGCCACTCAATATTGCTCGCCAAGAAATTATTCCGTCCTCCAATTTCAGAGGTCTGTTTCTTTATAAAGAATGATTAAATAGCAATTATAACTGTAATCTCAAGAACTGATTAACAAATTTCTTTGAAGTTTGAGGCCTGTACTAATTTAAACTTCAAAGTTATGAGTAACAATATTGACCCTATAAAAATCTAATTGCATTCATTTATAACATACACGTGTTTAATGGGGAAAGAGCTAGTATGAATGTAATAAATATACTATTTATGTGAACTTTACTCTAAAGAGGAAAATTGGCTATTGACAGACAGTGTAATTAACACAAATAAGTTTCAACCATCTAAAACTTTTGTACTTGCTGTTACATCAACCTAAACACTTTACTCTCCCGTAATAATTGCTCTACTAGAAGGTCATTGAATGTTTTAAAACAGCGAGGAAGTAAAACTATCAAATAACCAAAATAATAACCTAATTACACACTCTTCACAATACAAAACAATCGGTTTTGGTAAATAGCAGTTACAGTCTTTATTATACATAAATCATTAGCATTGTCTTCTTTTCAGATCATTTTAAGAAGAAATTGTGCAATGCTTATATTTGTAGTTATTTACTATTAGTTATATCAACTGCGGGCCAAACGGTCTAACCTCGTTGGAACTACTTTATTTTAATACAACTGTCTATTTAATTTTTTTTTAATGCTTAATAATCTCGGACTCGAGAATAAATCATTGTATAAGCACACAGCTTCGTTTTTTCAATCGATAAGGGATTCTTTTAAGAAAGGAATTGATAGTTTCGAAGGGGAGTCGGAAAGGTAAGGCAGCAAAAGGGTTAAACACATAAAAACAATAATTTTTCTCATAGCATATTTGTTATACCTTAGAACACTTAAAACAGACCTCATGACACATACATAATAGCTGTATGACTGTCAGACAACTAGTGAAAGAGACTGAAATCGCCAATGTTAGAGCCTGTTTATGTTTAGCTGACACTGGTTTAACATTTATACATGACTAAAAAGTGTTTTGAGAAACATTTTAACATATAATATTTTTAACCCTTTTGATACCTTCTCATTTCGACCTTTACCAAAACTAGTTATAGATGAACTTTTCTTAAGGTGCATTTTTCTATCGATTTCAGTAAATCCAAGTTGTGTTCTTATAAATGGAAACATGCTCTCGCTTTCCGAACTATAACGGCGGAACTTGAGAATTGCTATACGCTATAAAGCTGAATTATAGTTGCATTTTGAATAAATCCTTATTCTGCTAACAGCAATTGAATCAATATTTCGATGAAGACCAAGACTGTAGATAATTTTGGCCTCAATATAGTAGGAACTGAAAATCGTAAGAATGTGCTGTTTGTAAAACTATTGAATTCTGAAAGACATACGAGGCCTTATTTTGAAGACGTAGACAATAAAACTGTATTGAGGAGGATTATAAATATCATGGCCTTGTGAATTAATGGGGAAAGTAAAAGCGTGTGTCGATGCGGTACCTAGCGCTGAGGGGTCGATAGCTTCTACAGGGCTTCTCGAGCCAGTCTAGCCGCCATACGAGGTAGCAACAACGGACTAGGCCACTCTTACACTGCGGCCTCCCATGAGTGCCGGGCGAGCCATTCTTCTACAGTCGTTAACTATATTTCACAGAAATATCATTATTCCATTTTCATAGGACACGATTTACTTATTCACTCTTAAGAGTCGATTCTACTAAAACAATAACAATTTAGGCATTTTGTTATAAAAAATACAAAGAAGGACACCGTTTACAAATTCATCGATGTTGGAACACACAATAGAAACACAATTTAAAGAAACTTAAATGGAAGATTTGTCTGTATACCTAGCAAGCTAAAGTATTAAATACACACACCCCTTAAAATTATCAATGAAACCTATTGTTTGCTTGCCATTGATATCTACTATTTGTGTTTTTAATTTTTATTACTACTAGAAAAAATACACTTCGTATATAAAGATGCTAGAGGGACGTCTTCACGGGCGATTTTAATGAAGGTTAAATGGGATAATCTGATCAGTTTTGTAACTGTAAGTTTGTCAGATCCTTAAAATGATGCAGACCGTGATATAGTAAATTAAACACTACTCATTTTTATGTGGATTCTGAACATAAATATTTTGTATGACAAACTCTACTGATGGCGCTTTAAATTCGGGTGAATGCTTTCCAGGTCAATAAAGACAAACCGGAAAAAAATTGAAATAAAGTATGTAATTTGGCCTCACTATTCCAATATTGGGAAGAAAAATTATGATCCAAGAGGTGCCAGTGGTGCTCAAGATGAGTGATATTTTTGACTTTTAACTAAAACAATATTCAGAATTACTTCATCGTTATGGCTGTATAACGAGTGGTCCGTAGTTGGTCACACAATATTGATCCCATGTCTTCAGTAAAGACACCTCATAATAACGTGTCAGGGGATTAGTGGTGCATTCCAGTGGCATAATTGTGGTAAGAAAGTGATTAGAGGAGGAGGTAGTTCAAAGTAGCATTTTTTACAGAACACAAGGCGTTTGAATTTGAGTCCATTGTTTTTGAAATATCTAAGAATGACGTTCGAAGTACGTCTTCAATGTGAATGAACTTGATAGTATTTTTTTAAGCATCAGTTGTACGATATATACCAGAGACTGCACTTCGAGAAGACTAATGAAAAATATAAAAAAAATGGATGTTTTTAGCACAGTAGTACATAAGTGTGATAGGCTACATTAAAAATCGTTATGACTAACGGTTATACTTGAATTTTAACGGGAACGGGACGGAATTTTAACGGGAATTTTAAATGTAGCCAACCCTCAATTTCTTAGTTCAAAATAATCCCCAAAATTACAAATTGAATGGTGTGATATATAATAGAATATTTGTCTATACATTACAGACTTTGTTTGTTGCAACACGTTTTTAATGCTCTTTAGGTTAAAGTATATTGTTTAAACTTCACGTAAGTATAGAGGATTAGTTTCTTGCGATAAAACTTGTATGAAAGTTAATTGAGCTCTATTTACATTCTTGATAAACAATGAGACCAAACGGTAATGCTTACTGTTATGTGTCTTGTGCTATAATTTTGCCAGTACGGAAACAAAAAGGGTGAGATTACCACATATTTTAAAAAAATACCTAAAATTGTCAGAACCATTTCTTATTTATTAAGAAAACTGTAATGCAAACCAGTTTTTGTGAACTTTTTGATAAAATAAACGTTTGCAATAACTTATCCTCATAGTGGTCGTTTACCAAATTTTTTTAATTTTTTTCATTCAAATTCGACATTTTCCAATTAATTTAATTTAATTTTTTGTAATTTTTTCCTTTATATTTTCTACCCAGTTACATTGTAGGAGTCAAAATACTCGTGTATCCTGATTATTTTCTACATGCTGTATCTCTTAGTCCGATTGAAGTCATATAAACTTACTTTTTATCAAGTTACATATGTATTGATACCCATGGAAGTTTAACAATTTTAACAGAGTCCTCCAAAAGAAACGTGTTGTGGGTTGCACCTACATTGAATCACAATATATGAAATCACTACATCATTTAACAACAAGACAATCTAAAAAGGCCACCGTCTTTAAATTATTTCTGAGATGTAATTTACCATTGAAATGTTTATATTTTTATTCATTTTATGTAAAATTGTGTCTGCATAAAATTAGACAATCCAATGCTTCCAAGTACAATCATAGCAAAGGACAGTGTCAGTTCCCGAAATCTGTTACAGCATAATCTATGGTTGCATAAATGTTTCCAGTACCAAAAATAGGTCAGCTGATTTTCTTTTAATCTATTAGAGTTCGGTTTGAAATTCGAAATATTACAGCGGGGATGTATCGCGATGCTACAGTCGGACGGCCATACACGATCAATTAATGACGTCACGGATAACTCTGCGGGGGAGGGAAGAGGAAGGGTGTGTGAGTCACGGACACGGGAGCTCGCCCCTTATCACACCACTATCACACTTCCCCCTCTCGACACGCGCGTGCTACGCTACTGCTGACTGGGCGAACTGGAGGGGATCACGTAACTCTAGGACCGGAACTGTGGACTCAAAAATTTGCGTCGAGCACCAGCTGGGGGCAATCCTTTCTTCTGTCCAACCAAGCTTAAACACAGCAGTTTTCTTTACTAGAAGAGTTCAAACGAGTAGGTGTCTTGTCTACCTCTTACATAACGAATTGAAAGAGTAGGAAAATGACTCATAGATTATATAGTATGAATAGGGAAGTTAAAAAAGAAAGGATGTGTATAATTGGCCCGATTCCTAAACGTAATATCCCTTGCAACCATATACGGACATTATATCGCTCCGGATAGCGAGTAGTGATTTTTACACGCCTATCCCGGACCACTCTTGTTGTCTTTTCATATTTAGTCTAGATACAAAGAATAAACTCACTAAGAATCCTGCAATCTGAGACGTATATATCCAGCGTTAAATGATCGTTCAATAAGTGAAAATTACATATTAACGATTGTAAATAAAGAGAATTGTGATTTACTAATGCACGTAGTTAGTTATATGGATGTTCCAGACCACTCTTGTTGTGGTTTCGTATGTGATCTAGATACAATGACTAAACCAATTAAAAGAGTTCTGCAATTTGAGACGACAATGTGCAGTGTTAAATTATCGTTTAAAAATGTGAAGATGATATTGATGACTGAACATAAAGGTAATAATTGTTTACTAATACATGTAATGAGTTGAGTTGTGTATATTGTGTCTTTTACGTTTTCACAATGTATTTTCTCATTTTGTAACTGCATACTTGTACCTAACAGCCAATATTTGTCAAGGTGAAATTAAAGTTGGAGACAATTGGTTTTCAATGTGGTTGTGTTATTCGTTAGGTTCAATGTGTGAAATTAAAATGCCTTTTTAAAAAGGCGAAAATAAAAATAAAAAGTTACAATTTAAAAGTTAATGCAAAGTGCAGAGTATTAATTATTTTAAATGTCTTTCATAAAATGAGGACCCTAGCGATTCTTCCTACGGCTTGGGAAGAAAAATTCACTTGCGTCATTGCTTGATCATTTGTTATGAGGATATCTTGATTTTTCAATTGCAAAGAAAATTCAATCATTGCATGATACCGTAACATATTTTAAGCCTCAAGTTAAAAGCTTAAATATATCTGTTCATTGTTCTAAATATGTATTAAAATAAAGTAAGTGAACGAATAGATCTCACTATTACACTCATCTCTGCGCGTATGAATGGATAAAGTTTAAACTAAAAACAATCAAACAGTAGACTAACGGGTGAGTAAACCTCGAAACTACCGTAATTGATTATTACATTGATATAACCACTCAATGGTTAAATTGAGAACTCAAAAGTTCAACTAACTTCAAATAATAAGTATATATTATAAATAAGTTTTGTTAAACATAAAGAATCCAAAACCATAATTTTCACGAGGTGAATGATTGAAATCTTAATGTTGTTATTTATCACATTTACATCACAATTATAAGTATGTAGAGTTAATAGCACAATAGCTTACTTTATAAGATTAACAATAATAAAGCAGTATGGTATTACTACTGTGTAAGTGACGTAGAATATGCACAGCGTAACTTATTAAAATAAATTGAGGACAATTTATTGAGTACAATGAGTAAGTGTTATCAAATATCAGATATCAAGGTGTATAACACTGATATTCTTACGTCTATCAGAGGTTACACTATCTTACAGTTTCACAAGATTATAATTTTGATATATTCTAGGTGATATACTAAACGCGAATAACAAATGTCCCTATTTTAAAATAAATACATAGCGTGTATCACGTTTAAATCTGTCCATCTCATTATCAAAGCAGCAATGCTACCAATTAATTGATAAATATTCTTGTGTGTGGGGCATACATTTATACATACAAGGTTAATAATCATGCTTATAACATTTAACAGTTAAAACACTATTATATTTAAGAAATGTGTATTTATTTCTTTACATCGTTGCTATATAAATAATAAAATAAGAACATATACCTAGTCAACATAAAATTAGATGGAATATGTAATGGGTTATTTGCACAGGCAAACATTATTAATATTTTAAACTTAGGTATATATAAAAACAAAACCTTATTAATGCAAATCTAGGAATAGTTTAGTTGTTTAAATTAGAAAGCATTTTATATACTGGAAACCAAATTAGAAAACATATCACTCAAGAAAGGCTGAGTTTTTGACAAATAGATGTTTTAAATACGGGTTCTCAATGAACCACTGGGGAGATAGAACACCGGAAATTAAACACTACTCATTAACGAGTCACGTGTTTTAGAAATGCAAAAAAGCATTTATCGTTCATGTTTCGAGGGGTACATTCTAATTAACATAGGAAAGTGTAGAAAAGAAAAGAGATCTTCTATGTGGCTTTACTACAAAGTAATTTTCAGTTTTATTGCTCACTAACCTGCATTATTCACTTATAGACTGATGTGAAAAATAAGAGATACGTTTATGGAAAATGCATTATAATGACCATCCTATAGTCCTGAAACAGTTGCACAATTTTTAGTTTCAAAATTTGGGGTAAATTGGCATAAGGGATATTAAAAATGTAAAGATGAATATATGAGTAATAATTAATACGTAATGAGAACCTCCCTCGGGATTCGTGGGTTATAAGAGTTTAGGGCTGAGTTGGATATATCGTAGGGCAAAATCCTATCCGTGACAAGTACACTTCATCAGCAATATAGGCATACCTTGCAATCTCCCTGTTATTCTGTTTGATCCTATACGTTGTATCATGCAGGTGGTCATACGGAGGGTATAAAGGATATCGGCTTTTCCTTTTTTAATATTGGTCAGTGGCGTACACAGAATCACAATTGATAAACATTATATAAGTCCTCATTATTAATGAAATAGCGTTAGCTTTGTCTACCCTTTCCTTAGCATCTATCCATTTAGATAAATCACCCTGACACTGTCCACCATCACTGGCGTGACTATACTGCCAAGAAAGAAGTTAACTTTAAAAACGTTCGTGATCGGTAATTATACAGATTTGTTAATGGTATGTTTTAACTGTGCTTAATGAGACGTCGAGAGAAGGTGACAAACTGAAGTGGAAGGTTTTGGGGAAAAGGTAATCCGCATATTTTCCTAGATACGTCCCTGATCTGCAAGTATATTGGCACGTGAATGGTAAGTCTTAATGGTGCTTAATAAGACATCAGAGTAGGTAACAAACTGAAGTGGAAGGTTTTGGGGAAAAGGTAATCCGCATATTCCCCTAGATACGTCCCTGATCTGCAAGTATATTGGCACGTGAATGGTAAGTCTTAATGGTGCTTAATAAGACATCAGAGTAGGTAACAAACAGAAGAGGAAGGTTTTGGGGAAAAGTTAATTCGCCTATTCCTCTAGATACGCCCCTTTTCTGTAATTATATTGGCACGTGAATAGTAATTCTTAACGGTGCTGAATGATACGTCGTGTGCAGGTGACAAACTGAACAGGGAGGTTTTGGGGAAATATTAATTATTCGCATATTCCCATAGATACGCCCATGACCTGCAGTATACTGGCACGTGATTGGTAACTTTTAACAGTGCTGAAAGATACGTCGTGTGCAGGTGACAAATTGAAGAAAAATAAAGGTTTTGAGGAAAAATAAATTCACATATTCCCGTTGATACGCCTCTCATCTTATTGGCAAGTGATACGCCCCTGGTTTTACTGGCACGTGATTGGTAACTTTTAACAGTGCTGAATGGTACATCGTGTGCAGGTAACAAACCGAAGAGGGAGGTTTTGGAGGAAAATAAATTCACATATTCCCGTTGATACGCCTCTCATGTTACTGGCACGTGATACGCCCCTGGTTTTACTGGCACGTGATTGGTAACTTTTAACAGTGCTGAATGGTACATCGTGTGCAGGTAACAAACCGAAGAGGGAGGTTTTGGAGGAAAATAAATTCACACATTCCCATTGATACGCCCCTGATCTTACTGGCACGTGATACGCCCCTGTTCTTACTGGCACGTGATTGGTAACTTTTAACGGCGTTGAATGAATCGTCGAGCGCAGGTGACAAACTGAGGAAGCAGGTTTCGGCGAGTGCCAACACCTGTCCTGATAACAGAAGTGTACTACTGATAAGATTACCTCTAAATCGACTCGTAAACCATCATTGTCGATATATTCATTGCATATGACCGTAATTTACTCGATCAATTGGCACATAGAGTTTGTTCTCAGTGGTGGATTATCGAATCTTGAACAGCTGAGTAACTTCCTCCCCACTTAAGTATGTTTAAATTTTACGATGGCTGGGGTATATTCATCTCAATTTGTTTGTTAATGAAAGTGCTTGCTAAACTTTGTGTATTAGTATTTATCACAACCAAAGAAAATGAAAATGAAGGGAATGGAGATTTTTCGCGCTTAGACACTATGTCGCTAGGTGCTTGAAAAACAAAAGTGGCGAGGTTGGACCAATTACAACCGTGTAGTCTAAATGTTCACAAGCCATTGCTCAATTTCAATTAAGTAGATAAGTCTGTTGATGGTGTCAGAAGTGTTAATATAAGCTGTTACGTAGTGTATTGTTAAGCGGTAGACTTCATAGAGCTGACAAGTCTTCTTTAAATTGTACAATTTTCTTTGGGAAACAATAAAATACAATCGCACATCCTTGGGATAGACCAGTCCAGAGTTCAAATATTTTAAAAATAAAATGAAGTGACCAATTAACTGACAGTTTTATACAAACCCCTCCATAACCTCTAAACCTATTCGTATAAGTCCACTTAAAAATGCATCAATTAGAATTAAAAAAAAACACACACACACACACACACACACACACACACAAGAATTCTGCTAAATTAAACAGCAGACTGTCCGTACTTTTTCTATATCCACACATACAATGCAAAATCTGGAGATTTTTTATATTTGTGACTAGAAAACGCAACGGGTCTGAAGTACTTATTTTACTTTCTTTGCATTGTAATAATGAAGTAGTGTACATTTAAGAAGCATCATTTGAATTTTGTTTGGATCAAAACTTACATTTGAACATAAACAGGAGATAATATTTCAAAATAGTCCAACATCATAACTTAAAACATGAATTCTTACGACTAGGTGGCACACAGTTAGTCACTGGTTATCTACTTCAGGTTCTGACTGAGTTAGTATAATAGTAAACGGCTCAGAGAAATAGATCGATAATGTTACACGTACGAGGATAACGCGTGATAGCGATATCAAGATGATGTAATATACACGTTAGAATTTAAGAGTCTAGGGATTGAGGAGGATTTCTCTGAATGGTCACAGTTTACGTGCGACCTGCTGGTCAAGGAATATTTCAACAGTGGATGTGTATTTTGATCATTAAATAACTTAATCTTGTTATAGGGTAAATTTTAAAATACGCCACAACTCACCTGCTAAAGATAACAGATAACATTGTTTTAGTGATGATAGTATTTGGCTTCCAAGTGACACAGACTCTTTGTTGGGAAATGACCCATAACTAGAGCTACTGGACGCGTAAACTGTACTACCGAATGTTGTTATAACCGATCTCTAAGTGTAACGGTTTGTGGTATAGCTTAGGCTACTTGTAGTCCGTTTTAAACTTTCTGTTTTTTGGAACCTATATAGATGATTATTAAATCTTCACACCTTTTTTTACACCTTTAACATTTGACTGTATTCAATAGTGTTGGTATGACTTAGAAGGCAGAAGATCTTCGGTTAGGGTACAGTGAATTTCAAATACAATTATTCACGTGATATCTGTTATCGTAAAAATAAGGGTGCTATTTAAATTAAATTAAAAGGAAAAAGTTCTATAAATGAAGAACAATAATATTCATAAGTATAAACAATACGTGGACAAACACGCTTTTGTAAAATGTAAACTTTTATTTAAACTTATTACTTACTTGGGAGTGTCGATCCGCTGAGGAGATGCGAACACGATGTGAGAACGAGATACTGTATAATCTGACAGACGCTGGGAGCCACAAAAAGTAATTCGTTTGACCGAATCGCAAACTGTACAAATCCTTAATTGAGGATGCTTTAATAGGATTTCTGTTTACAAAGTATCCTCCCCGTAGAAAGTGGAACCAATGCGCTGTGGAGGGGGTTGTGTAATGGGGGGTGTGGGGGTGTGAGGTGGGGGAGGGTTGGAAGCGCGTGCGCCTCGGAGTCTGAGTGGACCAATAGTCTCCCGGCCTTGAACCCTTCCCGTCGTCTACGATCTCGTTTAGCCATCTCTAAATACTTTCCCCCAAGATTTATCTCGACGCTTGAACGGTTTGCGCACCAATATTGAACGTGCCAACAATACAGGCACGAGGCTGTCTCATAATCCGCCTCAATACTTCGCATTTCCGATAACACCACCACGGTTACGTTACGCTTAGATTTCGTTCCGTAATCAGAAAGACGTACAGATCCTTACAGTTACACTGGGATACGTTATGGAAAGCTTAAGGTTCCTCTTTGCTTGTTGATGCTAATGATGGCTAGAAGAGAGTAAATGTTATATGGGTACATATAACTGATACCCTGAAAATGAAAACAATATGCAATGGGTTGAAAACAAGAAGCAAATTTTGTGAAAGTAAACTTTCCAAGTTGAAAAATGTATTCTGTAGCATAAAATTATACACGTTCTGCGACGTAGAAGAGTTTTGTGGAATTATTTTGGCTTCACCAAGGTTTGAGGACCATGCACTTATTTAGGAATGGTGAAAAGTAACTTTTTATAAACCTGATGTAACAACAAATTAGCTATTTATAGTTAGACTCTGTCAAAGATCCATGCAAGACAACATATCGGTGTTAACAAGTTAACACAAAAGCCGAAATACCGTGTTAAACGTAATCCGTAGTCCTTTATCTAGTAATATTTCTTTCATGTTTACAAACATTAAATACAATTTCTAGAAGATATTCAATTAATTAATTTCGTCCTACTATAAACGTCTTGTTAATCCTAGTGTAAATGAAAGAGCAAGTGTGTGAAAACAACCGGAAATCTTTTGAAGTCTGACAGTACAAGACCATTAATGTTAAACTTGTTGCCGCTGATAACACATCCTTACCACATAAGCTCAACTGTTGAGTTTAATTCATTCGAGAAGAAAATGTGTAAAAAATACACAATCTATACAAAGTAATATCTATATAAAGTAAACGCATTGGTCAGAAACATTATGTATAAGATTTTAAGAAACAAGTATTTACGTTTTATAATGTCACATTTACAGTTTCAGGCAATTTTCTAATGGTGCCACAGAAATCAAAATTACCAACGTAATTTTGGGAACAGTATAGTTAGCTGTCTATTAAAAATAACAACACTGTTAAAAAATTTAATTGTTAATGACCTCATATGTATCTATTACATATGCGCATTTTTTATGAACACTTGTATGGAACAATCTAATATATCTAGATGTTTTTAATTTGTTTTTTGTTTATACGGTTTGTCATGAAACGAAATAAATTTACAAATGCATCAAAGATATATCAATTTGTACTTATTATGAGAACTCAAAATACGTTAAATCAGTTGGTATAAAAAAGATCACAACATCAATGTATTCCAGTTGTGATTATACAAGGTGTGGCATATGTAAATCCTTTTAAACTGTGAAACTTTGAATCCATGATCTATGTACATGTGGATACACAATCAAGAATAAACATATTTTATAGAATACAAAGATACAAATAAATAAATATTAAACTCAGCAAGTGAGTTTTTAATCGCAAAATTATGTATTTCGTTGATTTTGCAGTAAATTTGATTGTTTCCGATTACAACTAGATAAAATATTCAATTACTCATTAAAAACAGTGTACTTGTATGTTCGGATCTTTATTTATTCATTCCTACTAAAGGCGTTGGTAAGTTTAGTCTTTACATTTCGTGTTTATTATTTACGTTTGAAAACCCATACTACTGAACAATTAAGGTTCCTTTAGTAGGCTATAACATTTATGTATTTACGAGGCCAATCGATTTATATATCAAATACATAAATATATTTTACATTTTTATTTACGCATAACATGTTCTTTATTTAATCAATTACATGGCTTAATCAATTTTAATGTCAATTTTACAATCAGGGTGCACAAAATATTATACCATAAACAAAACCATTTTAAAAGGCTAATTCAAGTTAATAACTTATACAGATTCATATTTTTCATGTAATTCAAATTGTATTACATTACTACGGAGTAGTTGGATTTTTCGTCAATAATCTTGAAGCAAAATCGCAAAATCAATAGTTCACAAAATTACTATACTTGTGAGTAGTACAAGATAGAGCATAGTTTAGGAATGAATGATGCTAATACACAGAATTCAACTTAGCTTAACTGTACACCCCAATCGAAAGTCACATGCTAGAGAACATAAGAAGATGACATTTGTTTAGGAAGGATGATATACCTTAGACGCAATGTAACATGCTATACTCTCCAGACGGTATACACATGCTACAGTACAACATAAAACGTTAGATCGGGTTATGCTGAGCCACCTGAGACTCAATGTAAGTTCGTTGGACTCCCCAGTTTATATTCACGAGCTGTAGTATAAAAGGAGATGACATTAATTTAGGAATGGATGGTGGTCAGACACCAGACACTTGTGACTCAAAGTAGGTTGATTTTAGTCCCAATCGGAATTCACATGCTTCAAAGGGCACATTAGCTTAAGAGTGCATGACGTCAACATGATTGTATGCAACTTAGGCTCAATTCGTAGCATACAATACTCTCCAACAAGTTTTCAAATGCTATAGTACAACAGAAGATGTTAGTTTAGGATTGGATGATGCTTGGCTGTCTAAGAATGTAGCTTGACTACTCCGCAATCGGAATTCACATGCTATAGTACAAATGTAGACGACATTATTGAAGGAATGAATGATGATAAGTCACCTCATACTCAAAGTAGGTTTATTCTACTCTCCAATGAGAACTTCGCGTGTTATAATACAGAAGAAGATGGCATTAGGTTATCAATGGACTCTGGTGAGACACCTTACACTCAATGTAAAATGATGTTACTTTCGAGCCGGTATTCACGTACTATACTAAAGCAGGAGATGATAGTTTAGGATTAGGTGATGCTGAACCTTCTGATATTCAATGTAGATTGGATGTATTCTCCAATCGGAATTCATATGCCAAAGTACAAAAGAAGATGGCATTAATTTAGGGATAGATGATGATAAGACATCTCAGTGATAAGAGAATTAGTGTGGCTTAATTGTATTCTCCAATCGGAATTCACATGCTACTATAAATACTATAAATGTGGACGAAATTAGGTTTGGATGATAAGACGTCTGAGACTCAAAGCAGGTTGATGCTACTCCTCAGTCCGGCTCCAGCTTCCAGCTCCCTTCTCTACAGAAGTCATTGACACAGATGAAAAACGTATTGTCAGCTTCATCACTAATTCCAGGAAAGTTCAGATATTTTAAATGATATATAGATAAATAGGCTGGTAATAGCCAAGCGCTGAAAGGAACAGGCTCAACCAAAACCCCAACATCCCCACACTATCTTAATACCCACGGTCTAGCGTTCTAATGAAACTATAGTAGAAAGTTTATTAATGACATTTGAATGTATGATGTATGATATTTTTTGTTAATTTCCACACATCGGTTCTGAGCAGTTGTCTTTAGTTTTCTATTGGTACCTTCGATGTTTGATTCTTTCTGACTTCTATAGTTTTATCTGTAACGTAGAAAGCACACTCTTATTTAGCACCTATGCACTATGCAAGTGTTCATGTTGCAAGAGAGATAATTCTGGAGAGAGTAGGCGCAGAGATTTGTATATAAAAAAAGGATAAGTTGTTTCCCTTTAAGCGTTATTTTATCCGTCCTCATGTACTAATGGCATTTGATAGAATCTTCTCAAACAGAATAAGAGTGACAGTCAATGCAGTACAAGGTCGATGTTACTGATAAAAAAGGTTACTGTCACAGACGAGATTTGAACCTGCGCTAGCTCTAACACTGGTCCTAGGTCCCACGTTGTAGACCACTCGACTATATGTGCTTCCTAGTATACCCTGACTAATTTTAACTATTAGAATATCTGAATTTCATGGAGAAAGTGGCTTATCAAAATAATTTGTGACTGGAATGGTATTTTTAAATTTCCACATTGAGCTGCAATTAAAAGCTCCTGTCGCAGATTCTAGACCACACCCTACCTCTCTTTAAAGGCTTCAGTAAAAACCCAATGGCATAACTATTACACCAAAGCTATTAATTCACGTTAAAATTTTTTGAAAAATGTAGAACCAATTTTTGAATGGTGACATGTATAACGTCTGCCACATCTTGGATAGAATTTAGTAATATATAACAGAAAGTAAGTTATAAAGGTTACAAATTGTTTTTAATATCCGCAGATACTGAATATTGTTTGAATAAATGCCGTGTTATATATAATTAAACTAATATTTAAAAAAAAGTAAAAGCAAGTTGTTACTTGTGCTTATAGACAAACCCACGTTATTGCCGAATTGATGAGATCTAATCGTTACAAGATTTGAGTAACGATACACCAGCTAAAATGACACAACGATTTGATACGATCTAGCGTTCACTTTTGGCTAACGCACTAAGTACCGCCTATCCAGGAATATCATTCCCGTACATCAAAAGAGAACTTTTGTAAAGCGAAGGTCTATATGCGAATGGTACTGTATAGTAACGATCGCGTGTTCCCGATTAAATAAAGTACATTAAAAAAAAGAAATTTAAAGTAAGTAAAGTCTTACTTTATCTCAAGGAATCACTTTGGAAACGTTGGGTCATTGGATTAAATCAACTATTGATTGGGATCCCGAAGTATTACCGAAGTACCAGGACTACGTTAAATTTTCAACCAATTTCAACTTGGCCTAAATGAAAAAGTAGTAAAGGAAGTACTATATCAATACTACTGATATATCAACACACTATGTGTGTTAGTATCATGTCAAACAATCATGAAGTCTAATGTAGTTAACAACTATTCAATGTTTTGCAATATATACTACCATATTTCAAATACAAAGACACAATACCATTAAGTACATTTCTATTTAGAAATATTTGATAGGAGAAAGGACCTACTTTGCTGTAGTAAATCCTATGATGGCATGTGACAAGAACCATATGGGGTTACCTCAGAACTGTAGGCTACAGGCGAGACACTGAGACGGCAGGTGTATTGAGGAGCGGGTCAAGGACGATGCCCCACCCACCCAGAAGAGAAGTCTGCACGCGTTCGAACCGAACCGAAAAGCGCGGTCCAGCGAAGAGCAGAGCCGTGCTGGCTGCGTCAGCCTCCCGCGCAGCCCCGCCCCGCGCCCGGGCACCCATCCTCGTATCGCCGGGGTCGCTCCTCGCTCCAGCACAGTTTTCCTCCCTTTGTTTGCACCAGGAAAATCCTTCTTCCTGCAGAGTTTGCAGGAGTACTTCAAAATCCTCTGGGACAAATCGTCTTATGTGACTTTCCCCATTATGGAAACCAATAATTTATGTGTTTGGAACCAATGTATTCAAAGTAGGCGGGTACATCTAATTAACACGTTTAAATGACCAATAATTGTTAAAAAGAAGTATTATGTATGTTAGGAAGTTTAATAAGAACTGAAGAACTGATCTCCAAGCTGGAAATTTGTCAATTCGGATCGTCCTGTTCAGTTATCGAGTATATAGCCTATAACAAGAAAATGTCGACCTTCGTGATATTGTCCCTGTGTAGTTGAAGGGATGATTCTGCTACAACCAAGGTCCAATAAACCAAGGCTCCTATAGTTTAATACTCACTCCAAAAGCACTGTTGTCACTAACAGGTGTAGGACACTCTGATGACGAAGCCTTCTAAAATGAAAGAATATTCTCGCCTTTGCTCCTAGACTTTGCTTGAGCGTTGTACATATTGCATGAGGGGGCAGCTAGGTCCGCCCTGTCACTCAATGACTGGTCGCGTGGCCTAGATTAGGGCGTGGCGCTCAACTGTCTTCACCACAGAACACAAGATGGTGCGCTTTTATAGATAATCTGCTTTATTTACGAAGAATCCCCTTTTTTGTTGATTAGTATATAAAGAATAAACTTAGTATGTTAGAAAAATATTACTACGGCATTTTTTAAGCTACAAACACTGTTATTCTAACTATGGTGAGAAAGTTTTACTGTTTGTTTTCAAACATGTATTTACTTGTTTTGTGTAGATTTTAACCTAGATAAGTTGGTTAAAACTTACGTCCCATGGATTTACTTCTGTGTGTTTCACTGTTACATATTTTGGGTGAGAATGTTTTTCATCGTTATAGTATATAGATACATTTACAAAATGTTTAGTTAGTGAATCAAGAACCGCATTCAATCTAGAACCGTTCACTATAGCACTTTGGCATTTAGTGACCTTTGCCAATGCCATTTTCCTCAGAGCGCTTGGTTATTTAAGGGTCTTTCTGGTCTTCTTGTGGAAATGTAACGTATTTTTCAAGTACAAATACTTTTGATAATATAATATCAAGAGTTAATCATTGAAACAAATGTAAGTCCGTAGTAAGCATTTCAATGGAATAAAGCATTGTTTAAATTAAGTCAACGATCTTTATACTTTACACTGTTTAGGTTTTGGAATTAACAGTTGAAATCTTCATGTATATATATATATACAAAGACAATAGATTTTCATTTACACACGATATCTTCGTACTTAAAACATGCCAAAATACAGTTTATGCCCTTGAAATGAAATCAGTGCAATTCACCATTTTAATTCTAATGCCAGTCTTCTTATTAATGCAGTAAGTAATAATTTTAAATTCTGCTACATAAGATTTACATCTACAATAATGGAACATAAAAAATTAAGTACCAAACTACTTTAGTCTAAAACAATATTAAAAGTATCCAGACTACAACAAACAACTGAAAATTTAAACACACTTAACTATTTATTGTAAATTAATAACTAAGCGAGCACCGACTAAAACTACAGAGTAATTAAAGGTACAGTACAGTGAATCAGAGATATTACCCTGCAAGGGTTGAGAGAGGTGATAGGTCTGAGTGGTGGCCATATATAACACTGATATGATGATTCACCCCTTCCACCAGATTACACTTGGCACGCACAGTATTAATATCATTCACTGGAAACTGTTGAAATGATTGATACAACTCCTATACCAGTTTAGTAGATACTGTTCCAACTGGCTAAGCTACCAGAGCCTCTAACTATTACAAGCTCCAATACTACTTTCAGTCATGCCTTATAACAACCCCAACCGCTCCCGAGCCATTTCCAGAGTCACCACGACTGCGCGAACCGGTCCCCTAGTCGGACGATAACACAATAGCGCGAACGGCACGGGGGTGACAGCGGCGGCATTATTTTGGCCCCAGCCACGCTCCACCAGAGCACCCTTTAAAGGGGACGTATTAATTATAATAATTGGAAGGGGACTGCGTGGCCAGCTGTTGGTGACGTCACGGGAATCGATCAACACCGGCGACTCACTGATTTCTCACGGCTAAAAGGTCGTTACCTCTTAACACACATTTGTCGGTCAAAAACTGAGTATATCAACGGTTTCATCATGAATACAGTAAATCTCGTTATTCAACTCTGCTATAGCCTATGGTAAAATATTTTAATATACTACCAGGAAATGAGGCCAAAGTGAATTGTTGTTCTAAATCGTTTCTAAGATACTACTTAAATTATAATTTATTGTCAAAAGTTTTAAGTAGAGATCCACGGTTACTAAACAATTATGAACTTTGAATTTTACAAAAACTCAAGGAAATGGATCACGAAAATCACTCTTTACTGTATTGAAATAAAATACGTGCAATGCCATCAAAATGTTGCGTACTGTTCCAAATCTGAGGGTGTTTATACTAGTAAACCATAAATTGTAGACTTATACGCTCAAGCTGTACGTCCAATCGATAAAACACTAAGTTATGATGAAATCAAGGTTTGACAACAGTAGCTACTAGCCGAGGCCACCGAGTAACCCCGGCGCGGTGGGAAGACCCGCATCCTGAACCCGACGGACCACCTGCAGCGTGAAGAGCTACGAACCGGCGAACACTCATCGAGCATTGATACAGACAATTAATGATGAGTAATGTGAAGGTGTGTTACCTGGTGTGGACGGTGGAGACGACGCCGGTGGAGTGCGGGGCTGCGACGCCAGATGAGTGGACGCCAGGACGCCGGGACGCGTGCGCGCCTACTAACTCGCCACGCGTGCGCTCCCCTCCCCTCCCCTCGTAACCCCGCACCCCACACGATCGATATAGCCTAGCCACGTCGCGTTCTCATTAAGGATATCAGCTTTTTGGTACGAAATTTGCATATATTTAGAGCGCCCTGTGATAGGGTCCGGTTGTGGAGAAGTGTCTCCTGTTGGTAAAGGCACTTTCACACAGCACACTCTTAGATACCGAAAAACTCACGGTCGGCTAAAAGTACACGGGCGGCTTGTAGAATACGTAAACAAACTACCGACGCTGGAAGCCGGAGAGGATGTGCTCGCTGGGAGGCAGTCGGAGGGTGTGTGACCTGGAAGCGCTAGGTTCACTACAGATCCCACGCCCCAGTTGCCTAGGATACGGCAGGGAAGATGCAAGGGCCATTGACCCACACCCGGCCATCAATGTACTAGGTCCTGGACGATATTTCCTGTCTTTTACCAGGGAACTGTTTTAGCTAGAACGATTGAATATAAAACATTTGTATTTAATTTATTATTAATACTTTTATGAGAATCTCACCGATCTCCCAGTGGTCAAAGTCCCGATCAACACAACTCTCGAAATTGAATCATCCTAGAGTCCCAGCAGCAGAGTGCAAGACAGACAGCATAGCGACTTGTCATTTTACGTTGAGTAACAACTAGCCGCAGTCACTATTCAAATGTATATATGACGCCAGTAACTATAATAACGAGGTTACTCAGATTGACGTAGGTACAAATTAACGCACCTCACAAATTAAAATTATTCGTCGAAATTGTCAAACCTATATTTTCTACTATAGAACAACCCTAAGGAGAATTCTATACAAAAACAAGTCTTTTAGGGTTCGATAGCTGAGAGAGTTGAAAGTCAAAGCTCTTCTTTTATCTATTCCAACCAGCTCCGAAATATCTTTATTAGGCCTTATATTTTATGTATAAATCCAAGATACAGAAGATTAAAAAATTGATATTTTTTCTTTTTTTAAATAAAAAAGAAAAAGAAACAGTATGTACCTGCCATTTTTTATTTAGCACTTTACTCTAAGGAACGATCCCATACCTTACAAAACCTGCCCATGTTCTTTTTTAAGAAATATTATTATAAGCATTTTATTGTTAAAGATTTTTTAGATAGTTAAACTACAGTTTCGTACTCTAAAATAAAGCAAATTGTTTAATATTGATTGTACGAATCGTAGTGACATGAGTTCTCTTTTTAATACATATCATTCTAGATAGATCTGCAGTAGTTTCATAACCTAAACAAAGAACTTGTTGAATACTCGCTTCTAGCAGTTTTAGCTAGACGAATCCTTTTATTACGGATATACTAGTTAGTCGCTTAGTTTTGTGCCCTAAATAAAGTAATTTGGTCTATATTCGATTCTACCTATTAAAAGTTTTCATCTAATTTCGTTCTTATTAAACTTCAATATTGAAACTCACTTTCTTACTTATTTGAATTAATTTCATCTCAGCCCTTAGCCTTGAACAAGAAGTAACGGCAAGAATTTATTTATTTACAAGGGTATAAACAAGTTACATAGAGTAATGCGTAATAGCAATACGTAAACGATTATGAGACTATAGTTGTAAACCTGAGAATGTACGGTATAGAACGTAAGACTACAACTTCACCTTTGTTAACCTTTAAGTTTTTTTTAATCGGACACTTTTGCAATAGGCCTACCGTATAATATTTTACAATTCAAAGATTTCCTTTGTTAAGACGGGTCAAATATAATTTTTCCATTGTAAGGAGCATGATTTGTTCACTAAATTGGTAAGTCAATTATCAAAATAAATCTTGTACGTATATATAAAACTTTAGAGTTTTTCTCATTTACAGGTAGCTTGTGTAAAGACGGTTTTTATTCTTTGTTGATTGAATATTTCAAATTTTACAAAAGTATATAAGTATTTCAAATATATATATATATATATATATATATATATATATATATATATAAAACTTAAAGGTATGTATAAAGCATATTTTAAAGGTATATTGTAACTTTGCAACAGGTCCACTAGTATTTCCAGTGGAAAAAGGTTTTTACAATTTGGCGCCCGAACAGGGACTTTAATTGGTTTGTTACGTAAGTTAATTATTATTATATTACGTACTATCGGACCTGACGTTGAAAGAAAAACGTGTGTATAGCAAACCATCTTCTCAGCAAATAATATATATTGGTCCAGGGAACAAAAATAGTTTGAAGGACTTGCGGAGAAACAACTAACAGATGCCCCTTTGTTAACAAACCAATATAACCCATTGCCTTTACAGATGCTCTCTATATACATCAAATGTATGGCATTTGTTACTCAAAGGAATATCAACTGTAATGGGAGAAGTGGTCCATATAGGATTTCTGGAACAGTTATATCAACTAATTGCGGCATATTAGGTTCCACCAAACCAAATTAGGAAATCACTTACAGAAGATTTTAAAAGGAATTCTCTTCTTTGGTAGAGAAATAATAGGGGTTTATGGTAAACATTTGACTTCTTTGAAATTTTCAAACTCCAGTTACTTGCAGGGTGTTATAGGAATTTAGGCAGAGAAATTCAAGACAGGACATTAGAAGAGAAAAAAAGTTGTAGAGAGTTCGTAGTCACTATTTCTAGTGTTAATCGACGTTGTGGGGGCTTTCAGGATCAAACCCGTTTATAACGAATTTATAATACTTTGACACCTCTAGGCCTGTCATTTTCCATCTGTCTTGGTATGGTAAAAGAAAATAGGCCTGAAGAAATAAATACCCCTCAAAGAAGGGCTCAACGTTTTAGTTAATTCACATAATGGTAGGATAGAACTTTAAAAAATGAGACCCATTATTGCTCGCTAAGACGACGAAAAACCATACTGCAGGTAGGACAACAGATATTGTACAGACACCATGACCAGTCCGATGCGCCTAAAGTATTTGCAGCCCCCGGCTTGATGGACCGTATACGATAATCAACAAGGAAGGGAAAAATATATGTCAACTTAAGTCAGATAGTAGACGACTAGATAGATATCACGTAAAAGACCCTAAATCCCTACATGAGATATTCCTCTACTCCTTTTTCTTGCATAGCTTGGATTTTGTAATTTTGTTTTCTCGCTTTGTATGCTTGTTATGCATGGCTTTTTCTTGGCTTGCAAGTGACGATAATGGTCAAGATCACCAAGCTCACCACATGACAACACTGCTCGTCCAAACCAGTCAATTAAACGTAATTAACGAATTTTAATAACTAATAGAAGTGCGTAGAAATCAATAGTCGAAAGCTAGAAAGGTATTGTGTATGAACACACAATTTTTTACACGATAGGATTACAGTAAAAAGCGCTACAAAAGGGAAAAATTTGGATGAAGGGAAAGCCAATTTTTTAAAGGATATTGTTTTCTTCCCTGTTTAAATTCCAGGTCAAATAGGACTCTGGATTATTATCGTCACCCGGTATAAAAACAAGACGCAGAATTTGTGTCTCTCAGAAAGGCACGCAACCGATAAATAGAACAAGTGAAGTTCTTTCAAAACAAATATCTTTACAGCAAACGTTGCTTTGCAGATGATGACATTAAAGCTTTAATATTTTGCTCATTTACAAGTAACTAGTGCATAGAGAGGTATTAAATGTTGTGTTTAAATATGTCAGTGTCCATAAAAGTAAATGCATAGTTATGTAGCACATATAAAATATAGCAAATTTGTGACAATTTCAACAATGGTATTGATAAAGTAAGTCAAAATAAACGCATTTAATAACAAAATACTAAATTAATTTTATAAAATCCTCAACAAATGGTTGTCATTATGAATCCTCAACGTTGACAATCGTATGTCTAGAATTTATAACATATTTATATTTTGGGTATATGTTAATGTAATGAAAGTAACTAAAACCCTTTTAAAAATCTTTTTATTGACATACACGTGTTTCGGTTTTTTAACCATCATTAGTGTACATTAACCTCTAAATAAATAATAAATAATTAGATATACACCTGTGGACCTTTTAAACATATGTTAAATTTAAATGACACAGTTGTAATTTTTTTTATTAGTAATCTGTATTTAATATTTTAATTTTTTCAAAAATTGGATTTGTCTTATTTTTCAGATTACTATTTAAAATGTTATGAGGATCTTTATTATAATTTAAAACAGATATGTAATCCTTCTTTGTGTTTAATTTCTCTCCTTTCCTTTCGATATCTAAAATTGCCATGTTCTTTTCAATATTTGTGTAGTTATGGTCAGTTTCCAATAAGTGTTCAGCAAAATTCGATTTTATTGTAGACATTTTATTTGTTTTCAAAGCTTGTATGTGTTCTTTAAACCTTTTATTAAAATTTCTTCCAGTTTGCCCAATATAATAGCTTTCACAGTCACTACAGTTAATTTTGTATACTCCAGATTGTTTGTATAATTCTTGTTTGTCATCATTTTGGTTCACTTTGTTTTCAATAAGTTTAAACGTATTATTTCTTGTTTGGTGACTGATGGAGAATTTTGAATTTTGAAAGGTTTTTCGAACAGCTTTGTTTAATTTAGTATTGAATGGTACACATATATATTTCTGAATTTCTGTAGTATTATGATTAGGTAGTATTTTGTTGGTTTTATATATTTGGGTATATGGTTTACAAATACAGGGAGGTCCAATGAACGGACACATCTTAATATAAATTTATATTCATAAATTTAAACTATATATCAACATTTGTATAAGTACATTAATCTACGTAGTAATAAAACCAGTACATCAATATATTTAGTAATAAAACCAGTTACTATTATCTCTCCAACCTAATTTAATATCTTCTTTAATAATATACATAACAGTGCGTGGATTAAATGCCTAAAATTAATAATTTTGGTCGTTCAAAGTAAATATAGTGAAATAAAACGGGATTTGTCATTCCTAAAAAATCATGAAAACGTGACGGATGTGTAATGAATGTATATATGGAAAAACTTAGTCAGCTACAGTACCGAAAAGTATCATTAAGGCTGTGTTTAGAAAAAAAAACAGTTTCCGATAAAAACCTACTTTCCAAACAGCTCAAAAAGGAAAAATACGATGAGATGTTGACGGATGCTCTGCTATGGAAATAATGTAACAAAAAACCTACACTTGTGATAAATAATCTTAAAAATTACTCATCCAAGAACGTTTATCTTGTGATCAAACCATGCCCTCGTCACTCAAAATCAGTGCCGTTCACACCATCAAAATCACATGCCTTTAAGATTCCTACCAAAATCACTCGTGAGTAGCAGACTGTTAAATAGAAGTTTTACACAGGAATGGGAAAGTCGGGAACAGAGGACCCACCCCAAAAGTATTACTAGAAAATGAAAGGCGGCTTATTTCAAAATACAAAGTGGTTGCAAGTGAGTTAACAGATTTTTCATATATATTACCGTATTTGTACAGTCTAATGTATCTCAATCTATAAATTTTTTGCAACAATAAAATAAGATAACCAAACTACCTTGTTTTAGTTTTCAACTACTTCACAGAAGTAAGCAAAACACTAGAGGTTTAAAAAGCGCAAATTTAGCTCAAACCGTTAGCAACTTAAATTAATTATTAATTTAAATCCAGATTTTTCCTGACATTAACAAAGTACTGAAATCAGACCTTTATTTAAAACAATGAAAATACTAATATGTCTAATTATCGTCCGTTACCAATCTTGCCAGTATGGTAAAAAATATTTGAAAAACTATCTCACAAGACTAAAATATCTTTTAAGAAAATATGTGATTTTAGCTAAATGTTAGTTTGGATTCCAAGCAAAATTAACAACAATCCACACAGTGTATACATTTATTGAATCTGAATTTGACAGAGATTACATTGCATCTTTGCTATGTAGTCTCCCCAAGGCATTCGATTGTGTTAGCCATGATTTAATTTTATTAAAGTTACGTTATTATGGAATAAGAGATAACGATAAAGACTGGCTATGTGCCTACTTAGCTTTCAGGAAGCAGTGGATCATTTATCATGATGATGATATGATATCTCAGTCCGATCGTCATGGGAACTAGTAATTCAAAACGTTCCGCTGGGATTGGTATTAGGCCCAGTTTTTATTTTTATTATACATAAACAACCTCCTACATGCCTTGTCAAAAGCGTACATCTTTGTTGAAGACACTACAATAATAGCTACAAATTCAAAACTAGACAAATTTAATTGCTCTAATCTCATGAGAAGCAAACTTTTGGTTACCTTCAAATGGGCTTAAACTAAACTAGGCAAAAAGGTTGCAGTATGCTTTGGAGTACGCTGGATGGAAACTTATATGACAAGCTACTTACAGCAACAAAAATACTGTGCAGGGTTTTAACAGAGAGAAGGGTTTTAGATCAAACATAGTCTTTATATTTACTATTACATATTTCCCTAGTGATATACGGCTTCGAGAAAGCAATGAAGAGTAAAAGTATCTGAGCTATACCTATACAATTTTATCATATAAATATATTTCAAAATATATAATTCGTTGTCTCTTAATATTAAAACTGGAATTGCTTTAAACAGATTTAAAATTTGAATTAGGAAACGATTATTCACAACAAACAGTATAATGTACAGTACCTTTCATAGTCATAGGAATTATTTGATTCTCATGCTGGGTTTATTTATAATATACGTGCTGTTAGGCACAATAATCCTTTTGTAAAGGGGCTGTCATCGAGTAATTGCTTGTATTTTAGATTATTCATCCTGTGAAGTTTTTAAACTTTCTAAGAAAAAGATAAAAAAGTATGGGCTTATTTCCAATAGCGGATTATTGAAGTTTTGTTATATGAGCGTCAAATGAGTTTCCACTGTAGAGGTCTTATTTTCCTCATCAATTTAATACGCATAATTTATGAACTAATAATTATAATTAAAACTTGTATAATTACTAAGTTTCATAAATTCATTAATTCATAAATCATCTGTTGTAAAATGTGTATGCACAGATTTGTACATTTATACAGTTATTGATTAAGAGACATAATGCAATATTATTATTAATAGATCATTATTACTTACATCTGTGTTATAATAAGAAAGTTTTTTTAAGTTGTATAATTTGTGTATACACGCTCCAATGTTTGCGTTAAAAAATTCTCTAGGTTGTATTAGTTTTATACAAATCCATATATTATTTGTGCAACATTAAGGTTTTCTAGAACCTCTCAGAACTCAGTTTTTACTAGATGCACCATTATTTGAATTACAATAAGTTTGTCTGTCAAGGATATAATAGTGTATTTTATTTTTCAAGCTCTTATCAAATTATTTGGAGTTGTTAGACTTAGGATTCATGAAATCTTAGAAGTTGCGTTGATGTTATGTATTGATTGTAAAGAGATATAAGACCGTATCATCTAATGTAGGTAAAAAATGGGTGATTATACAAGTCGTATATGAGAAGCATCGTCGGAAATTTTAAGTAGGATTTACTGGCTTACAAGACCGACTATTCGCTAAATTTTGAAAATTAAAGAGGTTTCATGAAAACATTGAAAACTGTCACAACCAAAAACAACCACAATATTTTGTTGCTTTTTAACTCTTTAATAAGTTTTTACCTCGTTTGAGTCTTACCTAAGAGGTTACTTAGCAATTTCATAATGATTCCTCTAATAATCTACAATCTTATGCAATCTAAAAGGCATATGGTCTCTTATGGCCGGATTATTGGGGTCTACTGCATTAAAGATATATGTTCCATTTTGTTGGCTTTTATGCCTGCAGCACTTACAAATCCAATTGCATGTGTTAAAATCTTATCACACTCTCAAATTTTCTTAGCCGAAGAAACTACATCTTTTATACAAGTAAAGTCAGTTTTGGGTGGGAAAGGCATGGCTTTTTAAACTAGATTTAAAGCCTTCTACCTGTAGAGGCTGAAGATAAATTCTTGTGGTTTTGACTGCACGATAGTCTATATCTTATAATTTTTATGACTGGTCATTTACTAGCGATATATAGACCTCATTTTCCATTGCGCTAATCAAAATAATCTTATATATTTGACCTGATATTGTGTTCTTGGTGATAAGAGAACGTAACGTTGGCAAATGATAATAAAAACAATAGTGTAAACCATTTTATGATTTAAATTTGTCCCTTCTTTGCAACTGAACTAAAACCAACTATTGAAAAAATGAAAACTAAGGGAAAGAACCAGTTTTATTACAAGGAGTGGCCATTAGATATTAACAGATTTGCTAGTCTATGCTAAACGAACATTAGGAAATGAACTAGAAATAAATAAATTATAACGGTGAACTATAAACAGTCACTGGTGGTGTATCCTACACATTGTTTTACACCTTTGGCTTTTGTTAAGCTTTAATTATTTAGAATTCTAGTAAAAATATCTTTCTTTCATCTAAATATTCGATTCGTTAAAAACCAACGATGTACTCATCTGAAATTATGAAGGATTGCGTACATTTCCTCGTTAATTTCAGCACACTCTCGGTAATCCGATGCGTTATATAAACCGACAATACCTCTCTTTTGATACAAATAAAAATAACTTTTTCGAGTCTCAGGATTATTTCCGAAAGTGGAAACACGTTAAGTATTTATTTGAGAACGTTATACGTTTACTATCGTCATAAAACTAATTGTTATTGAGCATTTAAATCACTTTCTTACTAAGGAGTTATTGAAATTTCACATAAAAGGTGAGATGGTTCTGCAATAGAACATTATCTTTGAAGTTCAAACAGAAGTAAGCCGAGTTTTGATTTTCCATATGCAATATGCTATGACTTTAAGAAACACAAAATTCATAGAAAACAAAGTTAACTGTATGTTAACACGGACACATCCAGTTTGACAGAGTAGAAAGAGCTAGAAGTGGTCAAAGGATGGAGGTTGAATGTCTAGGGGAGGACAAGAGCCATTGAGCATGGCTGCCGGGATCTCCGAGGCTCGGAATTATTAACGACAAGAATGTTACACGCTCTGTTCCTTTTGGCTGTGGAAGTGGATCTTGCATAATAATCTGCAGCTTTGGTGTTTTTTCCTCAATAAAGAGTTCCAACTTTTAATATTGGGGCCGTTAAAGTAATTACATTCAAGGTTGGGATTGTTCACCAACCCTAGCACTTAGCATAATTTTACGAAAATTTGAAAACTGCGTGAGAGATTTTTAAGTACTACTCTCTAGCTTAAACACTAACTTAAATATCTAAATCCTCCAAATTGTTTGGTCTCTTAAAACACAGGCTTTGTAAAACTGAGGCATATATTTTTCAGCAGCTGATAAATCGTATAATGGAAGAGGCAAGATGTATAACAACAGAGATGCTAAAAAATGTGACTTCGTGTATTTTGTTGTCACAGGTTAGCTCAATTCCAACGAGTGTTTGGAGCTCAACCCGAACATCTGTCATTACAGGCAGGGAATATAAATTATTTTTCATGGCTGACTTTTAATATTTAAAAATCTTTTGGTCAACAACTGGTTGATACACAACTATGTTTCCCCAATAGTGATTTCATTTAACGTCATTTAATTGAAGCCGTGTTAAAAATTCCTCAAAAGGAAAAGTTGACAAAATTTGTTAATTATGAAATTAAAATAGTTAAAATTATGTACAAGATCGATCTTGTAGATCTGGTTTGCAGCATTTAATTTCTGTTAAATGTTCCTTTTTATACCGTATGTGACCTAGGCATAAAAAGAATTTCAAATGTCTCCTCAAGTGCTGTCACCCTAAAAAGATAAAATTTTCTTAATGGGCTCAAACGACTCATGCTTATGTATAAAATTATAGGCATATAACATTATAAAAATGGTCCCAATTTTTCTACCCTTTATAATCTAAAGAACGTCACTCAAGGCTGTTTCCAAATTTTGGTTTACACAGCGTCTGGGTACATAGCAACCATTTTGAGGTATCTTGGTACCGCTGTGTAAAGCTACCTCCTCAAGTGCCGTCACCCTAAAAAGATGAAATTTTCTTAATGGGCTCAAACGAACCATGCTTATGTATAAAATTATAGGCATATAACATTATAAAAATGGTCCCAATTTTTCTACCCTTTATAATCTAAACAACGTCACTCAAGGCTGTTTCCAAATTTTGGTTTACACAGCATCAGGGTACATAGCAACCATTTTGAGGTATCTTGGTACACAGAGTAAAGCTACCTTTAGGCAAGAGACAAACTGAAACATCCGTAAAACTGATCCTTAAAACTCCATTCTCTTCCTTAGATGTTCTAATCCAAGAACAATTCCCCGTAGCTGGTGCATCACTAGATTTTGGAACTCCTGGCTTGTAGTCTACCATAAACGCGTACTTATTTTAGAGATAACAAATAAATAGTTAAACAGATAAGTACATCTAAATGTAGATCTAAATGTTGAAGGCTTGTGCGGGTAAAAATTTGATTTTCCCAAGAAAAACGCTCCGGTTAATAAGACCATCGTGCACGAACCGTAAGAAGCCCACGTAGAAAACCTATCAAACTGTGCTAGAGGCAATATTCTTGGTTGTAAACTTATGGGTAAATCATATCACTGATTTTATTGTACATACGCGAGACAGGACACTGACGACGAAACTACATCCTGTAAAAACCGTGTAGGAGACGCTTAAGCTGGAAGTTGAAATGTGTAATGTAATTGTAGTAAGAGCGTTCGTCACCCAACACTCAATAAAGAGACATTGTTCTTCTACTTTATTATCATTATATCGTATAAATCGACGACTTTAATAGTCATTGAACCAGTGGGGATACGTGTCTGACTCAAAATGGCGCATTTCTAAGTGCCCGTAATCAATAACTGTTGGTCTCCGATGCGAACAATTATTTGAAGTACATTTCTTCACCCTGCATATCAGCGTAGGTATTTACTAGATCGTATATTAGATATTATACCTGTGGTCGGCAGATTAAGTCGTTGCCATAAGGGGTAGAAGGTCCTTGGTTTTTCATAACTTTATGCACATCTTGTGCTCATAACTGTGGATCAGACTCCCTTCGTAAGATCTTTTTCCTCGGCTTACGTGGAATTTCAATAAAGCTGGTTGGAATTCCTTTCACTATACGGCTTGTAACTGCCTACGTATTATTCTCCATATGATACTTTGAATACTTCATATACTGCTTCTAGCTGGGCCAAGGCTTGCATAACTTGAGAGGTCCAGACTTACATTCCTTGCAGGAAAGAAAATTTGTATGATGACTTCACTCCTTATGACCATTAAAATACGGTTGAACTTCTTAAACTCTCACTCGATAATGCTAGAAGGAAGAAGGAAGTTGGAAACATCCCAAGGTTTGGCCTTTATTTACAGAATTTGTAAGGTTTGGGAAAACCAGCCTCATACAGATAGCTCCCAGCAACCTTTCTAAGAGTATTTCAGCTACAACACTACATGTTTATGATCATGAAAATAGATGACATCACAAGCAAGTTATTTCTGAACAAGTAACGCATTTCTCCTTATGGTTCAAATTTGTCATCTTTTACTCTAAGACCAAATTTATCAGTTATTATAATCGTTGTTCCAGGACGTATTTGATAAATTACCTTAGATGCTTTATCAATTCTAAGTCTAAAAGTGTTAAAGATAGTAATTTAGATATTTTAAATTTTTCTACTGGTTCTAGTATTGAAGTATATGCAATTTGCCAAACAACTGGAACAAATCACACAATAACTTGATTTAAAACATCTCAAATTTTATCTTATCTAAATTAAAATAGCAGAGGGTACAATTTGATTAAAGTTTTTTGAGTAAATTCTAAATTTTTCATCAATTCTAATTCGTTCTTTAAATTCTTTAATGAAGTAACGAAATTTTTAACGAATCTCTTTAATTCGATCAAGTTTTTTGCTTCCTCAGAAGTTAAGTTTATCCTTTATTTAGAAAAATTTTAAACACTGAAAGTGAAATTTGTTAGTTATATGTTATAATATCTATTGATATATTTACCATTGATCATTTTACCATTGGTTATTTATCGTTTTAAAGTTAGATTAATAGTTACAAATCCATAATCTTCTATCCAAATCTTAATACATAATTCATTAAATATATCAATATTCATATCAGAACCAACATAATTACTATAAAATATTGTTCTAAAGAATTAATAAAAACGTATAAATCAGAATAACGACATTCACTCCAAGCAACAACCTTATTGGTTAATCTCACTATTTTTCTTCAAATGTTTGTCGTTTATAGGACATATTTGTTTTGAAAAGTTTTCCATTTCAATAGCAAAAATGAAATTTATTTGGATATCTTCTGTAAATTCTAGATTAGTTTAAACTTAAAAACATCCCTTTCATTCAAAAGAAAATCCCAAATTCGGAATGAGTGATTTTATTTTGACAATCTGTAATGAATATTGTTGAACCATACGGTTATTAGATTTTTAAATGGCATAAAAAATACTATAGATATTATGAAATTTAAAAAGAACAAGTTATTATTCTCTTAGTAATATTAAAGATTTTATTGAGGATTACTTGAAAATAATCAAATAGTCAAATTAACTTGAACATTAAATTTAAAAAACTTAAATAAAAAGTTCTTTTATTGCTTGAGGAAAAAGTATCTCCTGTTGTTATTTATTTGTCGTTAGTTTTAAATAACTTGTTAATAATTGAAAGATAGATTTTTAAGAACAACTCAAATACATTAGGAAATCCAAAATGTAAACATTTCGATGTTATATAATTACTAGTTTTTAAAATCATTCAAAATATTATCATGTATGTAAAGAATCTGAAATTTCTTATACTTCCTTTCCAAATGTTGCTTATAGTATTAAAATTATAGAAACCCCAAATAAAATCGATCATATTCCTGTAACAACAAAAATTAGTAGAATATTAGTAGGATACTGAAAGAAATTTGATTTAAAATGAAAGTAAAACACAGTTTTATTTAAGATTAAATAAATTATAAAAATAACTGTGGGTCAATAAAGTATACCCCAAAACGTTGTAGGTATATATAAAATAATTGTGGATATCAACGAAACTGGAACTTATTTTCTAATTTTAAGTTTCAATAAATATCAAGAACTGTTGATGATCGTGATTGTAAGGTCTTGTATTTTGATGAAAATATTCAGTACGCTAAGAATATTCACATAAAATATATAAAAAAATAAATACTATTTTTTTCGTTGAATCTAGTCTTTGTATTAAAATTATTTGTATTTTTTTCCTACCTAAATTAATTTAGTTGTATAACTATTAAATAGGCAACTCAATTCAACAAAAAAAGTTTTTACAATTAATGGATGAAAATAATGAGATTTTTTATAAATGTAAAAATGTTTTAGAAGTATTAGAATATCAATATAGTAGGAAAACAGGTAAACACCATGTTGACGATGACGAAAAATATTAGTAGTTTGTTTTTTAAAAGGGGTAATGCATTTTTTAGTTGTATTAATACCATCCTTATAAAATATTATACTTATTAATGAGTAAGGTTCATATTACATATTTTAAGGTCGTATAAAAATGTTAAATTTCACTATTTTGATGTAGTTAACAAGGAGAATATACAATATAGTTTACATAGCGAGTAAAACTTCATACTCAGAACAGTATATAAATGAATATACTGAAATTAAAATTTATAATTAAATATTTTTGTACATAAATGGATTCAGTTGTAGACCTAAAAGATACCAACTTACATTCAATAAAAATAGAATTCTAACGATTGCAGATGGAAATAATGAGATTTAGTTAAAGCAAAAGATGTTTGTGTAATCTTGCTATTAAAATAATCTTGAAAAATATTAGATATAATGATAAAGAAAAATATTTCGATACTTTCCGGGAGAATGAATCATTTCTCCCTGCGAAATTACAATCTTATACAGTTTTTATTAATGAACTAGACCAGTATTTAGTAAATATGAAAAAAAAAACAAAATTAGCGAACATGTTTCTATGTTGAGTTTTAGAATTTTGTACCTTTGATTAGACAATTTGGAGGATACAAACTTAAAAATGAACAAACAACTTTAAAAGTAACATTTGAGAAGTCATAAATTAAAATATCAACTTTAACATATTAAACAAAGATTTAAAAACTATGTTTATGAAAAAGATGCTATTTATTTAGGGCAAGTATTTTGATACAAATACGTTTCCACGATTTTCTGTTGATTAAGAAAAATATTATACAATATGATTTGTGATTTTTTTTGTGTTCAAAGAATAGAAAACCACTGAAAATCAATTGAAAGAATTAGAAAAAATATATAAAAAGTTAGAAGTATTACGATATAATGAGAATCGTAATAAAAACAATTATAATCAGATGAAGGAATCCTTATATTTATACATTATTGGTAGTAATTTCAGAACTGAGTCATATGATGATCAGCTCAAACATTTATCAAGAAAATCAACATAGAAAAAGCTTCAAGATATAATTATATTTTAGAGCTAACACTTTCAATACGCTTGCTGTTTACCTTTACTATAATGTTAATTAATACATTTAGAAATATTCTTAATATCTTTACACCTGTTAAATACTTTCTCTTCTAAAGTTATTATTTCCGTGTTTTCTTCTTATTTCTTTACAACTCTCTTTTCACAATATATACATTAGTTTTAAAATCCACCTTATTTGCATTTATCTTTTGAAAATCCTTATGAATCTTTTAATACTTTACACCTTGAAAATTTATTGTGAGTCCTCCATCTATTTCTAGTTTAGAATATTTACATCTCAAATTCGTAAATACTTCCATTTATTATTCATCTTTTAAATCTTTTATACTACTTTTATATACTTTCATTCAGTAAAAACTGCAGAGGTTTTAGCCGCTTCATATAAAACTGTTCACACAAACATGACTGTGGCTTTAGGTGAAATACTCCAGAGAACCCAACATTATAAGATATTGCATTTGATCTCAGGAGATGAGCACATAACACCCTATTATATTAATTTAGAAATTTTAAAGTTGACCTCAGATCAATAAATATTTTAACATTGATTCATTACATTTTAAATTCTGGTATTCCAAATTATTTCATTTCCAATTTGTCTCTCAAAGTGGTGTGGATAGAACTCGCTTGGTTCGTCTGTGCTCAGCCATGCCGATGCACAGAACTACTGTATATGACAAGTCTTGTACAAGTACAAGACAGGATTTTTAATTATTAAACTAGCTAATACCCGGGGGATTTGGACACCCTTTCAAAATAAAAGTCCTTGTAGTAATAATTAAATCACTTATGATGTAATATGATGGGGTCCTATTAAATTTGTTAAGCGTAATGTACGCATACAAACAGGTAGATATTATTCAAGTGTTATTAATTAAGAAAATCAGATTTGAACCTAATTTTTTTATGTTTTTGCACAGTGAATGAGCTTTTCTGGTTCAAATGAGTTATATTTACAACGTCACTGCTGAGTCTGTTTTGTTACCCCCGATCAAGAAAAATACAAAAAATACAGGTTTCGGAAACTTACTTCGATTAAAAAAGCTTTTACTTCTAGCACTTATCATATCCTTACGATTTAAGATATTTCAGTAACCATAGCAAAGTTTGCCTGGTGTTGCCGATGAAGAAAGAATGTGAGTAGTCTATTTCAGTTAAAAGGTGGCCTACTATTGACCATTTAAATTCACTTACGGTTGCCACAATTGTATTTGCCTTATAATTGCCCCAATCGAAAAATTATATACGTATGTAACTCTCGGAAATCTACTTCGGCCAAAAAGAGTTTACTTCCAGCTCTTTTACTCTAAGTTTAGTTTAAAATATTTACAGTCATTTTTGAGTTTGCGTTGCTGCCTCGATGAAGAGAATTGTACATTTCCAATGAGGCGCCTATTATGGCCTTAAGGAGAAAGTTCATGGAATATTAAAAAAATAATCAGTTTTGCGTTGCAATAAGTCTTGTTTTTTCGTAATGTGGTCTGGGGAAAATTGGAGCTTTGAGCATGTTAGTCTCTATTTCTCATTTCGTCCATTAGACACTTAAAATTCATATCAAAATGTCAAGAAATCCCCCCTATTTGAAGTACCTTATGTGTGAAAAACATTCATACCTTTTGTTCATTAAGGTTTGGTTCTGTAACAATATTTAAATAGTATTTACAATGCATTACATGTTTTTAAATTCGGCAATTACGCAATCTTGGATACAATAATTATATAATAAACTTTTTATTTTTATGTATCTGCGTTTACACTACTGATCATGTACTGTGTACATAATATTTTATAAAGGTTACATATGTAAACAGATGGTTTTAGCCAATTATCGAGGTTTAGCTGAAAGTGCCAACAGCAACACTGTATTGTGTCAGTTAAATTTTTAATTATGAAACATAAACGGGCATACTCAAATTAATTATGAATTCCACAATATTCAAGGTAACTTTCGTAATCTATCTCTTAAAATAAATTCCTCAGATTTTAATGAATATTTTACGAAATGAATTATTCGAATTCGTCCAGCCGTTCTCAAGATTAGCAACACATTTAGCGATTAATTCTTTATTTGCAATCTGATAAATTAAGAATATTTCACCTGACCAATTTTTTATGTATTTTTCAAATTATTCTTTTTATTACTAACAATTTCAACATGATCATTATTCTTAAATTTAGTCCTGCGAACTTCTGATGAAATAAACTTGAAATCTTTTTCTACATCTTTATCTATAATTTTGATTGTGCTCTGAACAGTATTATTATAGTATTTTACGGTTTTTGAACAATATCAATCAATTTAAAGTTTTTATCAATATGAAAATGAACATGCATTCTCTCATTTTGAGTCCTGTTATATGTTTCTACAATAATAGATTCCTCAAAAATGTCTCTGTTTTAAATTTTATGTTGTATTTGATTAACACTTTTGTTAATTCTTTATCTTGAACTCTATACTTTTACCCATATGTAAAAAATATTAGGAACTTTATTTTTTTCTTTTTTACCTTTAATAAATTGGTATATACCAATAATAATATGGGAGATTAAAGTACCTGTAATTATTGTTATAATATTACTTTGCTGATTAAAAAATCTGATTAATATAGCGACCTAACGTAGGAAACGTTGCTGTCATTTAATATCTGTGAAATAATGTAAATTGCAGCCTACGGTAAACGCAGTGAATAAACTTTACCGAGCTATTTACTTACAGCCTTGTGTAACAGTGCGGTACATAGAGGTAATTATTGTTGGATATTATCTCTGACTAGAGATTGGATGGAAACATTGGCCGTAGGGGATTAATATGTATTGTGTGGAGCTTATATGGAAGTTAAACATTGAACAATCAATATTATCAATAAATACTTGTACTCTGCGTTCGAACGAATACATGGAATTAATTAAACATGTATCGAGGAATGGAAGTAATAATAAAGCCTTGATATCCACGTGTAACTTTATTTAACTAGCTGTATTATTTTTTAATTTTATTCACACAATTTATGCCATTCGAAAAGTAATAAAATGTAACAATAACTACGTGCCTTCGTCAAACAGTTCAAACTGTAGCTATACACTACTATAGTTTCGACTTTTGTTGTCTGTGTCAATAAATATGAAAAGCGAGGATTATCCATTTGGGGTCGTCATACATAAATTCACGAACACAGTACAAACACAACTAATAAATAAATACTAAGTGTAGTTTTACGCAATTTTATATATATATATATATATATATATATATATATATATCCCCTTGTGTGGTGTATGATGCAGTAAAATATGAATGTATAGAGAAATGTACCGAAATATTATTTGTGGAAATGAATTTAAAGTGAACTCATAACTGTGTATATCGATATTTAGGTTAGTAGTAAATAATATTTTTAGCCTTCATGCAAATTTGCAAGAATATGATTCATAATTACTATAGACTGTGTATTTGAATGTATATTCTTTATCCTCATACAACTAAAATCTACAATACGAGAATCATCGCCTATATATGGCCCAACGAGAAATCAAGAAATGTATAGTATCTGGATTGCTATTAAACGACTTAAAAAATGAGGTTATACAATTTGACACGTTTCTATCTTTTACTTTTGTACATATGTCCATCGATTTTGCCGAAACAAGTTAATCAATTTTAATAACTCTTTTTTTAACAAAAGAGGGCTGACCCAGAATGGTCGTACTAAATTTTTTAAGGATTAGGGGGACCAAGTAGCTTACCAGGCATATATGGAAAGGCCACATATATATATTTATTTGTCTGGCGAAAGCATTAGACACGTGTGTGTCAATTTCATCATTCTAGGACATTAAGAAGTAAAAAAAGCAAAATATAGTTCTTCTAGTGGTTGCATTCCGTTTAAACACCTATGGATGATTTAACTATATGAATATGCTTTAGTTTTTATATTTACATATTGAGGCATAATGAGCCAATTTTCAACTTTCTGAGATATCGGGAAGATGAAGAATTAGTGATGAATGTGAACAGAGAGGGCCTCATGTGTGTGTGTGTGTGTGTGTGTGTGTGTGTGTGTGTGTGTGTGTGTGTGTGTGTGTGTGTGTGTGTGTGTGTGTGTGTGTGTGTGTGTGTGTGTGTGTGTGTGTGTGTGTGTGTGTATTATGTATATTGATGCCTCATTTTATATATCGTTAATACATATAAAAAAGCTCTTTATTTTATTTTGTTAACTTTTATTAAAAGCATATTGAACTAGTTTGTATTATATCGTTTAAAACTAGAAAAGTGCATACTTAACAAGAAAATGGATGGTACTAATTATATATTTAAAATAATACATCAGCCACAATTTTACGACAATCAGACTATAAACATGTTCGAAGTTATTTTTCTAACGAATAAAACTGGGAGAGATTTGATCTGAGAGTGCCGACGGTCGAGCGGTCTAAGACGCTGGACTTTGGCTCTGAGTTAGACATAGCGAACGTTCAAATCCTGTCTGTATTCGTTACACTTTTATCATTACCATCACCTGTACTGTATCGACACTCTTCCTTATTCTGTTTGATAAGATCCTCGCACAAGCCAGTGGCCCATGAGGATGAGTAGAATAAGGCTCAAAAGGGGATTGGCCTGTCCTTAAAAAAAAAAAAAAACTAAAGATTATTTCATTATATCGCCTTTTAAGTTTAGAACACAAAGTATCTGAGTGCTAATTTTCTACAAAAAGCTATAAACGTTTTGCATATTAAACGCATTTCGTGAAAAGTTAATGAACCAACATTGCCATGTGCATACATTATATAGAATGACATTGGTGGTGATTAGGACTGTATAGTTTTGGTGGTTTATAAATACATAATAACCAACAAAAACACACTAAGACACCACAAACAACATAACATAAAAACCACTAAAGTATTGTTGAAAAATGCATAAACTATTTCAAAACTCAATTTAATTAACATGAAGCCATGATTAAAGTTCCATAACATTTCTTGCCCCTTTTGAGAGTTAATATGTTTCTGGCTCTCCATACATAGAAGGGCATTAGTAGCAGTATTAAAGTTAGTAATAAATTGCATATTTTTATATTATTGCTACTAAATAATTTTGGTTGTTCATACGTTGTACCTCAAATCACAAGAAATTGCTATCAGTAAATACAGTTCTATTAAGGGTTTTAATAAAGATTGTATTTGATCATTTTTTCAACATAAAAACGCTTGTAATCTGTAAAATTTTGGGGGGAAAATATCAAAAGTAAAAAAGAAACATTTTGTCTAAAAATCTCAGTAAAAACAATATTAAATTAATAGTTTCAACAAAATCAAATACATGAAAAAGCAAAAGCAATAGAGGTAAAGCGTCATGATTTAGCTTCCATCAATCCGATATAAGTTATTTTTGGATCTTCTCAATATTAACTCAGAACTTGACTTGCTACGCCAAGGTTCTCTATAAGTTGATTAACTCACTTACCCCGTCTCAAGCACACTTCACATTTCCTCTCCCTCTCCCACTATAAACATTCCTTTTCAGACATCCTTAAATATTACTTTTCTTTCAAGATTACCCCTTAATTTAGTTTTATCCTATTTAATTTAGATTTAAATCAGCCTATGATTGTATAAGTTGTTGATTTTATAGTGTTAGAACTGTAATAATCTATAATTGGAATATATAATTTTAATCTATGTATATTTCTTTAAATCTATACATTTATATAATTCAAATTAATGCGATACACCTGAGATATGTATTGGATGCCATGCCACGATTGTTAAATAATCTCTGACTCCTTTTGTATCTAATGTTTAAAATTGAAAGTGTTAGCCCCAGAAACTTATTTTATTAGGAAAGATATTTCCCGAATTTGAAGTACTTACAAAAAAAAACGTAACCGTGGCGCCAACTTGCTGCAAAGTAGGTCCTTAAATTATTTTAAATCTACAAAAATCTACATAACTCCAAAAGTTTTTCAGTTTAGTTGCTCCAATTTCGTTTTTATATTACATTCAAATTACGTTTTTCTACATGTTTTTCCATTTCTCAAAGCTAAACCGATGTACGGGTACGCTAAAAACTTTTTCATTTCTATTTCTCTAAAATTATAAAAGTATTGAACTAAATTAAACCATATTTTGTTTCTTAAAAATCCGATATTTTATAACTCAAAATTGTACGTTTGTAATATTTTTCTTTTTATAAATCTATGTGTCTATAAGGGGGACCTTGTTATTCCAATGAGCTGTGAAACTATCTACGTAGTTTCATGAAAATTTGTTTCACGTTCTATAAAACCCCGCGTGGAACATTAGAACGCGATATCTCTCATTTATTAGCTCATCACAAAATTTCTACGCTGAGACTTCAAATTTTTAAATTGACATTGTGATTACGTATAAGTATTGTGAATACCTTCTTACAACGATATAGCCGGATTTCGATTGCTTTCACTTGTTAAAGTATTGAAATCTTCTTAAAGCAGAAGGTGAGATTAGAAATGAAGAATGTAAATGAATGAACTAGCTAAAAATCAGTTTTACGCATTCTGAATGGTGAGTATTGTGGAAAACTGAAAACATTTTATGCATTTTACGGTCATTTGTACAAGTATGGTTTGCGCCTTATTTGGTCAGAGGATTATTTTAATGTATCTGCTATATTACTACCTACATTATTAATATCATATACTTTTAAATCGTAACATCATACTGAAAAACGAGTTTACTCTCAGGGTTCATTTCAACTGCCCTTAAAAATATCAGAACAAATTAATACAATATCAAGTTTTTATAAGAAATAGCCAGCACATTTCGCATATATGTTTATTCTTATACCTTTTTCTATTTTTTATCCCAGGGATTAGTCGGAAACCCTATATTTAGTTATAAAAGGTTCTATGCACCTTCCTTACTTTTTTAACCCTTAAATCTGACTCATTTTAAAAAAACCTATAAGCTTTGTGGAAAATAAGTCCGTAGTTTTTTTTTCAAATATCAGAACAGTTCAATCATGGGTGTTTCCCTAATTCTATTGCTTCTTACGAGAGTCAGCATTCATCATTATGGTTTTAACTCATTTTCATTTGATGCTTGCGAAGAAGGCCGTGTCTTGTTAGAATTACTAGTACCAGTCGCATATCCTTCTTACTAATGCCTAGGAGCCTAGTAATAAGTATTTTTGATTATCTGAGTCTCTCTCCACCACTCAGATCTGGAAATCCTTTCTGAGGTTATTAACAGAGATTTACCGTATGGGTAGAGAACCACATAAGCCGGCGCTGTGTCTATTAAAATGGTCTAGATGATTTCTATCAAAGTTCTTTATCTGATGGTAAGGTTTATTAGATGACTTGACCCATAGATCCTCAACATTATTATTAATAAAGTCTAGTGCTGTTTGGGTAGGAAATCTAAACCACCCCTATTTCTGCCCCTAAACTCTCTCCGTCAGAATATGGAAAGCAGTAGTTGTAGATTTGTTATCGTCAAAAATTGTTAAAATTATTGTCCATATAAACAAAGTACGTCTTTTTTATGCTAAGACAAATCTCTACCCTTTTCTGAAACAAAGGCAACCAAAGCTTCCCTCCATATTTTTTGAATATATCCAAATTACTTCTAAAGAGAGTAATCAGAACACTTATTGAAGAGGTTTTCAACCTACTTTATAGTTGCAAGCTGAGAAAATGTTTCATACTATGATTCGCTCCTCATACTTGGCATATTCCATTATATTTCAATAAATATAGTTCTCTAAACAACTATAATCTTAGAAATACTTAAATACTGACACTATGAACCTACAGCTGTAATATGAACAACTGTTATCATTAAAGGTTACAAAAACAGAAACAAGACGTTTCAAGAACTGGTATCTGCTCGCATCTTTTGTTCTAAAACGATAATTCACAAGGTTAAGAACAAAACAGTAAGAAGTAAGCATGAAAGTGTACACAACACAATAAAGTACAGAACATCCGTTGTCAAAACCTGAATAAAACATAAACTTGTAATCAAGCACCATATATTGATAAGTGCAAAGGTGATATTGAAAATAACAAAAATCGTGTAATTGAATCCAAAATGTAATATGTATAACTATTATTAGAACATAGGCTGAACCGTATAAAACATTCTTTCGTTCATCAATGTTGCATCATCAAAATCATACAAAAATTGTAAATAGTGAAATTTTCATATGTTTTATATTTAGATATAGTTCGAGAATCATTGTAATATATCCAGTTATACCTTCTCTATTGCCATCTGGAGATATGAATATATTACGAGTAATTTTATATTCAGTCTCCAAATGTCTGATTTTTGCGAAACCTAGTAGAATTTCTAGCAAATGATTTATTTAAGATGGTTAAATTCTAACATTCTATTCCGCGTGTATTTTAAATACAGTTTTGTTCACATTTAATAAATATAATCTTTACGAAGGTGAGCCTACATATCATGTGGGTGTAGATTGAAAAATCGGAATACGTACTGTTTAAAAAATTAAAATTAATTTTATTATTTCATAATTATTATTATTATTACATTCAAAATACCTAGACACAAAACTGGATTCATTGGAACCATCCCGTGTTCAATGTGGTGAATATATTTAATTCCCTACCTCCTCTAATGATGGTAAGACAAAAATAAAATCTGATGGAGTAAAAGTCAAAGCACTCCTGCTAGAACAAGGGTATAATAGTATTCCTGGTTTGGTGTCAGCCATCTAATACAGTAATAATGGTTTTACGTTTTTAAGTTCGTGGTTTACCCATACCACATTAGTATAATATGTATTTTGTTGCAATTGTGCAGTTTGTACTGATCTACAATACATAAAAATGTTTGAATTTGAGTTACTCAAACGGAATTAAGCACCCAGTTATTATAATTATTATCCTATTTATGTATATATAAAATCCGGTGTATTATATTGGATATGGAAAAGGTTAATTCTTATAGATTATGCCTGAATATATAAATTGTGCAGTAATATTTTTGTATATATTGTTTTATGAGACCTTAAAAAATATATCTTGAAACTATCTTAAGTGTATATCTTGTTGTTTGTATATGTTTTATTACGCTTAAAGTTTATACTTGACTTAAAATAGTTTCAAGATCCCCTTAGGTATTAAAAATAACTCGTATGAATCCTAAAGTGGAAATTTCAAGGTATAAACTTGCATGCGTACATTAAAGTTTTTATAGGATCTATAATTTTTATTTTATATATATATAAACTATTTCCATCTCCAAATAAATGAGCGAGTTATTCATTTTGTGCAGAATACTATTGTTATTATGGTTGCAAAGGCTCAAAGTGAGGTATCGACTCGTTTGAATTCCTCTGTGATAAACCAATCAATCCACTTGGTTATCTGATAATATCCTATCATTGAACCTGAAAAAAATAAAAAATAATGTATTTCGCCACAAGAATCTTGCCATAGTAACCATTCAGTGTTTGGTGGAAACTCCTATGTTACGGTATGTGATCACTTCGATGTTTAGGCGTGTTATTTCAATGCAATCTACATTGGGATCAAAAGATCCATCCTGTTAGCCAAATGCTAAATTTTCTTCTATTTTCTATACGCCATTTATCAGCATTTCTTCATAAAGCTACACTGAAGGCTGTGTATTTTGGTTACATCAAATTTGCTCTTTCCTACAGACTTTTCTATTGGGAAATTCATCACCTATATGTTTTAATACACATTAAAATTGACAACATTAACTTTAAAAAAATGTGCCTTGAGAATCGTATGTGACCTCGAGTACCACAGGGAAAGCTATAGGAAGATAGATCTTTACACGGGATAGTACATCAAAATTTCCTTCTTTGTTTATTGTATATTGCATATGTCTCAGTTTTTACAATCCTGGTATTTTCAGAAACCAACTCACCAATACAATATTAGAAATACAATTGAATATAGTATTCCTAAACACCCAAACACGATTGCTCAATGTTCACAGAGAACTCAAGACTCCAGTTTTATACATTCATGTCCCACACTCTCATGATGTAATAAGCATGAGAGACTTCTTTTGTTTTTTTCCTGTTTTTTTGTGGGAGCTTTTACTACTTAAATCGTTACTTTAATACGTCAAAATAATGTAACATATAAGCTAAGCAGTAACAATTCTTTTAGATTAACGGTGCTGTGGGGTCCTAACGCTCTATAGTTTTTATCTTTTATAATTTTGACAATGTTCGATGGTGTCCAGTCCGTACATAGTATAAAGATTGTATTCAATCATTCAATTACGTTGGCAGAACTGATCGGACAGAAACATTATAGCGAATGCCTGTAAGATACAAGTGGAGAGAGACTGTGTGCGCCTGTATGGAGGATTCCCGCAAGACACATCTGTGCCGAAATTGATGTCACAGTGCCGTCACATTCTCACAGTTTTATTACCAGGAACTGGGCGCGCATGGCGTTGAGAAGAAAGAGCGAAATTTGTGTTATTTCTTCTTAATATGTGTTGGAAACATTCAATTTATTAATCATTTTAATTATATTATTAAAGATGTCTTAATTAGGGTTTGGTTATCCAATGTGTATCAAATCCAAAACTAAAGGTGTTTAAGTACAATTTAATTTAGGGAACTATATTAAAAAGTAAAATAAAGAAAAGAAACAGAAAGATTATTTTTTCCACATGTTGATCCACGTTATTGAGCGCATTTCTCTAAAATTAAGCTTAACTTTCATTTGAAAGATGCCAAAAATAATTAGTACGTACTTATGCAATCATCTTTATTACATAGTTTTCGTGCCTATTACACTTTTTGTTGAAATAGCACTTAAGTAAATGTTATATATCTTGGTAGTAAAAATACCCGTCTTTCAGTATTTTATTAATGGCTTTAAAATAATGCAAAGTACAAATCCGTATGTGGTCTTAAAAGTCCGCGTAGGTCAAAATTCGACACTTAACATGCTCAGTGTGGCCACCCTTTAAAGAATACTATCACGTCAAATTATTCCCCAAAATAACCTCAATTTATAAGACGGTAAGATATTTCGAAACGTCTTAGAGATCATTAATGTACACCATATGGTATCTCCTTTTTCTTCATTCTAGTAAAAATAAATCAATGTTTAAGACAGCAAGATGTCTGGAAACATCTCAGTGATTAATCATGTTTATTATATGAAATTTCCATCTTCATACTTCATTCTAGTAATAATCAGCTCTTACACAGGATTGATGTCTGATGTCTGATGCACATGGGACATGTACCGTATAAGTCGGAACGCCTGATTGTTGCAATATGTCAACAAGAAATCCAAACATAGCTTTAACTACCTTGCTAGTGGTACCGCTGTAAGGGAATATCTTCTTTAATATATTTAAAATACAGTGGGAAATCGATGTTCATTGATATTCTTTTGAATTGCACAATGCAATTACAAATCCTCACGGTCTTAAAAACAGAACGCAGTAGGTCCGAAATCGACATGCTCAGTGTTGCCACCATGTAAAGAATACTATCACGAAAAATTGCCCCCATCAAGGCAAGAAAAAAGTCTTAAACATGTTTAACCTTAACAGTCCCATTGTTCTTGGTTTCATTTTTTTCTCCCTTCGTTCTCTACAATGGTATATATCGATAGCATGGCTTAAATTCGGTTTTTACAAAATTCATTGTACAGATATTTCTCGTTTTATAGATTTAATATGTAGCTGAAGCGGATTTCAATACATCTTATAACAAAACTTACGAGTAAAGGCAAACAGTGACGATCTTGTTATTTTAGTTTTTACCTTTTCAATAGTTTAGGAACGTAAAATGTTTACAAATAGCTGTAGTTCTCTATACAGAAGAATAAATATTTATTGTGGCTTTTTTATTAGGATTTATTTGGAGGTTTACTCGTATGTTTGTAGTGAAGTATGTGTAGTCTTCAATTTTAGTAACTCTTGAGAAAATTAATTCATTAAATAAAAAGATTGACAATTTTAATTTAACAGGGTAAATTGTGACACATTACATTATATGCTACACAAATAGAATCTTAAGTTTTGAGGACTGTAATCAATTCTCTTCCTCGGGTGTCAAAAATCATATAATTTTAAAATGTAAATAAACTTAAAACTTCAAATTTTGTCAAACAACTATTCTAGCTACAAGTAGTGTGTTATGAAGACAACTTAACTTACTTCTGGTGTTTGTGCACCCATCACGACGCTTTTTAGCTATACGTTTATTTTTATATGTGGCCCATTCTTAGGGGTTTTGCACACTTGACGAACAGAACATTTTTCAATCCTCGAAATGTCGTGTTCTATTTTCGTAAGATATAACGATAAACGATTTCCGAAATCCTGTTATCCTTTCAACTCATTCATCGTAAATAACACACTTTAAACAAAGAACGTCAAATTACATGGTCGACTTCATCCAGTTGGCTGTATCATCCGAATGGCTGGCATCATCCAAATAGCTGGCATCATCTGGTTGGATACGATAGAGTCATTACTATTGAACGTCACCATCCATTGTTGCATTACTAATCCCCGCGTATACCAAGATACAAGCAAACAGTTTGTTGCAGCTAATCTGGAGAGATAATATGTTTGCTACATATCTATAGTATGATATGTTTCTACTCAAAGGTTAATATTTTCAAGAACATTAGCGGTTTCCCACGTCTCTTAATAATATTTATTTTTACTTCGCTATCTTAAACTGACTGAGCACCAAACACAGTGAAAGTTAGCGTTTAACCCCTTCGCTTACATATATCAATACTAATAGGATCTGAATTCAATATATAATAATGCTACATGTCATCCTATCGTAAGAGCACACATTATGTGACAATAGTCACCTCGATATACTATGAAGAACGACAGACAAGTTATTGCTACCACTGTGTACGATAAGGGACAGTGTGTTGACTAAAAAGCTGTTTGTTGTTCACCGTCCTGAGTTGTACAGACAACAGAAGAGGAAGACAAATCTGGTGCCATGTGTTACAGCGGCTATTCGTCATGAATGTGTAGACAACAGTCACATCGCTCCCCTTTGGGCAGTCATCTCTGATGTGAAAATGGCTTTATATAGAGATTCATCTCGCGACACGACATAACGCTCTTCGATGTAAAACATTCAAATTTACATATTATTGAGTGGGGGTTATTTGTTTATTTTTGCCTTAAGTTTATTGATTATATTGTTGCAATATGTTACACTCATCTGTTACTTAGAGGAAACAGTAAACATTCACGTTGTTTTGCTAATACCTTATGCAGACAATTATAAACATCCCGAATATCAGTTATGTTTATTTATTGGAATCGCCATCTACGTACTTCATTTTAGTGATAATAAACTCTGAGTCAGCGTTAATATCCGAGATCAGAGATAGTCATTATATTAAATCTCTATCCTCGTATCTCATTCTTTTCACAATTACCTCAATGTAAAAATGACAAAATGTTTCCAAACATCTCCAAGTTTAATTACTGTCATTATATTAAATCTCTAACCTCATATCTCATTTTTGTCACAATAAGATCTATATGTATTAGGTAACACGATGTTTTCAAACATATCCCAGATCAGTGATTATCATTATACCCTATCCTCATATCTCATTTTTATCAAAATGAAGCTCAACGTACTTATAAGGCGGCATGATGTTTCCAAACATTCCAAAGATTAGAGATTATCATTATATAACATCTCTATCCTCATGTCTCATTCTTTTTACACTAACCTTAAGGGAATTGCCATGTTCATGCTTCATTTTTGTAATGATAAACTCTGAGACAGCTTTGATGTCTGACGTATTCGTGCATGGATCATATCACCGTATAAGTCGGAACGTCTAATTGCTGCAATACATCAAATAGAAACTCAAACAATGGTTTAAACCACCTTGTTAGTGACGCCGCTGTGAGAGAATATCGTCTGTAATATTGTTAAGGTACCGTTGGTAATTGATATTCATTTTAATTGGGTAATGAAATAAAAATCATAATGAAATGTAATTATAACTTAATTTTATTCATATACAGTTTATACAACAATTTTAAGATTTTAAACTGTGTACAGGTAGGTATGAAGTATATCATCAAAGTTGTAACTGGTATGAAGATCAAAAAGCTGTAATGCCGGCACCGCTTTATAGCTACAAACTATATCAAATCTACTCTGCACTCAATTGCTTGAAGTTATGTTTTACCACAGTAATAAGCCTCAACTGACAATGACTATTACATTTTTGTATTTAAATAAAGATTACAACAACTGATGAAGATTAAATGTTATGCGCACGTGATCATAAGATCACGAATGTATGCGAAAATTCAATATTTCTGCTCATTGAATTTTATATACAAATGCAACACAAAAAGAAACATAAAGTTAGAGTTGTTCAAATTTTAATCGTAACAATTATATAATAGGTGACTTACATCTCTAGTTATTTTTATAAAACAATATTGTCTAATGTTTTTAATAAATATATGTGTATCGGTATCTTCCAAAAAGCTTTCTTAAATTAAATTAACTTATAATAAAAGACAATTTAAATTAATACTGTAGGGAAAACTGTTATTTCATATTTTTATTTATTACAGGAAATTATTACATTACAATTTATTCATAAATTAAGATTAATTCATAAAAATTAATATTATAACTTATAATTTTAGGATCAGATAAATTTAATTTTAAAATAAATGTCTAATGATGTCTGTTATGAGACTAAATTACTACGGAACTAAAGCACTTTTAAAATGCATCGTAATAAATATCCCAAATAATACATCTGATATCTTTAGTTATTATCATATGATTTTTATGTTTAGATACACCTCCATATACATACGTTTAAATCAATGCTAATTTCAGTTCAATATTAAAAGCAAAATAATATATACCTAGAAATGGTTTCTCTCAAGCTTATTAAAATTTAATACGTTTCCAAAAATGTTAATTCACATAATTATTAAACTATTTAAGAAACGAGTGACGTCATCTCTAATATTTATTATTGTCATATTGAAGAAAGTTTTACTGAATTAACCATGTTCTCTGATATACGAGTGTTGATCGATATAATAGGAAAGTATGTCATAAAACAAAACTGAACAATATGAAATTTGTAAGCGAAATTTTACATTATTAATGCAAAGTTAAGTTGTCGTATTTTACCAGGCTAAGTTACGTCTAAGAAGTCCTCTCTGACACAACCTGGGGACTAGGACCGGCTCCAAAACAACCACCAACGGCCGGGTTCGGGTTGGCGGGCTGCTTGCAAGGGCAGGATCGCTTAGAGGGTCAGACATTGCTTGATCAGGGTACCCGTTACACTGCGCCTTTGGCATTATTACTGTCTCTATATTGTAAAGTGCTTAAATATCCAGTACTAAACCATTTGTTAAAATACTGTTAAAATATTTAATGTTTTATTGTAAAGTATTGTGGGATATAATAAAATAATCGGCTACCTAGGAGTCCAAAGTGCAATTTTCTCTAATAAACATTTGTTAATTTTAAGGTCATATATATATATATATTATATATATATATATATATTATTTTGGCTTTACATGTGTATATAAAAAATAATGATATACGAATAGATGCTATCGATTTGAATAAATAACAATAATGATTTTATAGTTTAGTTTAACTATTTAAAACCGCAGCTACTAATAATATATTGGAATATTTAAGAGGTAAAATAGATTATTTACCAAGACAGAAACTCAATTTCCCCCTGAATAAAACCTCTGCACATACTTAGAGTTCACAGCCCCTACTAGAAGTAAATAGATATTTTTCTTTCCGCAAAATGAAATTGCGTTACCCCACTCCCGGTGTGTGACTCGCTGCCGCTAAAACTCCCCTCCGTTTCCAAGGGTATAATCCCATCCCCCGACACCGTTTATCACATTACCTTAGAGTGTGCCCGCCTCCTCACATCGCCTCGGCTTGTAACCCGCGTTCTAGCAGCTCTTTGACAGAAAAGGGTGGTGTGAATTGAAATAGTGTTAGTTTTCTTTTAGTAGGCCGGCTTTAGGACACACAAGAGCGTATTAATTGTCTATCAACGCCTTGGATAACAGATAAATCTTTATGCTTTGGAAACACAAAGAACCATTTGTAAATTAAATACAATAACTAATCTGCATATGCAAAGAATGTTAATTGCTACACATTACATTTTATTGATCGTTCATCCTATCTTACTTTTTTTATCGTCTACTCCTTCGTGTTTCTTACAATCTATGACTAACTAGCATATACCCGAGGCTTCGCCCGCAATTGACTTCAAAATTCGATATAATTGATTGAATAACTCACAAGATTTCAGTAACACAATACCCAATGTGGAGTAACCGAAAAGACGAAGTATAAATCTTTCCAAACTGCCCGTGCATGTTTACTAAAAATATTTACAAATAGTTTAATTTCCTAAAAGGAAGTTTATGCTTACGTAGCTTCCATTGTTTATACCTGATACAGTAGAGTAGAGGTAGGAGTAGAGGAGTAGGAGAGCATCCATGTTCTTGCTTCCCAATGGTGTTCGCTATAGCATTATATTTCCTTGGTTCTGTTGAGGTATTATATTTTTATTTATGTACCTAATCTGTGTCGTATCTGTCATCAGTAATAAATGAACTAGATGTCCCTCCGTGATAAAAAAATTGCTTTTAGTCTTTGAAATATTGCTTTGTACTTCCACTTTCTATTGTCACGGACTAATTGCGCACACTTTTTTTCTCAAATTGTAGTCACGGAGCGAATGAGTTTTTGATTCATGTTGATACGCAGTTCTTCTGTTATTGTTCCTTCAGCTACTTTAAATTAAATATGCCGTCCCATAATGTCTAAGGCAACCAAATTCGATTACCCTACTTATACAAATTCACAGTTTTGTTCATTAAGTAAAATACATTTACTTTACTAAGTAAAACACAAACCTAGTTGGTTTTAATTCGCCAAAGCTAATATTAAGGACGCAGCCAAGAAAACTTTAGGGGGTTAAAACGAAATTGGAGAGCCTTCCTTGCAAATTCTCAATTTTGATTTTGGAAACTTTTAAATTTAAGACTTAATAGTGAGTGAATTTTGTTCTAAGTATTTACGTCTTAGAATAGGTTGTATTAACAACTGATATTATAATTTTGTGGATGCACTAATTTAGTAGGATGTACAGGATTAATAATTTAAATTTATTAGACTTATGTATTAATGTGATTTATTACACAAAAATGTGCTTTTATTGTCTGCAAAACATAGTACAAAGTACACAAATTTATATTGAGAAATGATAATATGTAACAGCGTTTACAAAAGTAAGATTTATCTTCACTTTTGATCTTTATGCTCCTGTTGTTCAAGGTATTTGGTAGTACAAGATTTAATCTGTGACTAGCACATTGTACATATAAAACGCAACACATTGTACATTGTATATTGTATTGTATTGTGGATTATCTTCTTTAATACGTATCTGGATACCTTGTAACTTCACATTAATTATGCTCACTCATTCATAACCTTGGTCAAAAAGGTTTTCCATTTTGAGTCCAAGGCTCTAAAATTTGTTACGAATTGGAGTTGAAATTCCTTCAACTTCACAAAATACAAAAATTCCTTGTGAACATTGTTTTCTAAATCAATGAAGCGAATACATAAAACATCTTTTCATACCTGACACGACTAACGTTTTGTCTACTATTAAAGTAAATGTTCCAGCATTATTGACATATCTAACACCAGTTTCCTGGATTATGCTGGCACAAATGCATACATTTAATTTTGTATAGTAGGATTAATGTAAGCTGTATTTTTAGGACTGTAGATCAATTAATACTCTGTTAGTTACCGGGCATTAATTCAAAGCCTTAAAAGAGCCCTGAGTTTCCCATCTTTAGATTTGGGCTTATAATACAATCGGACCACAATTACGAGGATTATGTTCAACGCCAAATAAACAAAAACAAAAGATAATTGTTTAAGTTATAAGCAATTCTGTTTTCGTCAACCTGTTTGTTCCTCTCTACACCTATTGTAGAAACAACACTATGAGTTTGCATATTTTTCACCTTCAAAATATACCCAGCAGCATAGAACATTTTTTGTGTAAATATGTGTCAATATGCTTATCAAACTTTTCCAACCCATCTTTCCATTTGATAAAAGGTGATGACACTAGAAATCCAATGTAATCATGGGACCCATTCTCGACTGCTTCAGTACAAAATGCTACAAAATACTTACAGTTAACACCTTCGATCAGTTTAGAGTAAGCTAACAAGGTAAATGTTTGGAACCAGTTTCTTTTGGAAGCGTAACTGTTTTTGTTTTGTTTTGTGTTTGTTTTTTTTTACCTACTAACCTAGTAGGGAATACAAAATTATAATTTGGTTAATCTACTGTAAATAAAACTTTGCTACGTAGATCTTGCAGTTGTTTACTAGAACACTCAATACTACGACTAGTAGAAAACAGGCATTCGGAAATATTACCACTATTATCATTTACTATCCTTATTACCCAGATACCTCTCCATGTGAAGTGCATATGGCGCTCTGACATCTTCAACAGTTAGTTGTGGCAAAGTTGAATCACTATTTAAATTTTGTACAATAGTTACATCTTGTTTTACACATTTGATGAAACAACTATCAATAGTTTTATCTTTACATCGCTTCACTACGAAAACTGTTCACTGTTCACCCATAGCCAAATGTACACCTTGACGAAGGGGCTCAGAAAGACGAAAGAGTCATTGTTCGTTCGCTTGGATTCCAATGTGCATTTACGTATCGCAACATAAATAGAGCTCGTAAAGACAGTCATAATAATCAGAAGTCGGGCTGTAAGAGGCCGCATATTAAAATGAGTGCTGCATATAAAAAAGAGAATTAGCACCCCTGGTCATAGCACCCCCTCGTTCCTGAAGTTATTGGAACATCGCGAAAGGGGGTGCTAAAGCAGGGCAGTGGCCGTGTCCATGCCCTGAATAAGCAAGGAGGTCCTAATTCAGCGCCTTGACCGAGTCCATGTGCTGATTTAGCACCCCTTTGAATCTGGGGGGAGGGTGCTAAATTAGCGTCTTTACCTTGATGATATGATGAATGGACCATACATCCATACTGAATGAAACAATATGGGCTACATATAACTACATTATAATGGGTATATTTATTGTAATTCTAAGATTTGTATTGTATTGATTCTAATTTAATATTTCTAAAACAAACACAGTTTTCGAAATAAATATGCTTCCGTTAAAAATTAGGCTCTAGACATTTAAATACAAATCATTTTACAGTAAAATTAAATTGGAAAGATGGTAAAACCCACGCAGGGGGATTGATTATGCTTAAATCCGACGTGTGTAATAAATATATATGTTCAGAAATTATAACAACATATTAACAACTTTAAAAATAATTAACTATATGTTTTGGATTTTGCAAAAACTAATAAAACTTGGGAAAGGTTTGAACTGTCAAATTTTTATTTTCCAAGGGTAATAATCAATGGCTTGTAAAGACTGACCTGTTTGAATGATATAATTCAAACACACTGGACAAACAATTAAAATATTAGGTAATGTTTAAAAGAATCAATATATACTATCTCCTTTGTGTTGCTCGTTTGTAAAGGAGTTAGTTGAATGCGATAAAACTCGTAAGATTGCCTTAAGTTATATCCATATCAGTTTGTTCAACTATAATAATTGAAGACAATTTGGCAAACCATGTTAAATCAAGTAAAAATAAATATACTATCATACTTTTAAAAGCATGATTGCTCAGGTCGCGACAATCACTTTTATACATGAATTAATATGGTCATCCGTGCTTAGTTTCCCCTTTATCGGTGTGTATTTGTGTATCTTTTATTTAAGATTTTATATTTTAAAACATAACAATTTATATTACACCAAATCTTGGTCAAATCTATATAGTGGGAAGGCTAATTATAAAATTATCATATAACTATCATCTTTAATGCTTTCAAAATGACGTCTATTAAAATATTTAAACTTGAAATATATCAAAAGCTGCAATTTTACTAAAGTATTAAAGGAATTACATTTTTAGTGGAATTTATCACAAATATAACGTCACCAACATTGTGTAAAATTACATACACACACACACACACACACACACACACTACACACACACACACACACACACACACACACATTTACTGTAATATGTAAACGTGACCAACAGTGAGGGCCTCAGCGAGTAGCTCACAGTACCAAAATCTAATAAACGGCAGCTCCAGAATATATTATGCTAATTGCGCTCAGATCCGAGATCTTTGATTGAAAGTACATTAAGATCTGTTTCCAGGTTACTTTTTTGTCTCATAAATTAAAAACTAATAGAAATATTATAAAAAATGCACTAACAATAAACGTGTTTAAGAAAAATCACAGACAAAAACTGACTTCTAAATTAACCGTTGTAAACAGCTTATCTTACCATAAGGTTTAGATTATTCACAACATCTATTAAAACAACTAAATAAGAGTGACTTTAGGCTACATTTTTACATTAAGAATAATAAACAACAAGCATAATCGTGCAGTAATGTTTAGACAACAATACTTTTTAGATGACAACATCATAGATAAGCTGATTTATGAGTAATACAGCTGACTGTTGGATGACTAAATTTTAGTAAATAAATAAGGTTAAGAACAACAGATCTTAAAATAAATTTGTTGAACATCAAATATATCACTCTACGCTATTCTTAGATAGGTTTGCATCATATATTTAAGTTATTTTGAATCATAAACACAAAATTCAACAACAAGGATAAGATAAAAAGAGCTGCCGTTAATTAATTTATTTTTTTATTCTTGGCCACAACATGAACCGTATTTTGTCACAGTAAATGTGCTTTAAAATCTTAAAATCAGTTATTTATTATTCGATTTAAATATTTTTTGTTATTAGGTTTGTGATTAAATCTACTAGAACTTTATTCTGTTGACAGTTTAGTAAACATTCTGTATTTAAAGATATCAAAGTTAATCCATATTAATGGCCATAATTTTGAAAGTATTAAAGATAATAATAATACTTTTTGTTATAGCTGGCCTTGTCAACACAAATATATGATCATTTGGATGATAGGTAGGATTTAGTTTTAGTTTTAAAATTTTAATTTTTATTCAAAAGAACACATACCGATATACAGACGGGAAACTAAGCACCTGAGACCCATTTTCATTTTGTGAAATGTGTTTGCCTTGACCGGAGCAGTAGTGTGACAACCTTGTCCAGAGAGATACGGGAGACTCTGTGTATAAAATTATAATACATCATCTTCCAGAACATTCTACCAAATCTTCAGATATTACTCATGGACCAAAGACAGACAAAGTTATTATATACAAACTTTCTAAAACTCAATAATAACCCAAATAGCTGCCATTCTGTTGTTTTCACTGAACTATTTTTAATTTGAGAACGGATATTTTTAATTAGTTAAAATTTTTTTGTATAGTTTTATAACTTTAAGTCCTAACTACAACAAAATTATCTATTATGAGTATAAACAGACCAGGCGAATTGGTTCATCAAAGTTTGAGTTCACCGGATGGTTAACTTATTTGAGGGATATAACTTTACCGGAGGAATAAATCTGCTAGCTGGAGGTAAAATGCAATAAAATTCGACGAACCATTTTTATTGGATATGAGCTACTTAAAGAGGGGCCTTTGCGGATAAAAATCAATTCAATTCAATTTCAAAACATCTTTATTCAACAACTTTGATAAACAGTTTACATTTACACACATATGATAGGATATATTATACATTTCTTAAAATAAACAATAACTGAAATAGACATTAACATTAAAAGAAAATTTGGTTGATTAATTTATACAGTTTTTCTTAAATCATAAATACTTTTCTAGGTTATATGAAAATGCTCCACACTTAGGTAACAATGTCATGCATCTTTAAGTTGACATCCTCATCTGCAATCGACTTTTCATTCGACTCCTGAAGAATGATCAGGCATGACTATATACAGGGCATTGTAAGCAATTTGAGAGTACAGTAACATTCAGATATTTCTGAGAGTACCATTCTACAGTTTTTTGAGTGGTGTTGAGTCAATGGAGTTATTCCGTTGTGCAGATGGTACTCTAACAGTAAGTAAACTCTTTTGGTAAGAAACGAGTCTAAAATGTGTGCCGGGAGACATCAGGAAGTTAAAAAAATGAAATTAGTTTGTAAACTTGAGATAATTAAACTTAGAGAAAACATTCCTTCATATACGTACAAATAATGTGACTATATGGAGAAACATGATCCATTGAGGTTTCACGATAGGATTAAACTTGCAATAATCGGTGAAAACAATCAACTAGACTATCAGTAGATGTTTCATAGGTGGGGACACCCAATAAACAACGCTAGTAAATAATAAAATTGACACAGCATAATTAATTGAATAACTATATAGTATCACCGGATGCAGTGTATAACAATATCGACTTATGTCCTGCTAAAATTGCCAAATATTCTAATAAGCGCGAGGCAGAGGAATCCTAAGATCTACAGCTTTCCTAGTTGGAGCATTTATTGTGTAATTATTAAGTCGTACGGTATTTTTCAGACGAAAGTAGGCATATTTGAGGAATATATCATGTCATCGTTTAACCGAATTTTCAACACGATCGTAGGTAGTAGCTTATAAGTGACAACAACTCATAAATCCAGTACACTATTATTATATTTACTATTAAATTAAATATCTAAAAGACAATTCTGCTTGTGTTGAGAGTAACCCAGCCCTCTGATTTTGTTTGACTCTTCAGTTTTCATTCTTGTAAAGAAAAAAAAACATTTGTAAACCTGATACAGTAAAGATCAAGTCCTAGCTCTCTTATTAATGTAATCTATATTATTTAATTTCTTTGGTTAAACCTACTTGATTAATATCAACTTTAATAAACCTAATCAGTGTTTTCCCTTATCAAACACAGATTCTTTCTAGGCGCTTTCTCAGCCCTACAAAATTGAACTTAGTTTCATTTTATAGCAGTGTATAAATAATATCCAGAATACATAAAATGGTTTGAATTCGTAACTGTTACCATCCATCGTGACAGCAAGTTACATGATACTATTTTCATTAGTATTTGCAGCTTACAAATACCTCTCGAAATGCTTGGAATTTAATTAACCTTTAATTTAGTCTTAACATACGTATAGGAAACTAATAAGAACTATCAAAAATGTTATAAAACAATAGTAGCCAAATGGGTCCAAGAAGCATTATGACGAAACAAGTTTCATTTCCTTTACATAGCTAAAGTATTTACTGGCAATAGTAAGCTAGACTGACGGAAATTGTATCTTTAATTTCAATGTGACTATATTTTACAGTATGTTACATATTTTATATCTTTAATATTTTTAACATTTTTTATATATTTTTAAGTCAATACAGCTAATAATATTATATTACCATCATATATACATCAATACGTTGTTAAAAAACGCCCTAATACGACATAGTATCATAGTAATTATAATAGAAACACAGCGCTCAGTTTGTATAACATTAACGATGAAAAATCTCCGAAATCCTTTAATCTTTTTGTTGAATGGGGTACTACTTCAGTGCCTGAATATGTCCATGCGATGAATTAGCACCCCTTGGCATCACGTCCAAGCCTAAGGGAGTGGTTATTTCAGGGGATGCTGAGGTAGCATCCCAAAGTTAAAGTAAGAGCCATTATATTAATACTGAATAATTTAAATAATAATAATTATTTGCAAAGTAATTAAACAAAATCTTACATTCGGGGGGAGGTCCGACCACTTAGATCCCCTCGATTCATCACACAACAACAACTGGTATTTATTCATGCAAATATACAAAAACGCGACATTACGTGTCTATGACTCGTTAATTTGACAAAAATATTCCCTATATTTACAGTAAATATTTCTGTAAATGATGTTTAAAGATAATTGTTAGTAGTATTTAGCCACTTGCTTAGTTACTTGCCAAATGTCGTCCAAAACCCTGTTTTGTGTAACTGAGTGTGAAACATCCACATATAAAAATATCTTAGTTATCTTATATATATATATATATATATATATATATATATATATATATATAACAAGATAACCCCCTATCTCTCTCTCTCTCTCTATATATATATATATATATATATATATATATATATATATATATATATATATAGAGAGAGAGAGAGAGAGAGAGAGAGAGAGAGCGAGCACAAAACAAAGCAATTAATCTATTAAATGTTAACATAACTAACCATTCTTGAAGTGTGAAAAATATTGACACTTTTACATTGTTTAAATCAAAGATACGAACAATTACGTAATACATAATAAGTAGTTTAACCCTCCGTGACTAGGAGAAATAAGGCGTAGTTAACCTACACTAAATACAAGTTTATGGTTTTAAGTGGGGTCTGAACAATCTAGATGGTGATCACTATTCCTTTGGCTCCGATAAAAAAATTATTATTTTTTTCACTTTGGTCAATGCCTTTACTGTATAGATGCATTTATGCTTATTCAACTTGGTCAGGCAGTACAAATGGTAAAGTTTAAACAGAATATAATATAAGGAAAACAGATAAGTGGAGTAAAAGGAAGATTTATGTTTATTTAATCGCAATCACTCTTTTCTTACATGATACATTATAGATCCTAAGGTACCTTCAGCTTTGGTAACCAGTTTTTTTCCAATAGCTGCATCACTTTATATGGATGCGCCAAAGAAGCCTTGTTGCCTTTGTCCATAAGCTGCCAGAAAGAGAAAGCAACTTACATCAGGTCTCTTCACAGAAGTTCACTTCTAGTTGTTTATTCTTTTCAGTAAAATCTACATTGGGTACAAAAAAGCCGTTGCTTTACTTTCATATAGGAAACCCAATGGATTCCAGTAATGGCACATCACTGACGCAAATATTGAGGGAAAGTATTGATCGATAGGTTAGTATACTATGGAAGAAGACTGTGACGGTGGATGGTACTCCTATAGTACTGAGGATATTTAAGCCTAAACATGGGGAGTATCACTCCCTAACCGCTTTGGCTGGAAGAGACTGGGATAAAGCCAGCCTTCCCTTCTCCCAAGGAAACATGATTGAGATATAGAGTGCGCTATCCCTCATTATGGCGGATCTTGACAGAAGATGACCCCATTTCAAACCCTACCCAGCCTTAATACCCTGTCACTTTAGAAGCAAGCGCAACAGTTATTTTAGGAATTGCACTTATGCGAGTTTTCCTCGGTTTAATTCACTAATTTTAAAAACTTATAGTTGCTCAAGATGAGTGTGCTAAGATATAATTGCACTTACTTAAAGTAAGACAATGAAACCGGATTACAATATTTGCAAAATTGTTAAAAAAAAATTGAATTCTGTGCAGAAAAAAGTTGTCTAATTCTTATGTAACCATCACCTATATACAAAATAAATTTAGATATCTAAACATATCCAGTGGAGGTTTATTTCTGAGCAATAAGCATGAACCAAGTGGATTCCCTAGATACAGGGATACAGGGTTCATGCAATAGTTGGTTTAAAGTATCAGAGCAATATCTGTATCATATAGTTCCCCCGAATAATTCAATTATATTTGGACACTAATTATTCCACCTATCTTATTTAATCAATCTTTAAATGTTGAATTAACATGATAAATCATCAGTGCTTGGAGAGATTGGAAACAGAATGACAGTCCAAAAAACTTTGGTATCTTACCTTGCATACATTATAATATAAGAAACTCAACAGTAATTTAACAGTAAAAGGATTTTTAGATAATATGCTACATAGGCATATTATTATTTATAAACATTAAATGTAAATGAGTGTCAACTGGTTTTATTGACTGTGCACCAGAGCCACGTATCTGCACAAATTGTGTATCGATGTAAAGTGCTTGGCCAATTTTGTATAGCGTAGATAGCACTACTGTAATAAAACTGATGTTTTAATTTCTCTAAGAAATAGGTAAATATATATGTGGCAGTTTAACAAATCATGTTTAATTATTCTAGTTTTAAATGTTTTATCCTGGTTGTCCGTAAAAGTAAATGGAGCAGAGACTGATTACGTGTGCATCTTTTAAATTAACTTTATTTTTTATTTTTCTTAGATTGGTGTATAATGAAAGCCTATTTATCCATGCAATGCATAATTTTCCAGTCTTTTAAACCATTTAATGTTTGTCACTAAATATATTAGGATGCCTACCTACTGCAACACTTATGACGGAATTTGCGAGAGATTCTTTGCATTTTGGCAGTCTGTCAGCATGCACCATAATCCGAATTTATATTTTTTCAGATTATAGTTTCCTGTTCATTAACTACTTCTATATAATATATATATATATATTGATTTTTAAAATTAGTATATGTATATATATATATATATATATATATATATATATATATATATATATATATATATATTGGATTAGATTATATTATCAGGATTTGTTAACACGATAACCAACATAACCATAACAATAGAGATAGATTATACTTGTTACAGATATGGTATTTGCGTACAGTTTGGAAGAATCAAGTATACCATAATTTTCACCATTTAACATCCGCCCTGTACGTGACACGTTAAAAGTAAACTTGTGCATTTAAATATTGCATTTTTTGTAAGCCTCTAATTTCATCAACAAACAATCACGATAAGTAAGTGACAGATGATTAATGAAAATCCTGCTAAAATTAAAGTAGATTTACCGTTGGAGCTCGATATGGTAATGCTACACTTATTGAAACTTTACAATTACCAAGATGAAGATGTGGTTATTTTTCTTGTTCGGCAACTCCACCTAGAAGATATTTGATACCTGGTCGGTAAGTTCTGATCTTTCCTGGCCCGGCAGGGACCGGCGGAGCAGTGTCACGACTCTGGCTGGGATCGCAGCAGGTGAGGACCTCCCTGGTACAGGGCAAGATCGATCCGAGGCAGCTGCGTCACCATGGCAACCATCTCTCCCCCTACCTCCCCTCCAGTTGCTATGGACACAGACTAATGTTTCATTAATACATTAATTCTTATTTGATCATTTTATGTCATTCCTGCGTGAAGCCCGGCAAAAATGACATTCACGTTTGACCAATTCTGGATGATATTCTATTCCGGAGCGTGTGCATTGGTTGCGTGTTCCACTATCACACTACACTATGCTATAAGTGTACTAGGCCGTGTTAAACAACTGATTTTATGGTTTAACACATATGGCACATTCACGTCCATATCAAAACGTTATATCTGTACCGTTCATCAACACGTGTTTTGTAATCAAATAGTGAAATACAACTTGCCTCGTTTAGTTTACTGAGTTGAATCCGTTTGCCGTTCTGCAGCTAAGTAAATAATTCTAACATTATGGAATTTCTAGTTAAGTACCACTTTCCGTTGCTTCAAGAGATGGAATATTTGCATTTTTCCTTTAATCATACAATTACATTTATAACTTTAATTGCAAGGCTCGTTAATTTTAATATAATGAAGGAAAGTAAGAAACGTTCATCAAAGAACATGTGAAATGGAATACATATTTGTTTTATTATATAAACGTGCACATAATAATTTAAAACTAAAGTATTTCGGGGTTAACTATTTTTAGTTGTAAAGGGAAATGTTTATGACTATATCAAAAGAAAAAATACAATTTAAATTATTTCATGCTGTAAGGACATACTTTACATATAACTTAGCTATGGTGGGGAGGTATGAACCAATGTGAATGCTGAGTTTAGCTCCTATTTACCTTCCTCTTAGTACAACGTCTGAAATCTGACGCTGTCATATACATAACTCTTCAAATCTGGAGTCATGTTCGTCTGAAAAGGCCCAAATAAAATTCGGCGAAGACGACGCTCTAAAGAAGCACTCAATGCACTCAGTATAATCCATGCTTCAACGCTTATGCATCTGATGAGACAATAATACCGTTTCACCTAGAGTACAATATATTTTGTAGTCTGGTGTATCTGACGTCAAAACGATGTAAAGAATTTATTTCGAACTTCTTTGTCACGGAATTCTTTTGGATCGCTTCAAACTAACATGATTCCAGATTCCAGGAGTCAAGTGTGTTACATGCTCAGATTTCAGACGGTGCACTAAGAGGAAGGTAAACTGGAGCTAACTCAAAATAAACTTAGCTTCAACACTCCCCACCATAGCTACGTTATTTGTAAAGTTTGCCTTTGCAACATGAAATTTTAATTGTATTATTCTTTTTGATAGTCATAAAAATTCACCTACTAATTTATCCAATAGTGAAAACTTAAAATAAATAAATTATGCTTTTTCTGAAACGTTTGAACAAGATTTCTTATATCTATACACTTTTGGTAACTATTCAGTAAGTAATATATAAAGAGATGGTATAAAGTCATTTAACTTAACAAGTTTTAGGGTAAAACTATTTAAAATGGCAATGTATCACTTCTGTATTCTCTATAATTACTAAGCCGAATAGTGAAACCCAACGCAGAAATGGAAATAAATAATTATTTATTGCTTTAACAAAGCAGTACCCTTCGTGCGATTCAGTTTAAAATTTAATAGACTATTTATTTTCACTCGGACCCATTTGTTTATATATTCCCGGCCGTTCGTCACTAGCAGCCCTACACACAAGGGTGGCTGGCGGCCGGCCAACTCTGGGCATCTTGGCACATCTCCCTGTTATCGGCTTATTTATTACCCGACTAGCAACTGATCCGATGGTTCCGTCACCCGAAGTTATGCCGCAGTTTAGGGAGATGGGGAATATCCACTAACTTATCCCCTCGAATAAAGTGGCCTTATCCATACTGCGTGATCTTATTCATGAAAGGCACATTGAAAACTCAGTCCAACTAAATTATCCTTTTTTCTTTATATTTTTCAACTTCCATTTTGAGGCAGAATTTTAAAACTCTTATACCGGAGTTATATTAATACATAAACATTTTCATGTTTTGACATTTTGGGGTCCGAAGACCTTTTTGCGTTTAGGAAATAACACTTTATGAAATAAACTAAATTTAAACATGGACAAGAATTAAAATATTGCATTTTTAACCATGTGTTATGAATACAAAATAAAAATATAATAAAATTTAATTTATCTTTGCATTTAAATAGCCTTATTAAGTATTATCTTGAAACGTAATAAACATAATATAAGGCATTTATAATTAAATAAGAAGTTTTTGTAGCATTAAATTAGGTCAAAGAGTTTTAAAAATTTTTTCTTCCTATTTTGATCCAATATATTGTATCCTAACATAAACCACTTGCTTAAGGCTTGTTTTAATGAAAAATCATAGAAATATATCGAAAATATAGCTCAAGTTCGTATTAATTTTGTCTATGTTTACTGGTGACAGTAATCCGACATACACATATGCGTGCATACATAACAAAAATACGTGCATACATCACATAATAGTCAAGTGACAATAAACGTTTGGCTAAATCTTAACAAACCTGTTCCCAATAATTATAATTTATTACATTGTGATACTTTGTAAAGATGGAGTTTGAAATCGTAATTACTTTCCAAAAGTGCGTTATTTTAATGAGTATTTACAAGGGATATGTTTCAAAAAATGTACTAAAGCAATATATCTTAATAGTTGTTTTTTATTTTAAGAAAGTAAAACGGTGCCTTACAAAACTCTTCATTTCCATTTAAATTCTTAAAACTATTCCAGAATATGTGTGAGGGCCGATGAGTTAAGCTTGTATTGATAATTAATCGTTAAGACAACTACCTAGAACAAAGAGTGTGACTACTCACTGCAAAGAACTCATACATTCTTACCGTTAGTGGAAATTATAAACTATCTTCTTACTTATGTTCCCATGTTTAAATACAAAGGCTTGTATCGTATACTAATTTCATGAGATAATATATGCTTATTTATAGTCTGTTACTCCTAACGCTTACATAATTCCCTCTATTATGTGTACTTTTTATGTGTTAGTATATGTAACTATTACCGGAAGTACTCAGGTAACCAAGGAAGGATGCTCAAAGACGACCTGTACTAATTACAGAAATCTCTTATACAAGTCTGTAGCCAAATTAGGGTGCCTCTGTGGCCTTTATCAGAGTTTAAATCTTCCAGCGGGACTGTGGATGGATAGAAATTTTCTCCGACGGCAGTCACCGCGGAAATGCTTAGAGTTATTTATATAGCCAGTAAGGTCCGAGTGATGGATAACATTCTTATGGACTCCACGAGATCACAGGTCTGCTGTAGCAAGATGGTATTTGATGCGGTTATTGACATTTCACACTATGACTATAGCTGTTCACAGGAATATCTATAGACATTTTGCGATCCAAGCAAGAATGTGTGATGGACATTCCTGTAGGAGTCCAGGAGGTCATAGACCATTTACAGCGAGATGGTATTTGATGCGTTTATTGAGGTTTTACACTATTACCAGGAGGTCTACAGGAATATCTAGAGATATTTTACCATCCAAGCGAATATGTGTGATGACATTCCTGTTGCAGTCCACAGGGTCTCAGGCCTGCTGCAGCGAGATGGTATTTGATGCGGTTATTGACGTTTTACACATAAACGTCAACTTTATCCACAACCGAAGAATGCAGAAGTAATGTAACTTCTAGTACGGGACACAGTGCCTTTGAATAGATTGTTAAAAATCTTCCATTGTTACAACTCATGTTAAAAGAGGAATAATACAAACTGGTTTTATTTATTTAGAAATTACACATGGACGAGAAATCTGAAGGTTCGTTTTTAGTTTAAAATTAAACCACTAAAATGCATTATTTCAAAAACCTTTAGCGTGTTATTCTTTGTTTAAAATTGAATATTAACTATGAAAGGTTTAAGGGAAATCATAATTTTGCCTGACATTTGCTACTGTTTAGTTCAATCGCAAATGTCTACAAAATCATAACTTTAATGTATTCATTGCTCGGAAAATAATATTAATCATAACTACCAACAAAATAGTGCTTCGATAAGTATTTTCTCTGCTTAAGAGAAATCTTGCAGTAAGCATATTGAAATTGCAATGAATTGAAATTTACGAGGTCACTTTCCTTTCTCGAGCACCGAGGCGGTGACACCCTGTCTGGCAGCCCTACAGAGCGGCACGGGTCGCCCCGGGTGTTGAGGGGGAGGACAACGATGTTGGGGGTGGGGGTTGGTAGGGCACAGACAGCGTGTTGCGCCGCACCCATCGTCCTCTCCGTTCATCTGCCCAGCTCAAATTTTAATTATCCCGGCTAGTGACGGGAATCCCAAGCCTCTATATCGCAATATCGATCCCCTCCACTCCGCCGATCATCTCAAATGTTCCCTTAATCAAACGTCCCTCTTCGGCATATCGGTAATGGAACGTAAATGCAATAAGGGAACTCTTATACTCATTATTGATTTTTGAGTACTCCAAGATTGATAATTAAATCGTGTTAATCAATTTGTGATCTAAATTGTTATTAACAGTTTTATTTTACGATTGTGTTTTCCAAGAATTGCTTTGCACTTCCAATAAATAAAAGCTCCAACTTCAACATTCAGTCAGTAAGTTGGCTCTCTTCCTCGTAAACCCAATCAATCTATTCCTCAATGTGCATGAATATTCAAACCTATTTGGTATTTTATTTTATTTATTTATTTTTTTTTTTAATATTGAAAATCTGAGGTTAAGAAATTAGCATTTTATATAACACATCAGTCCCACAAAAACTTGACCAATTTTGATCAAATCAATTCTAACAGTTTGAAATCACCAATTTATAGAGATTGAGTTATAAACTTCATTTACCTGTTTACGTGAAAAGTTTTCAACTAGTGTCCAAGTTGGATATTAAAATACACATAAATGTTATAGTAGCATACAAAATAATATAAATAATAAATAAAGCAACCATTGAAAAATGAGAGACCTCATACAATAGTGAGTAACAGGTAACCTGTTACATCAATCCTTTTTTAACATATGTATCTAACAGTTAATTGAAATTAATTTTTTAATTAAATTTTTTATGTAAAAATCTTTTTTCCTACAAAGTAAAAATTATTAAAATGTGTTCTACGGTAAAATTTATTACATTATACATTTTGTATGGTTCTCTTTTTGGCGGCGGATAGTTTGTATAAATAGAATATAATGCGGAAAGTAAAATAGGGACTTAAAATTATTGACATTAAGCTTTCATTATTTGTAAAAAATAATATTTATTTAAGAAGAATTTCATATAAAACTAGCGGAATTTTGCGGTTTGGACAATTACAAAAAATATTTATTGAGAGAAAATCACCACATCATTGACAATACTGTTTTATTTTGGTTCAAAATATAACTCCCGACGTAGCAGAAAGAGGTACAACTCACATGTGGCTATTATCTGGAAACATCATACCAAATATTTATTGTTAGTTTGGACCTTTAGTTTGTGAAACATATATGATACGACGACTCTTAAGGTTGGCATTATGTACTCCCGAAACACCTCAAACGTTTCGACACTCCATCATTCCAAAACTTTAAAAGAAAAAAATCGTTTAAAAATATACTGTATATGTTGGTATACCCGTGGCTTTAATTTAGTTAAATATATCCAAGATTTTATCTTGGAACCTAAAAATTTATTGAAAATTAATATATAGTAAACAAAATCAAGTATCACACACACACACACACACACACACACACACACACACACACACACACACACACACACACACACACACACACACACACACACACATATATATATTTTAATCTTCAATAAGAATTCTTCAACTGAATTAAACAGTTTCTATATTTCGGCTTAAGACGTCTTCAGGAAATTAAATATATATATATATATATATATATATATATATTAATCTTCAATAAGAATTCTTCAATTGAATTAAACAGTTTCTATATTTCGGCTTAAGCCGTCTTCAGGAAATTAAAAAAATATATATATATATGATACTTGATTTTGTTTCGCAACTATACACATTTTCTTATTATGGTAGTTACGAATTCTTGGGACTATGATCGGAAAAATTCTAAAATATCTTTAGGATATTTCGTCATGAGGTAATGAAATTTGGCTAATAAATAAAAATGAACATGCTTTTTGCTAATACCGATATTAAAGTCCACAAGGCAAACAGATTAAGAGGGGAGATCCGATCGCCATAGAGATGAAGGTAAGTCCCATGTCCGAGCACTTTTACGAGTCTCTCCGACCTCAAACTGTACAGACATTCCTCCTTATTTTTTATAAGATAAGCATAGTCCAGTGGCCCAATAAGCCAAAGCTTGCAAAATAAGCTAAAAAACGAATAATGTAGAATTTCTGAATAGTAACAATTATTAATAATAGCTATTGATTTACAGGGAAACTAGGATAAAACTTCTCATATAACAATATTTTACGTCAGTATATCCAATTTCAGAAAAATGAAACTAATTGTTTGAATTAAATTTTAAGTGGACATTTTCCAGATAAATACGTAATTTTAAACACTAATTTAGAAGAAACTTTAATAGTGTTTACTGAACTTTCCCAGAAACTAGAGGTAAGTTGATAACCTGGAAACGTTTGAAGCTTACTCTGTTTTATATATAGAGTAGAAGAAAGTAAAGTAAAGCTCCGTAGGACATAATTTGCCGAGAAGTTCTTGGCGCTTTGCTAACGTAAGCATTATTATACCCCTCTTTGACGTATAAAACTCATATCCTAGGAAACATATCTTGTTAGTTTAGGAGCAAGCATTTGTTTGTCAAACACAATTTCTTTCCTCTACTTGCGATATGTAACGATTCGTCTCTAACGTTTCATATATATTATTCGACAAACATAATAAGCTTGAATATAAATATTTTAAGAGAAAACGATCTACTAGCATGAAATTTATAACAACATCGCAATTATTAACAATCACAATACCTATTAAACTATTTGGTTTACTTTATAAGGAATGTCTCAAATCTAAGTAAGTGGTAATTTTTGTTACAGCTATCTCAATTCTGATTGTTTTAGACAAATAAAAGTTTTGTAAAATATAATTTAACTTGTTTTCTTTTCAGTTGGTACTGTGCAGACAGTAGTACCGTGAATAAACTGATGACATTTTAACATGCGGCATAGTATTACTATACATGTAGCCTAACTATCCGCAGAAAGATTTCATGCCTAGACTTTAAATTTTGCAGGAAATATCATTTTAACAATCGGTTTGATGATAGTGTATGTCCAGCCATGAGATTTGGCTGATTGTTATATCTCTCAGTTGGCTGGCACAATTTCTTTTCAGTCTGCCTGAGGTTTAAATTTTCTTTTCTGTACGAATATCTGCTTGTCTGTCTGTCCAAAGAAAGTCTCGAGAATAAAATGAGCCATATACTTGAAATGTTGGTATAAGTCAACTTGGTATAAGTATATTACGCAATATGTGCGTAGGCGTATGCATTACTGCAGAATATGTCACTGTCCTTGCCCATCTTCATGATTGTCGGGCATAAAACCGTTATACAATATGAATATTTTCGTATTTTCTCAGTTATTTATTTTATAGTATAATATAGGTTATGGTAGACCAAAATTACTGCATTGAATGATTAATTTATTTTATAGCATGTAAATATCACTTCAAATTACTATTGATATTATTATGGCATTTTCAGACTAACAAACTTTTTCTATTCGCTATTTACTGGCATTTTCCATTGACAGAAATACGAATGGGAACATTCGGGTATAGGGAATATTAACTAAAATATTAATACCTGTTCTATTCATCCAATTATATCGTAGTATAGGAGAATTAACAAATTTATCAAAGCATGCCTTAAAATTATTTTACTTCTTATTTCATCCACAAAGTCCACATAGCTCTGAGAACCAAACTAGTTTGTTAGAATAGTCGAAGTTAAGTTAAGACTCAGCAAGAAATTCTAGTGATCAAGCATAAAAGATTGTGTAGTAATGATAAAACCAGTTTAAAGACTGCTTTTCTATTGAAAGGTAAAGTAAATCAGTATCACTTAAGAACCTAAAGTTAGCTCTTTGAGCAATAAGGTAAGTACTTAATCCTTTTATTATAATGTATAATACGATCGGACATGAGATAGCAATGTCAAGAAAAAGTGCAAGTACACTGAATAGTCTTTTTTATATATTACTAAAGAGGGCTTAGTAATATATAGTATGTTATGTAACTTCAGTTTACACGCAAATATAGCGGCCTACAGTTAATGTGGGTTAAGTACAAGTTTCATATCGGTCTGATAATAAATTCTCACCAACTATTAGTTTTATTTTGATAAAAAAAAACTGTTTATATACAACAAACACAACCAGCTTTCAAATGGATGATTTGGTTTATGGAAAAGTCTTTTTATATGATTGCAAAGAGGTTAAAATTATTGTTGAACTTTAGTGCGTTTCAAGGTCTTCCGAAACCCTCTGGATCACAAAATACTGCTTGGAAACTGGAGTACCAGAGAATCCGAGGCGTACCGTTTTTTGGCTTAGCTCATTTCTAATTTAAACATTCAAAATTTCAAATAAAATCCCGTAAAAAATAAAATTTAACCTCAGAGATCCCAATATATTCTTCAGAGACAAAAATAACTACTGAAATCATACAATGGTGAACGCTTCTTCTCAGCTAAAGCTTTCTCATCATCAGTCTGCCAGATGCTATACAAAGTACATTGGCATCAAGGCGTTAAAAAATTTCTTTGGAATGCTTATTATCTTCACATGCATTATACACAATATTAACGAGAGCTTAGTATTTAAATGGGGGATCACTAATTCAGAACATTATTTCCGCGTCGTATTTTTGTACAATTGATAAGGCTTGATTGAGGACTACTACAGTTTACCAGGCAATGTAAAATATTTCATTTAATTCACATATTTGATATAACTTTTCCTTTATTTTCCCTCTTCCTCAGTGTGCGGTAGAACGTTGTGTGGGTTTTTTCTTTCAGCTACTTGGAAGTCGAACTTTGAAGGTTGTTTGAGACTAATAAGTATTAAATTAGGACTTTCATCTTAACCCTCCCTCTTTATTAACCTCCGGAATAACATGTAGTCTTGTAAATATAAACACGTGATTTTTTTCGTGTGAAACTAATCTATTTGGAGTTTGAAATTGTATTCAACATTCTACTGAAATAGCCTTTAAACCCGTTAATGCTGTTAAATGTTTTGGAAAATGTTATTGGCTTAGTACCAAGCCAGTAACATGCTTTGTTGAATTGTTTTTTTATCATTTAGATGGACAGGTTAGTTTGATTTCATCGTTTTTATACATAATCAAGGAACTTCTGTTTTAGTTTGATTAATTATTTTTGCTTCAAATTTTTGCTTTTAATTTCATGCCATCATCTTGTTTTTTAGAAGGTTTTTTTAATTTTTTTATACGAGTATAACTGTGTGTGCAAATAACGGATTCGATTTGAGACACTTTTAAACACTATCCAACCTCTTCTAATGTTAATAATATTCTTCAACGGGCTATCACAATTCCTAATCACTTGAAATAAATTAGTTGTGTATAACTTGAAAGTCTGAAGCAGGTAATTCAGTCATTTACATAAAATGAATTGCTCAACTATTAGTGTAAATTAAGATATTTGGAAATCACTATTATATACATGGTATCAGTCCAACTGTTTAGCATTCATTTGAGAACAACTAGCCCACTGAAGGAATGCAGCAAGCATCCTAGTAAAAATTGCAGTTCTTCAAAGAGTAGGGCAGGCCATCTTGAGTCACTTTGTTCCACCCAGTTACTGTACATGTAGTACAAGTGTAGAACAACCCCCCCCCTACAATTTGTGGCTGTGAAGGTCTTCACGCTGTGAAATCCCATAAAAACCTCCTTGCTGCCAATCCAGAGCTGCTGTGTTGTTGATGTTGCCCAGCAGAGGGCATCCTGCTACAAATGGGAGATGTTTGCCGACATGAGGGCCAGCCGGGAGTGTTTACCCTGACGCCCCTCCTCCTTGTCCCCTTTCATCGCTAGCGGCCACATCAGCACAGAAGCTGAAACCTCCCTTTAATGAGGTTTCCAATAAATATTTTAACTCTTAAGAACTACAGTAACTCAGTAGAAGAATTTATAAATTACATTACACAAATGTGGCAAATAAATGTTATTGTGATTGGCTGAGCGTTAGCGAAGCCATATCTATTACAATGAGGGGCTGAAAAAGACTTTATTAGTTTTTGCGTCTATCTCTAGGCACGATATCTCGAGAATAGACAGACTTATAGAATTGAACATATTTATAAAGTTAAATTTTTATATCATCAATTATTGTGTATGTCACTCCATGGAACTTAGTAGCGTCATTGAAACTCATCACTTTGTAGGCATGCACAATTTTTGTTTTATCTGCCGGGGTGATTTTCAGTACGATTGTCTGTCTGCCTCTCTTTCCACGGGATATCTAAAAATGAAAGAGGTGTATAAAGAGGTTAAAATTTTGCACGCAACCTCAATGAAGCTTGTGAACGTCACAAGTGGTATGTGGCGTACTAATTATTACTTAGTATATTTTTAGAAATTTTCAAGGAAAAAAGAAAAAAAATTAGTTAATAATATCACAATAACACTCATTTAGTAATCACAGTAGCTACTATTTAATAAAGTAAATTATAATATTCCAAACAAATTAAACATAATAAAAACTGTATTGGAGTTTAGGACTCCAGAGTATATTGTAGTTCTCAAACCAGACTTGAAAGACATTGGGATGAAATGTTCTGGAAAAGAAATGTACGCTAGTATACGAAGTAGGTAAGATCTTGGGATCATACCAATTAATTTTGTTACTTTGGTATTATCCGTAGGCCACTCCGTCCCTATCTATTACTTGATATTACTCTATGTAGCCTAAGTAGGACTAGATTGGATTATCATAAACGTGTTACTATTAGTAACAAAGTTAAAGTTAACCTTTACGAGCGCTCACGTGATTTAAGCCTGAATTTAGGAACTATCTCAAAGGATTTTTTTCGCCAGAAGTGTGGGGCCAATCGGTACTTTCCCGACCTCAGATCGTCCAAAGTGATCTGACCTAAAAAAAAAGAAAAACAACCCTCTAGATAGTACCTAACTTGAATATTCTCTATCAAAATACTTAAGTACGTATTAACTACTTATACAGCATAATAGGGAATAATAGATAAGGTCAGAGGGGTCTTTTGATAATACCAAGTATCTTAATTTTCATATAATATCTATAGAGATACTGTACTGATCTAACCTTCCAAAGGCTTGTACTGTATCTTGTGAACGTACTAAGGCTGGCTTACCTTGTGAGTTCCTGGACAAAAATACTTTAGAAAAATATTACATCAGAAGCAGCGATGGTAGGGGAGGAGAAACCAGAGAAAATCCAAAAATAGAGATCACAAAGATTTAATGTCTATTGTGCTTTAAAATAATAATTTTTTCCACAGCAGCAATAGGAATGAACGTTATAAAACGCTAATTTTTAAGAGACTCAAACCAAAATTGTCATCATATGACTTATACTTGCCTTAGCCCAGTGTATCAAATATTTTTAAGATGTAAGCCATTTTATTCATGCAAAATTAATATTTCAGTTTTTACTGAAGAAACCCCGTTGGAATACGTTTAGGTAAATTTCTTAAATTCAAATTGAACTTTGATTACTTATAATTTTTAATGACTTATCAAACTTTTAAAGTGGCGAGAGTTCGAATAAGAACAATTATATATCTCTACATTGAGGCATCAAAGGACGAAACTGGAATATGTTTTAGAATTTTAAAAATATTTTGTTCTTTGATGATCCCTATGGTAGTTTGACCTTCATGAAATAGCTTTAATTTTATTTGTTAACTTTTAAAGTGATGAGAGTTAGAGTAAGAACAATTATATCTCTACACTGAGGCATCAAAGGACGAAACTGGAATATGTGTTTTAGAATTTTAAAAATATTTTGTTCTTTGATGATCCCTATGGTAGTTTGACCTTCATGAAATAGCTTTACTTTTATTTGTTAATTTTAAAGTGGCGAGAGTTCGAATAAGAACAATTATATCTCTACATTGAGGCATCAAAGGACGAAATTGGAATATGTTTTAGAATTTTAAAAATATTTTGTTTTTTGATGATCCCTATGGTAGTTTGACCTTCATGAAATAGCTTTACTTTTATTTGTTACTTTTAAAGTGGCGAGAGTTCGAATAAGAACAGTTATATCTCAAAATTGAGGCATCAGAGGACGAAATTAGAATATGTTTTAGAATTTTAAAAATATTTTTTTTTTTTTGATGATCCCTATGGTAGTTTGACCTTCATGAAATAGCTTTACTTTTATTTGTTACTTTTAAAGTGGCGAGAGTTCGAATAAGAACAGTTATATCTCAACATTGAGGCATCAGAGGACGAAACGGGAATGTGTTTTAGAATTTTAAAAATATTTTGTTCTTTGATGATCCCTATGGTAGTTTGACCTTCATGAAATAGCTTTAATTTTATTTTTTAAGCCATGAGTCATACATATGCCAAAATTCAACTTTCAGATACGTCGGGAGATTTAAAAATCGGTGATGAGTGAGGGCTATGCCTTATATAAGATAGGCTATGTCTGGAATGACAGCTAAATTAGATCCCTTGAAATTTAATGAAACACATTATAGTTATTTTTGTGTCATTAAATATTTATTTCCTTGGGGTTTCAAGAGGATGATGTTTACAAGGTTTTGAAAATAGTATAGGCTATTAACAGACAAGTCAAACATCAGAATTATTAAAAATAACGAATCTTCAGTTTGGCAGTTCAAGATCATGGCTACTCTTAATCTCTTTTTTTATTATGATTGTCGGAAGGGATGTTTCGAATGCGGATACTTATATATACGCTATAAAGTTTTATAAAGTTCTAATGTAATTTTCTATAGAAAATGTGTGCTATTGTGAGCTCTAAACTCACGTAAACCCAAATTAGTAAAAGTTGTAGATATATAAAATTTTCCTTCACAACTGGTAATGAATTAGATTTCACTTACAAATCACCCTATCTGTGATTCAGTGACAGAAAGCAACTCTTTTAAATGTAACTAAATTATTACTTTAATAAACTTCATTTGTCATTTGTGGTTTATAAAATGCACTTAATTATGATTATTTCCATTTCAATATTTTAAATGAATTAATTTTGATCTGAAACAAACTAAATCAAAATGATCGACTTTTGAAATTTGATTCTAATTTGATCCATTAAAATTTCCAGTTTTCAATCATTCAGGGTCGTCAGGTCCATTAAATAACGCTTTTTCAGACTGCTGTCTTCAGGTGTATCTCTTCATTACTCTTCATTAATTCATCTATTACGTACATATTTTACGAAATGTTTACACTAAAAGGTATGTGAGAATTAAATGCTTGCACAAGATTGTGACGGCCAATAGACAGAGATGGTATGATGTAATAATGATGGACAGAGTAACACATCAATGCTAACATTACTGTACATTGATACTGCAATGATACATGAGAGTAATGTAGTACTGATGTTGTAGGCATGATTGACGTATCGATCGATTCACACGATACAATACACTTACTAGAAAGCCTGTGATAACAACTGTGTAATATTCTTCTTCTTATTCTTCGGAACATTCCAGCAATATAAATGAACCATTTGGACTAATTATTCCAAAGAGCCTCAGATGTTTTTCAGCTACATTGCAGCAGGAACATATTTTTGATGTTCCAAATTATAACCTTTAACCCTTTACATCAACAACAGCTGCCTGTTTGAAATAAAGTTAAGTCCAAGCAAACAATAATATTATCCCAGAATAATTATTTTCCAGTTTAAAATTCAGTTGAATATTCCTCGAGAACTAGTAATATTTATGATGTAAAGGAACTTAAGATTATTGTTAACAGTTTCCTCTCGAACGAAGATAAATCTCAAATCTGATGACTTCGTAAATAACACGCCCCTCCCTTGGTTTCCACAACTGAAATTGAACCGGTTCATGATGCCATATAAGATGATAGAAAGAAATATTGTGCCACATTTCAAGAAAAGGTTTGATTAATGCACCCTGTAAAATATTCATACATATAATAAACTTAAAGTTGTAGAAGTAATCAAAAGGTAAGATCGGTATGTATCCCATTTCTTCCTACACGCTTATGTGTTTTTATGGGATTGATAAAAATGGCAAATTTTCTTTGTGACAATTTGTTGCGTCTAGAGTACCATCACGTCATATAAATAATTGTTTCTTATGATCGCTTAGTATCTAGATTAGCATTACTTTTAACTTACTACGAGCATGCAATTGATAGTGCAAAAACCCCCCTCAATGTCCAGAACATTTCAATATTCTTCTCCATGCCACTGATTATAGAAGTCCAATTATACTAAGCTTGAGTAGCCGTGCGATAAACAAAAGTATAACAGTGTTTTCAATAATACACTAAAGGTAATTGAATATTATTTACATAGATTCTGGATTCAGCTCGGTTTTCGTATGAATTATTGAACAGTTACACAATCGCGTATCTCGTAAGTAACCGAAGTATTAGGTTGCGGTTCCGCTGCGGATCCTACCATGCAAAACGGCCTTGTGAACAATTCACGAGCCACCCAGGCTTTCTCGCCAGCTTAAAATTTCAAAAGTATTCGGAACGTTGATGCTAATAAATAGTGTTTGAGAGGGGTGTGGTGTGGGCGGGGGGTGGAGAGGACGGGGGGTTGACCCGGCCGCGGAGCTCAGCCTCCGAGCGTTGCTAAGCAACGCTTACGTCATCGCCAAAATCCAGCCCCTATTGATTTCTCAAGTGCTTATGAGCGAGAGTACATACAGTATTTGGCGGTGCAATGCGTACGCATCAATAATTACATCCTTTATGCAAGCGTTGGCTGTGTTTGACGTTTTCCGCTGTGAATTCTTTATGAACGGGGCTGCAACCGAATTATTTCCGCCGATCGCTCAGTCATCACTGGATCTACAGGCTACCTGGACGCTTCTACGCCGCGCACAATACAACTCCTGGGTTAAAGTGACAGCCCAGATTATTACGACTCCACAGCTGTAACCACCGCTGAAGTGTACAATCCAATATCGTACAGTGTCAAAAGCAACGTTTCACAAAACGCCAATATCCAATCTTTACTTAATGTACACCATTCATGATCCCTCACAAACCAAAGTTCTAACGGTTTCAAATCTGTAACAACCATGTCATTATAGCTTTGAATCGAGATCAATGTTGAGGTTAAACTCAGCATTAGTCATGGCTTAATAGAAATGTTTGCTAAAGCTATGATACAGTATGCAATTTTAGTAATGTTTAAACTGTGTTTTAAAACAATATTCAATACTGATAGGTGATATTAATTGAATAGTTGTACACCACAAGCTCGAAATAGTTCAAACACAAATTTCTTCTCAATATTATCCTACTGATTTTGATGACTCAGTGTTACGAAATTCAAGTGAAATTGTGGATACTGAGGCTTCGAGTCCTAGGGAAATGAGTCATCATCCACTTGACTAGGATATTCCGAAATTCATACTTCTAATATTTATGATCTATAACTTTCAGACCAAGTGATGCTTTTGGATAAGGAAGCTTTTCGTCCTAGTGAAATATTATGTAGTGAATTTCAACCCAAAAATACTCCAGGTGAAGAGTCAAGAACCTGCATATATATCTGGTAATGTGGTGTGGAGCTCCAATAATCCAAGATAAAATGCTTTCGAGTACTAGTGATAATCCGGATGAAAAGGGTTGGAATCTTAGTGAAATCGTGGATATAATGAATTTGCTGTGCTGTTAGTATGTGTTTGTACTGAATTGGAGTCTAAATGATATCAATGATCCAATGGTTTAGATTTCTTGGCAAGGTTCATGATACCTTACTACCAGATTTTAAGGAATCTTATAGAATACTTTCCTGTTTCGAATACATCAATATGTGTATTATACGATATTGTATTTACAACATGAGCACATAAATGTCATTTAGTTTAATAAAATACACTGTTTTTGAATGGTATTAATGCTATTTATTTAATTTACTCCAAGTTTTTATTGTAACAAAGTTAAATTAATGTATAAGTAAATGTAAAATATGTGTTGGTTTCATAAAGTATTCTATTTAATTTAATATCATTTGATCCCATATTATTTCTTGCATTTTATTTCCGAGAAAATTTAAAGTTAAGCATAGCCATTTTTCTACTATTTCTGAACATAATAAATGTAAATAGGAAAACATCTTAGGCGAATAATCGTAAAGTTATTTGTATGTATTTCCACACCACTGTATCCTTTCTAATTGTTCAAGTTTAAAATATGTAGTTCTTTTCTTAGAAACAGGTCATAATAATGAACAATACAAAATGAATGATGCAGGAGTTTCCTTACTATCGTTTTATGAATAATTCATAACTGTCGATGATACATGTATGTGTTTGTGTATGTGCACTGAAGTATGCTACGTTTAAACTTGTATAACTCAAAAACAGATAGTAAGTTTACTGCGATAAAAAGAAATTTTATATGAAAATACTGACTTTTTTGGATAAATAGTATATGATTTGCGTATTTAATTTAAAAGGTTTCTAGTACAATAGTGCTTGATTTATTCCAGGACAAATATTTACTCAAAAAATCATATACCTAGTTAATTAAGCCTGGAATTTGTATATGATTATTTTTATACAGTAATTCATATTAACTTGATGATTACAAAAAACGATTTCTGAAAACTTACAAGTCCGTAAACCAAACGTATATGTTCTTTTTGTTGGAAGATTCCACAAATAAATGACTGACATAGTATTCTACTCAATACAATTTAACTACCTCAAAATATCACAATAAAAAATGTAATAGAGATGGTAAGCTGAGATTTGGATGATTATTTTGCAGTCATAAAGAAAAAAAGGTGTAAAGACAATATTAACATCAATAGTCAATTTAGATACAATTATTGATTGATTCAAATTGCAACATCAATATACAAGCTCTTGAGATAAAAAGATAAATATTTCTGTCCTTCACTATATTCTTTGAAGTTTCTTTTTCACGATGGGATGATTGTGAAGGAAATAGGATTTTCCGGACATTTTCCCTCGTTCAGTGACACAATACAATCAGTAACACTACGTTTCGAGGTCTACAACCTGATCTCTTCTTCAGGACTAAACTAATGCATGAATACAACTTAAGTGAAAGTAACAGAACATGTCAGAGCATCGTGACACGCACAAGTCAGGAATCGACAGCCTTGTTCCATACACTCTTACTCTAAAATATACACTTCATAACCTAATATACACTTCACCATATTTTAATACCTCAACTGATCTGATTTGATAAAGCAAGTATTTTTTAAGAACTATTGTTTATTTTGTAATATGAATTAAATCACATAACCTCTTGATTGTGGCAATTCATTTGCTAACTATCTGAAGCTTACCAAATAAAAGGGCCTGATTTCTGGCACTGTTCCTTAAAGTCACTATTGTTGTTGAATATATGAGGTGTATAATGGTAAGTTTTAACACATCTTAGGCATCATAGAAGATAAAAACACTTTTACAAGTACATCGTTAGATTGAATTAATAAAAATGAAGTGCAGTGGTACTTCACTTTCACGTACTTAAGTTGAGGACCGGGAAACGTATTCAGCAACAACCACACAGTCCAGGACCTTTCCGACATCATTCAAAATTGGATTTTTTTCTGTTTGTTCTGTTGGTATTCACTGATTATTTGACATCAGGCATGGGATGATTCACTATATTTAGAACATTAAAATAAAAAAAAAAAACATTGATTAGTTACATTTATAATTTCTTATTATTTTTATCTCACCTTTTTATGAAAATATAACGTGTTAGTCTTAAAATACTCATAGTTAAAAAAACAATAAGAAGTCATGAGTACGCCACTAATGAAAACGACACGACAATATACAAATAATTAAGATATCTAGCTTTAAGTACACAGTTTTAAAATATCGATGTGTATGTAGTTAGTTAATGTGTATTGTACTAACATGACTATTCATCCATTGACTATTCTTCTATTCTTTCTTGAGTGAGGGTGATTGATGTAATTGGAGCGAATAGTATGGAATATCAAGGTTAAGCTAGTATTTTACAACATGTTTATACTGCGATCATGCCAGAAAAAAGTGAAACTGATTTAGCTGGTATTGATAGCATTGAGCATTGCTTCTTGCTTAGACAAAACCTTACATTTGTGATATTAAAAGTGAGATTAAAGAGTTTGAGACATACAGGGACGAATATTGCGTTTATTACCAAAAACGGGTTGAAATTAATAATAACGAATATTTTATGTTTATGCTTATGTTTATTTCACTTTTATGACGTACAGATGAAGCGTAACTGGTAAATGTGGGGGATAGTAGCGAATAGCGAGTATAGTGGTCCAGCCCGGAAGCTGAGATCAATAGTCCCAGCTTCCTCCTCTACACCAACCATGTTATTGGCCCCTGCCAGCCCGAGGTACTTACGTTGTATAACGATGAGTAATGTAGGAGGGATGGATAGTAGCGAATAGCGAGTATAGTGGTCCAGCCCGGAAGCTGAGATCAATAGTCCCAGCTTCCTCCTCTACACCAACCATGTTATTGGCCCCTGCCAGCCCGAGGTACTTACGTTGTATAACGATGAGTAATGTAGGAGAGACAGGTAGTAGCGAATAGCGAGTATAGTGGTCCAGGTAAGTAATGTAGGAGGCACGGGTTGTAGCGAACGGCGAGTATAATAGTCTAGCTCAGAAGTTGATATTAATTGACCCAGCTTCAATCTCAACCCCTGTCATTTCCCGACTACTGCCAGCCTCTAGTACTAATATTGTACAACTGTGAGTAATGTAGGAGGGATGGATAGTAGCGAATAGCGAGTATAGTGGTCCAGCTCGGAAGCTGAGATCAATAGTCCCAGCTTCCTCCTCCACACCAACTATGTTCTCAACCACTGATAGCCCTCGGTACTAATATTGTACAACTGTGAGTGATGTAGTTGGGATGGATAGTAGCGAATAGCGAGTATAGTGGTCCAGCCCGGAAGCTGAGATCAATAGTCCCAGCTTCCTCCTCCACACCAACCATGTTATTGGCCCACTGTCAGCCCGAGGTACTAATACGTTGTACAACGTGAGTGATGTAGGAGAGACAGGTAGTAGCGAATAGGGAGTATAGCGGTCCAGGTAAGTAATGTAGGAGGCACGGGTTGTAGCGAACGGCGAGTATAGTGGTCTAACTCAGAGGTTGATATTCATTGACCCAGCTTCAATCTCCACCCCAGTCACATTCCCGCAACCACTGATAGCCTCCGGTACTAATATTGTACAACTGTGAGTAATGTAGGTGGGATGGATAGTAGCGAATAGCGAGTATAGTGGTCCAGCTCGGAAGCTGAGATCAATAGTCCCAGCTTCCTCCTCCACACCAACTATGTTCTCAACCACTGATAGCCTCCGGTACTAATATTGTACAACTGTGAGTGATGTAGGTGGGATGGATAGTAGCGAATAGCGAGTATAGTGGTCCAGCTCGGAAGCTGAGATCAATAGTCCCAGCTTCCTCCTCCACACCAACTATGTTCTCAACCACTGATAGCCTCCGGTACTAATATTGTACAACTGTGAGTGATGTAGGTGGGATGGATAGTAGCGAATAGCGAGTATAGTGGTCCAGCTCGGAAGCTGAGATCAATAGTCCCAGCTTCCTCCTCCACACCAACTATGTTCTCAACCACTGATAGCCTCCGGTACTAATATTGTACAACTGTGAGTGATGTAGGTGGGATGGATAGTAGCGAATAGCGAGTATAGTGGTCCAGCTCGGAAGCTGAGATCAATAGTCCCAGCTTCCTCCTCCACCCCTGCCACGTTCCCGACCACTGCCAGCCCCTGGTACTAATATTGTACATCTGCGAAATCATCATAGTAATAACGTCTCTTTTCTCCTTCGCTTGCTCTCTGTCACCAATTCAGAGAACCGACAAGCCTCCAACTTTCTTTTGACGAAAATTCGCTTTGCAATATTACGTTGAATTGCCTTTTAATAATTTATTATAACCATTTAAATTTAGAATATCATCATTGCCATTATAATATCGAAATAATGATAACTAATGTGTATAATCATACTTTTTAATTCACTATTAGTAAATTTTACTTATTGCATATGCATCTACAGTAAAATAATAACGTAATTTCATTATATAAGGTGTGACGGTGATAGTGTATTGTTTTACCTATGCCCTTTCCTCTACTTTAAATTTCCATAACTTGTGATTTAAACGTAATTAACTTTGTTATTTATTTATGTGAGATAAGTAGTTCAATAGTTGAAAACGATAAAGTGATTTATTAGTTTAGGATTGTAGTTATTATTTCATTACATTATACTAATTTGTTTTAATTTGTATTGAAACATAATATTCCATACACCGTTTGATCAAATCATTTTTTTAATGGTGAGCTCAAAAGATGTAACTGTTTTCTACAGTACTTATTAATACAACTTGGATAACAATATTGTATAATATTATCGTATATGCTGATACTAGAAATCGGAAACAAAATAATAGATAATAAAGTAAATTTAAAGATTAAAATATATTATATATGTAGAATTTATTTTAATTAATTTATATTTTTTATTTAATTTACAAATAGAATTTATTTTCAAATTTATACATACAAATTTATTTTTATTCAATTACATACTTTTACAATTGTATATTACCATATCTCACTCACTATTGAATTCGCTATGATCCATTCACTTTTCCAAATTGAGATTGATAAAAACAAAATGTTCAAGAAATAAGTATTTAATGGCTTATTTAAATACATTTAGCTGGATTTTTTATTAGTTGTAAACATTGTGGATTTCAATCCACATAGCAGCAATAGCAATTTATAATACCACTTGTCATATACAGAGTTATAATGATATTCTACTTAAAAATAAATTCATTTAATGTACGGTATACAATATTTAACATTTTAGGATTTACAATTTTTATTATTTCCGTTTTATATTTCATAATAATTGTTAAAAAAATATTACACGGAATTAAATAATACATTATAGATAGTACATTTTTTATTTCATTTTAAACAAATCCTTAATACTAATACATGTACAGTCTGTGTAAAGAATTAACTAACATATTATTATACCTACTAATATGCTCTAAGTGCATTAAACTTACATGGCATCAGGTATTTATATTTAGATAATAAAAACAAAAACGGGATACGGGCACAAAAACATTACGCATAAATGCTATGTTTATGTCATCTTACTAACAGCAATCGTCGTTTGACCCATTAGAAAAACTACGTTTTACTTAAACGTTTCTACGAAAGAATTTCCTTTATTTCCACTTGAACAGTCGAGGCAAGAGGAATATTGTTAGAGCTACTCGCTTGAAAGATAACTCTCGGAAAAGGATCTATCTTCATGCCATTCTCAACGTGACGTCAAAGAAATCAGGATGTTACCGACCGACTGAACGTGAATAGCTCACATGAGACTGATCCTGAAGCAGATGTGCCTTGGTCCTGGACTATTCATGTGGCGCTCATAACAACCATTTATTATTTCCTCCCCCATACAAAGCTTATAAAAAATAACGAGGTTGCAGAAAGCTTAATTTTTATTGTTCTGTAATTTTAGCATCGAAAACAATCAGTTTTTGGAACATCTGCGCATGTGTATAATTCTTCAAAATGTAAAAATGTTGTTCCATTTTCGAAAAATCTATTAAAGTTATTTCACCTTAAAAACAAATAATTATTTCTTAAAATGCCTAGCGAATAATATTAAACATATTGAATACAACACAGAAAGAATACCTCTATCAGTCTTGTTTAAATGTTACAAAGTATTGAATATTAAAATTTAATTCAAACTTTGATGTCTTAATTGTTTAATTTCTGATTCATAAACAGAAATAAGAAAACTATAACATTATTTTATAATTATCAATAAGTTTTAAAATCCTGTAAAATATTTTTTGAGTCTAACGTCACAAGGCTCTCTTTTTTGTGTGGAAACTGTGGAAAATAAAATATATCTTAGTATGTCCAAAAAAATGAGAAATTATGGGATATTTTGATTTTTTGTATAAAAGCATTACTATTACTTTTTAAATTCTTGTCAAAATTTGAAGTCCTTCTGAGATTTATTAATATTACAGATACTAACTAATACTCATGTCACCGTGGGTATAAACGTACGTAACACTGAAGTACATAAATCGTTGAATTCTTCAATATCTAAAGTGCGTTTGTTCATATTTTAGCACTTGTTAGTTGTGAATCCAATGCTGGCTGTGGAATCCGCCTTGTTGAATATTCACAGGGCCGATTCGGGAAACGGAGAGCAATAAAAATAGAAGAGCGGTCCACAACCTCATTCGAATGTTGACCCAGATAGGTTCCACGGGTGTAGATTGTAGGTAAAGCGCAAGCCTCATCCTCGATGCTATACAGGCCCATGTCATCCCGGGCTCAAATTGATTCTAGTTTTGGTCGGATGCGAGCGGAGGAGGGGTGCAGCCCGGACCGCTACATCCACCCCCTCCCCCTATTCCAAAGCTAATTTACAGCCCCGGCCCTGCCCAGCTCACATATAATGGACTAACGGGATCCGTTACCACAACCAACAGACCACACTTCGGATAATGTATTCCTGTTCTTCGACCGCTCACTCGAATTCCGATTATGTATTCTCTTTGTCCTGGGAGTTACAGGAATAATTGGGTTAACTCTCCCAACACGAGTTTAAATCTCTACTGTGTAACTCTCGTCAACTGTGTTATACACAATGTTTCATATTGATTATATCCTAATCTTTATACAAATAAAAAATATGATTACGTATACGCTTTTTTTACGTGCGCTTGCGCGCTTTGAGAATTAAAGTTGATTAACGTTTGTTATTTATAGTTTTAATGTAGCATTAATTCTTAAACACATAAACATAATATCTTTATTGCATTTTTCACAATTATATGATAAAAAATATAATATGATTAATAGTAATTAAGATATGGATAGAAGCGCGCCATTATAATCAATACATATGGAATAGTGACGTAACATTCAATAAGCTGGCTGGCTGTAGTAAAATGAACTTGAGTGTTTTTGTAAAAGAACAATGTTATAAACTTCATGTGGTTGTGAGGCCTTATTTTTAGTTATAGAATTATAGGCAATGACTCACATTAAAGATATAATTAATACGCATTTAAACGCTTATTAGTTTTATTATGTTTTATTTATAAAAAATCTCAAACATTGTTGTGTTTGATCGCTTGAATATTTACAAAGTGTACAATTCGCAAAAAAAAACTTTAAAACGATTTGATGTGTATTAATTAAATCATTAAAATGAGACATTCCTCATAACGCTAAGATCTAAAATAAAGGCGTAAATCTGTATGACTTTTAACATCGTTATTAGGAGAAAAAAGGTCATTTTACTACAGCCTTACGGGAGCGGAGATTTCGTTGCTGAGCGACGCGCTCCATAGTCGGCGAATATTGGAACTACACTGCTTTGGAGCTAAAGACAGAGTGTTGTATCAAAGCCGGATACGGAAGGTCTTCTCTATCATGACAGGTCACCTGTCCAACCATGACAACCACTGTCCTGTTGTCCTAAAATGAGGATGGTGCAATAAAATTTGTAGAGGCGTGAGACAAGCTAGAATGTCCTCGTCGAGTTTCTAAAAGTCGTCACGTTTCCCTTCACTGTTTTTTCTTGCAATTACTATTATATACTACACAATTACACCAATTTATATGAACTGATTATAGACATATTCTTGTATGAACAGAACCTGAAGATGAATTCTTCGAATCCGAAATGAACATCGAAGATATGCTACAAAGGGGTTAAAAGGTGCACTCCTCTTATTTGGAATGTTATTATTCTTATGATTAGTTTTTGGGTAGTTTTACTATAGCAAAGCTCAAAAAGTCATTTATTTAATTGTAAGAATATGCACCCTTCTCCAAACATGCTATACCGTAGAGGGTTTCTTGAAAAAATCCCTCAATAAAGAATTATCACATTGTTATATCATGTAAAACACCAAACTGCCACATTACTGATTGGTGAACCTTTTTAGGCCCAATATGTACGAAATTGGCGTAATAATTTGAATGAATAATCAGGTATGGCATATTTGGGAAAGATACAAACAGTATATGTACGAACCTAAATAAAACTCTTGGTAGTTACCATATATGAACTGTGTAATTATGATACGCATAGTGGATGCCAATTCGGCACGTGCATAAATGCACATGGCTCTAACTTAGCATCCCTCACTCTCAGATTCAACGGGCCAAAAAACTTACCGAGCGAGGGGATGCTATGTCCAGGGGGTGCTAATTCAGACGCATAAATCGTGTTGCAGATTGAGTTTGGCGTCCCCTCGGAATCGATATTTGGACCATTGCTATACGTTTTCTATAAAAGCTAATTCCAAATAGCGAATTAGTTATGTATGCAGATAATATTGTAATTCGTTTTCAACACTCACTTTTTGTAAATTTTTAAATTAGAATGTTTCTTTATTTTTTCTTAAGTTTTGCAACATAAAAATAAAATATCACTGAACTACCATTTTATAAAAAATCAGTTTTTTATTTTTGGAGCAAAATTAAGTAAATTAATAATGCCCCACCATTATTTTGGTCATTATTATACAGAAAAAATACAATTTATAAAATATTCTTGATATAAATATTAATGACGATATCATTTGGTAACCGCTTATTAACTGGTTTATCTTTGTCACCATAATTATTATTGTTTGCCGGTGTCTAAAATTTTACAGTAAGAACACACTGAACTGTTTATTTCACTATGATGAAGTTCCGTCTTAAATACTGGTTGTTGGTGTAGGGTCCCGTCAGTAGGACATCGTTGAAAGGGAACTCGTTTTTAAAAAGCGCGCAAATCGTGATTTTGTGGGACTTTGGGGGAAACCGTCCTGTAGATCTCATTTCAAGGAATCTACACGTTTTTATTACTTACGATATTTTGCCCAATAAATAATAAAGATAATATTTTACAGAACTGTTGTTAAACGGGAAGAGAAAAATGGAGACTTTCAATGTAAAAGTCATATTAGAGATAATGACTTTCATTTTTAGAGATATAAAAAGATGTTTAAGATTATAGTGTACAAAAAGAACACTGTAATTTAAATTGAATATTTTAAATTATTTTTTGAAAACTATGAAACTTTTAATATTATTTATGTAAAGTTGTTGATATATTGGTAGGAAGAACAAAATAAGATAACTATGTTAGATTTAAATTAAAAACTTTGAAACATAAGTTTAATGTAATAAAATTAATATTTTAGATAAAAATAATAAAACTATAAAAAAATAAGTAACGTTATATCAAAATTAATAATGTAGTTCTTAGTAGTTTTTAATATGTTTTAGCCTTGACTGATGTTGGAAATAATTCATACTAACTCACGTGTAAATTTTAAGTTATTTGATTATATCACACGAAACTTTAAGTAAAAATGAATGTACGTGTAACATATAAAAATTGAATGCAATGACAATGAATAATAACAGAATAGATTCAATATTTAAAAGAAAACAATTACTGCGAAGGTTGAAGGTCTGTGAGCCGCGTTCCTATTCCTTTGTGGCCGTCACTGCTCAACCACAGTTCCCTGCCATCTTTTACAAATGGTAAAAAGGAAATAGTGGCCTTATCCTTACAATACCAAAGTACTGCTGAGTTATTTTATTTGAGTCTGCAGTTGCATTTAAAAGCCTGTGAACAGAGTTGTCGTTCTATAGCATTGAGTCTAAAAACTAGGTTAATTTTATCAACATTTTGCATCCAGGATGGGTGTGAGGTCGCAGTTCTGGAGGCCCTGCAGAGGCAAATGTAATAAACTCGGGAACGTAACATGGGGATCGCTTCTCTGTGAAAAACTAGTGTCATCAATAAGTTTATATATATATATATATATATATATATATATATATATATTTATATATATATTTACTATGTGATTTATAACAGTACTACGTATTTCAGGAAACTTTGGCAACTTTTACATTATGTACTTAAAATATGTAAATAAAAATATTTATATGTATTTTGACTATTTTTTTTTATTATAACCCATATTGTGTTATATTTTATTGCAAAGAGCATCTGATGCAGCAAAAAGACACTTACTCCACCTTTCAAGTCAATTAATAGAGCTCCTAGAAAATTTTCAGGCACGTGTGTGTGTTCATGTCTTTCCTAAAGTTTTTGAAAATTTATATTGCCGTATTTCGGATTTGAGATAAAAGTTAAAATTTCGTATTTTTTTGTCTCAAAGTTCACCATGAGTACTCAGAAGGTTTCATAATCAAAGGTGACAGTCGGGATGGAAAATAGCAGGTGCCGAGCTGGCCCAAAATCACAACCCTTTGCGCTCGTGCATGTGAGACGACTACCTGCCCTTCAGCCGCATTCACTAATTTGCTAATTATGTAGGTTTACAATCCAACAATCAATTGTTGCACCTTGGGATTCTATTAAAAACGAAAACATTGTTTGAAATGTCGATTTGCAATTTAGCCTTTTCAAATATTTTACTTAGGTAGCCTAAGTATGAAGAGGTGAGACAGGTTGGGAAGCTTTTGGCATTATATACAGGAAAAGGTAGTAACAAAACGTTCCTACAGATTTCCGGATGTGAATTTCGCCCTCCTTCTTCCTCCTAAGTTCAGCTCTGTGATAAGACAGCCGATTTTGAGAGTTATGCAGTACATGTAGCCTACGTCCAATGCGACGCTAAGATATATCACTGTTCCTTGGTACAGGACTATCTTCGAGCGACTCCAATTCTAGACATACCTCGCCAGAACAATTAAAAAATTTTAATCCAATTGTTAAAGCGCGGTGTAACTAAAACTGCTAAATGTTCAGGATACAAAAAATCGACTTAAGATACAAGTTTCGGAGTCCCTGTATCCTATTTCATAGACAACGTGTTGCTCCTGTAGAAAATAAAGTTACTAAAGTGCTAGAAATAGGTTTTAAAAACATATGCAACTAAATTTATGTATTACTATGTTATTTGCTAATTAAAAATATATACCATGATAAAATTTAATAATGATTCGTCGTATGTAAAACAACACAACCTTTCCTGTCTGCCTCTCTCTGCTTCTAATAGTAACGAACAGTATTGGAGAGCCAATTTACACTGTATAAGTACTTAAACTATTTCTTCTTGAAATCGATACGGGGAGTTTTTACTAAAAAAGAATTTGATCGTCAGCCGCGGTAGTTTTGGTAGAGGGTAAAATGAGTGGATTAATCGTACGGAATGGGACGGTATTTTCCTCAGATATTTTTCCTAGCTTGATACATTTAAAACCGACCGCCACAAGCATAAACAGTAATTTACAGCAGAGGACTAGATATTCACCACTTTAAGGGTCGTATATACTTACCTGATTTAATATGATTTATTTACGTATCTGACGGTTGGTTTTAACTGTGTATAGCTAAAAAAATATAGTTTGAGAAAATTATCATCAAATAATTTAAATCACTCCCACTCCAATAAACGACATATTTTAAAGCAATGTTCCTGCCAATTTGAGGAAAAATACAATTGTGTGCTTACTCAAAGCAAATTGTGTGCATACTCAATGCAAACTGTGTGCTTACCCAAAGCAAATTTTGTGCTTATTAATGCAAATTGTGTGCTTACTCAAAGCAAATTTTGTGCTTACTCAATGCAAATTGTGTGCTTACTCAAAGCAAATTTTGTGCTTATTAATGCAAATTATGTGCTTACGCAATGCAAATTGTGTGCATACTCAATGCAAACTGTGTGCTTACTCAAAGCAAATTTTGTGCTTATTAATGCAAATTGTGTGCTTACTCAAAGAAAATTTTGTGCTTATTAATGCAAATTGTGTGCATACTCAATGCAAACTGTGTGCTTACCCAAAGCAAATTGTGTGCTTATTAATGCAAATTATGTGCTTACGCAATGCAAATTGTGTGCATACTCAATGCAAACTGTGTGCTTGCCCAAAGCAAATTTTGTGCTTATTAATGCAAATTGTGTGCTTACTCAAAGCAAATTTTGTGCTTATTAATGCAAATTGTGTGCATACTCAATGCAAACTGTGTGCTTACGCAATGCAAATTGTGTGCATACTCAATGCAAACTGTGTGCTTGCCCAAAGCGAATTTTGTTCTTATTAATGCAAATTGTGTGCTTACTCAAAGCAAATTTTGTGCTTATTAATGCAAATTGTGTGCATACTCAATGCAAACTGTGTGCTTACCCAAAGCAAATTGTGTGCTTACTCAAAGCAAATATGGTACTCACTCAATGCAAATTATGTGCTTACGCAATGCAAAAGTGTGTGCCATACTCAATGCAAACTGTGTGCCTTGCCCAAAGCAAATTTGATGCTTATTAATGCAAATTGTGTGCTTAAACAAAGCAAATAGTGTGCTTACTGCAATGCTAAATTGTGTGCTTACTCAAAGCAAATTTTATTGTGCTATATTAATGCAAATTGTGTGCATACTCAATGCAAACTGTGTGCTTACCCAAAGCAAATTGTGTGCTTACTCAAAGCAAATAGTGTGCTCACTCAATGCAAATTATGTGCTTACGCAATGCAAATTGTGTGCATACTCAATGCAAACTGTGTGCTTGCCCAAAGCAAATTTTGTGCTTATTAATGCAAATTGTGTGCTTACTCAAAGCAATTAGTGTGCTTACTCAATGCAAATTGTTTGCTTATTCAATATCAATAAAATTGGCTATCGGCTTCTAGTCTATAAATAATCCTAAATTCTACTGGAGCAGAAATCCACCAATAATATAGATATGGCCAAGCATTTACAGATTCTACAGTTTTGTTTTATAAATGCATAATAAATGAGGGTAAGTTTTAAAAGAACTAAATTTTATATTTTATAAATAATTTATGAAGTTTAGTTCATTGCCTGGACGCCGTCATCCGAATAAAATCTCAAACAGAAAATGCACACAAACTTTGTTCATTTACACCTTATTCCAACTGTAGTCCCTGGAACCATCCACCACTCCACTTTGTTCAAATCTACATAATTTGAATCCGCCACACCACCTCCGGGAATTGTAGCTATAGAGCTCGTCAGCTGCCTTTGATCTTTTAGCAACTGTGAACATCTGAGCGTGAAATCTTAGCTTACAATTAATAATTTAGATACTCATTCCCTTTGTTGTACAAATTGAGCAGACAGTAGCATTTACAATTCTCCGTTACAATATGATGTTTAATGAGTTTTCTACAGTAACATCCGAAGCAGATGTTATGTAACAAATTGAATTTGTCTGAGTCTTTAAACTAACTTATAATGTAGTTAAACGATTATTACAAATGATTGTATTGTTTTACGTTTTAAGAATATAAATGTATTATTTAACCAAAGGCAATGTCTTTTTGCACAGTGTAAACATTCAATGATGTAATAAACGTAAATGAACATAATTAAATGAATGAAAGACAAATTTAAACTATCTATGTATTTACCTCTGTATTTAAATATTTTAAAACAAAAATAATTTAAAACAAATTATAAAAAAAGAACAAGAAACTCAGGTATGAAACGATATTAAATATATATGAAATAGAATATTGAAAATTAAACATTCACAAAAAAGAAATTATAAAAATTTCAAGTATGGTAAAAAATAAATAATACTTGTGCCAATAGGTTTAATTAAGTAATAAACAATAACAGCTAAACATTTTTCTAAACCTAACAAGTAGCAACAATAATAAATCAACTAACATAAATATTATGAAACATAACTATTAAATTGATATACTGATGAACTAATAAGTTTGTTGATTAACATTTTAATGCTATGAAAAATTAAGTGATCAATCTTGTAGGGTAGGAACGCACATGAGGTTCATTAAAAGAATGAAGATGTTTTTATATTCTTGAGGTATAAGAGATTAAATATCTTTTCCCAATAAAATATGTTAAATTTTTGTATAGTATTTACACAAAAATATGATTGCATGATCTACAATCACCTCCAGATCTCCAGGATCTCTCTTAAATATTTTATTTCTGTATAGTCTGTACGATGTAACCTGTCCACTGCCTTCCTGAGACTGGGTCGAGCCAATTTTACGACAGTTTAGTCCACGCCGATACCCGTGGAGTACCGATCCTACTTTTCAAAACTGGCCTAACAGTGTATTTGGTTTTCCACCTGAACTCATTCTAGTGATGGTTCCATTAAATTTGCACAGTGTGCTGCTAAGTTAGTATATATTAACAAAAGTTTACTCAAAGCAGAACTTAAGCCATCATATATGAAGTTGATTACTTTATTGCGATTAATGAAAAAAAGCATTATATTACTATTAAAGTAATGCGGCATTATACTAATGAATCATATTCATTTACAGTAAGTTTATACTGATTATTCTTGTTCTGTCGTTTGTGTAATACTGTATATGCGTGCAGACTTATACGTTAACTCCAATTGATAGCTTATTGTTTTATTACTATAACTATTTAGTTGAAATCTAATACATCACATTTATATTTGAATCAAATTACCTTAAATAGTTATTTACACAAAGCCAATATATTGTATTACCTTAAATAGTGGCGCTTGGCCTATAAAAAAACATAAACGAAACCTATCTATCTACAGAGATATAACTAGCATATATAATACAAGTACGTGTGTATATAAGTATTAAAATGTATCTCAAAGAGTTAAACTACACTACAAATTCAGTTTGTAATAGAAATATAATATAATTAGGGACATTTTATAATCATTTATTTTACTAAACACTATGCCTATGTTCATTAAAATAAGAAAAAACTGCAACAGACTATAACCAATCGCTTAAAATGTTATGAAAACTTATAATGATCTAATATTGGAAATTCCTATATTTTAATTGTAAATTCACGATTAATTATAATTATGCACTAAAGTGGAACTGTAAAGTCAACATTCCAGTTACAAGATAAATATTACTAACAAAAATATTAGAAAAAATATCAAAATATTTTTAGTTCAATTAGAAAAAAGAATATTCCGTCCAATATTTTCACTAATGGAAATTGAAGTTCATACAAATTTCATAAATGTCTATAAATTGAGTTTTTCATGAAAGTCAAGGTAGGCCAAGTAAATAAAGGAATTTAAATGAATTGAATACCTATATCCCTAAAACTGTATATTTGTATTACACTATTTTGTATTTTATTAACATTAAGTGTTAGAGATTTTTACGATAGCGCTGCAGTAAATTTTATGTTCCTATTCAAAGTTGAACTGTAATTAAAAATATCAGAAACCTAGCTAATCATAGATGAAAATAAATACCTGTAAACCTTATTACACAAACCTTCTTTGTGAGTTCCTATGTAATTTGATATTAATATTTAATTGTAAATCATACATAAATCCTTTTATTCAATACGGCACAATAGTTATACTAAATTTAAACTTCTAAACGTAATAATACATTATTTACTACATAAACAACAATAACTCATTTTTATTATTTCATTCTTGCTCGCTTCCGCTATTTTTATTTTTTACTCTTTTGTGTATACAGTATCCCCAATACAGGCACAGCCTTATGGGGTACCTACATTTCCCTTATTGTGTAAAATTAGTATTAAAAAAAAAAAAAAAAAAAAAAAAACTTAAAGGGAATTCACCTACTTTTTATATTTTATTACTCTAAGGCACACATACCGAATGGAAATAAAATAAGTAGAATATATGTTTTTGTATGTGTTATTTGCTGCTATTGTAAATAAGTTATGTCATAGTATTATTTATTTTTAAGCACAGGCAATAATATTTGTTTGTAATATTCAGATTGTTATTTTTGGGGAAATAAATGGTTTATTATTAATATTATTTATTATATCTACAACTTTGCTGTGACAAGTTTAATCCTGTCCTAATCTAAGTGCGAAATCCGATTTCTGTCTGCCTCCACAACGAGATGACCTAGAGGGTTTAAATATGGAAAGCAACTTTACCTATATATTTCTACTGAATATGAAATATCGGTCCTTTAGAAATTTTGACTTCTGTCTGTCAAACGTGACTCTAATTCCATTGGTCGTAGGGATTTTCACGTCCCGTGTTGGAACGTTCAGTTCCATTTATAAACTCTCGCTTAGTGCAGGGTCTAAAAGTATCATACAGCTATTTTAAATAAAGGACAATCATTTTTAAAGAGCCGAAATTAATTTATTACAACAGAAAAACACCCTGTCGTAATAATTATGTTCAGCACATGCAATTTAAATTGTTTTAAACCCATCACTTATAATGCTTAATATAAACTTATACAACATATGTACGGTCATACAAGTCAAAACAACTTCTATTTCAAATCCAGTTCGTAAAAATGGCAACTAATTCATATGCTCATATTTCATTTCTGACTTGTATATTAATTGAATTTCACACCAAATCGAGAAATTCAATCAATATTCCTGTGAATAAAAATATTTTTTCAATGTAAATTTACTATGGTAAATTTATATTCAACTATCAAGTAAAGTTTTGAAAAGTTATAATATATAATAATTATATATTATAATTATTATATAGTAATGTATATAATATAGCATATATTATATTTTATGTAACATCAATGTAATAAATTTTAGTTGGAGATTTCAAATTTTTAACTTAGCAAAAAAATGACTTTATTTATGAACTGGGTTAAATAAAACTGAAACTAGCTTTCATTAGAACAGTGTTTTATTTCACAGAGAGGCCATCATGTACTGTGATTATGCAAATAAAGAAGGGCTATATAAAATGTCAACTTAATTAAAAAGTGTATACTAGCTAGAAGGCTATATAAAAGGGTGAAAGAACATGCTGCTTCCATTAACATAAACCTTTAGTAAACGTAATAAACCTTTCTTGCAGCAATAAACCGTTTCAAATTTGACCATATCCGATTGTGGTTGCAGTGGTACGGTGAATGCGTTTAGACTTTGAACCCAATCTTGACGGCTAAGAGTGCTGGGAAATGCCCGGGGCAGTCCCAGGTATAGTAGAGAATTTATAGCATTGCCGGTGACTTCGAGATGCGCCGTAGGCAAAGACGGAACTAAAGTGGTGGGGGGTGGAGCGGCTCAGTCTGTTGCCGTATTTAGCCTTGTGAACTTCGGTCTCCAGTCTTCTATACGTGCCGCCCAAAAAACATTCGATTGTGCCAATTCACGAGTTGTAATACAATTTGTGAATTAATTGCGTTGTAGTCGAGGGTCTAGAAGGCAGATTACATCATTCAGACTATAAACCCCTGGCTCTATCCTGAATGCTGTCAAGACATTGAAGCTTTGGCACTCAGGAATCTTTGTAAGCTTTCTACGCGGCGAAAGTTGTGACATATTAGATGCTCCATTACGAAACGTGGTTTCTGCCAGTGTAGTGGTAGATATCAGGCCACGAATATCGTTTTTCAACTGGCCGTGGACTCAGGTGGTCGTACAGACTTATTGGTAAATTTGGGTTCTGGCATATTATTATAGGAGCCGGATCTAATTTGCATTCTATAAGCACACAGTCCAAAATTTGATAGAGGAATTTGACCTAGTGAAAATTTATCGTCAGGCAATGTTTGGAGGATATCAAAATGGTTAATAATATAAAAACATATTGCTCCACAGATAATACTTTCCCTAACTTGACAATGTTAAAACCGACCGCCAGATGCATAAATAGTAATTATGGTATTATACATAATAATATATTATAGATAAGTATATGCAGATACATAAATTGGTAATTTATGTATTATAGTAGGTGTGTATATGACTAATTTAACAACTGGTTGAGTACAAAAGGTGTTTGCGGTAATTTAGTTGTATGATCGTTGGTTTTTAAGTTACATTGTCCGAAAAATAAATAGATAAAACTTTGAAATAGCCACCACAATTGTAAAAATTACAAGTAGTGGTGACTTTATATGGCACCATGTGTTTATCTTTAATTGTTTTGAACTGATGACTTCAAACACTGTTACACTATTACTGGTATTACTGGAAAAGAAATATACTGGTATTCTAGTATATATATTAGGCCTATATGCTTCACTACACAAGACTGACCAATAGAACAAAGGGGGTGAATGTTTTGTTTTGTTATTTTATTCTTGAACATACAGTCTACTATTTAATAAAGATCTAGTTAGTAGTAGCCACACACTAATGAGCTGTTTTGATCTACATGTTTATGTTGGTTTAGTACTCACAACCATTTTAAACCAGTTGTAAAAAATAAAAGGCACGTCTTACAAATTATATCTTATATAAAAAATAACGATAGATTAACCCTTTCAGGGCCAGGACCAAATATGAGATGTTGCAAAATTTTTTCACATATCATATCCCCTTGTGACTAGTCAAAAGTGCCAGGCTAAAATTGGCGATTTTGCAGTCTCTTAGATTAAAATTTATAACTTTTCATAAACATTAGAGAATGACCTAAAAGTTGCACCAAATTACTCGTATAGATATATACTATCAACAAAAAATATATATAGATGTATTTTTAAGTAATTTAAAATTTAAAAAAAAAGTTTAAATGGATTACATAAAAAATTTTATTTTTTTATTTTTTTTTGTAAATAACTAAAAAAGGAAAAATAATTTTACTGTAGGAATGTATGTCACCGGCGGCAATATATTGCCGCCTGGCACTTTTCAGACACGATCTATGGCGGCAATATATTGCCGCCTGGCCCGGAAAGGGTTAAGCTAGGTATTCGCTGAGAAAAATATTTTGACATTTGAACACCTATATAAGTATTCGATGGTTATTTACATTCAGAAATATGTACAAAACTTTGAGTTTAAACAGCAAAATAGATCTCCTAGATCAAGTCAGTTTATGTCAATATCAATTCCGTTCTTAGTCAAAGAAGTTAGCAGTCATAAATTTTGTAAGATGAGGCCGGCAATTATAACACGTTTACAATATTTTGTAGGAATTATATTATCTTTGAAAAAAAACATAAAGTAAAAATGAAAACTGTTAGAATTTGTTCATATTTAATGTTTATTTACACATACAAATTAACTTATTATTATCATATTGTTATTTGTTTTTTATTTTGTATAGTGATGCTGTAGTTGCTTTTACATTGTTGCTGTTGTATTGTTGTTAATTTATATTGTTATTAATTGGTACTGTTATTTCTATTTTTAAGTTTAATGTTATTGTTATATTTTTTAATTTTTATTATTTTTTTGTTATTTACTCTTTTATGACTCGAGGTTGTATATTGTTAAAAGAAAACATTGTAAATGATAAAGTATTTATGTTCATGATTATAAAAAGAAGATCTGGAATATTTATTGACTAGAGACTGATGTTAAAAGACAATTAGCAGAAAAGAAAACTAATATGGCTAACTGTATTCCGCACGCGCCCTACGTGGTGCATTGGGAAATGATTGATGTAAAACTGTGTTCTGTATTACAATGAATAAAGGAATTGAACTTGAACTACTGTAATCGGCACCAAAGTAGTTCGATGACATTTGAGGCGGTGTTGCCACATCGCTGCTGACCATCTGCTGTTCCAACCAAGGAACATACGATTATGTTCACATACTGTCTATGAAAAGCCAATGCATGAAATTAAACGGACGTATATTTGTTTACAATAACAATTAATGATGTTGTTTTATTACATTATATGTCAAGACAGACCAGTAATGTTTCATACACTTGTAACAGTGGTATGCGTGGGGTTTAGAGGGGCCACCATCGGACTGTTTGTTGTACAGTCTGTTCTAGTAAGGTATTATTGGTACCCAGCAGGGATCACTTCTGGCTGGTATATACCTTCCAGTTAAACCCACCACTGGGCACAGCAAAAACCGATGTATCACTTAAATCTGGGCAACCTTATAGAGATGTTAGTGAGATGTCCAGGAGAGACACATCATTAACCGCAAATATCGAGATTCTGGGGTTCATGGGCAATTCGATAGGTCTAGTCTACTGTGGGAGATGACTGTTGGAGTTGGTGGGGTTTGTTCCCAAACCTCAGAGGTCCTTGCTAGCCTCAACAAGGGTGTGCCACCCCCTGCCTACTTTGACTGGAGAGGCTGGTTCAGAGCTGGCCTCCCCTTCTTCCGGGGAGACATGACTTCGAGATGTATTGCCCCAATTCTTCCTCATGGATCTCGATAGGAGGCGGCCCCTACTCCCTAACCTTACCCATCCTGAATATACTGTCACTCCGGAAGCAGCGCAAAGGTTCTTACAGGACTAAGTGCAATTTATAAGCTTCTTGTCCTAAGAGAACACACTAACAAAGGTATTATTGGTAAAACAATTAACAGAACTTTGGTTTCATATCTAGTTACTTAATACCGTTTATGACTCATCGTAATACTAACGAAAAATCCCCTCAGAGGTTAGCAGTACACACAATACAATAAAATACTATTAATCATAATATAACAACAGAGTTGCGTTATATGTTAAATTATCAATAATTTAATTTATTTATTTAATAATATAGAAATACGGTAATAAAAGCTTTGTTCATCAATTAGTTGTAGTATTGCTAGGGAGATACATTTTTAGAAATAGCTTTTAGGAAACGTCAATTTAATATTAACCACGTCCCTTTGTAGTGTATGATTTCTATCTAAACGGGTATTAAATGTTTCTAATGACATGTACTGTTTATATACTGTTTATATATTATATATACTTTTGTACTGTTTATGTATATTAATAATGTTTTTATGACTTCCTTAACATTGTAAAATGCACGCGGTACTGAAATGCCTTTAGCTTTATCTTAAATAAATGTTGAACTTTTTGTAATTATTTATTAATTTAAAATAGTTAAACAAATATAAAGTTGTAGATGAAGTGCCTGATGATGGAATGTTTGATTCAGAAAGGCCTTGCACAAAATAAAAAATTATATTGGAATATGTTGTATTCGTTTATACTAGTGATAGTACAATAAATATAAAGCTGTTTTGGATGTCTGTTAGTAATGTCCTTGCTGCTCAGAAGGTGAATATTGATTTTTTTAGGTCAACAAGGCCCCGAAAAAGATTCTGAATTCTTGGTACAACGATTCAGAACTAGACGTAATAGACAGCATCCTTCAACAGGATTAAACCACAGAGAGAACCGGAAGAGCACCTGAAGTAGACCTAAATCCTTACTTGTCTATCAAAGATATTTTTAAAGAACTTTATTGTAATGGTTACATATGGACGTGTAGGATCGGGAAGGGCACTAACATGTATACTTAACACATTTCATTGTGTCAGCAATTAGAAGGGGATGATTGCCTCACCATGTTGCCATTTGGGCTTTATTGAAGAAAATTTCCGCCAAGCCTAATTCTTTGCTCTAAATGTTTTATGATTTGATGAAACCACTTCCTCACCAACTGTGAAATCAACAGACACTATGTGCATTACTGGAGAATCAGCTCTGGGTGCTGGAATTTAATCGCCAGAGACGGTTCTCTGGGATATTTGACATGAAAATGACTAACCTTTTCGGAATTTCTTCAGACTAGTTTAGATGATACAATGTAATCATCTCTTAAACAACGGACTTCTCCAACTACAACAGACTGTTCCTAGCCACTACATAAGCTACACCGTAACACGGGTATCATGCAAGATAAAAAAAACCTTCCACGTTTTGGCTTTGTCGTTCATAAAAAGCACTGTTTCATGCAAACTACAGCAAACTACATTCAAAGATGAGGGACATTGCGTTATCCAACTAGTTCCTCTGATTTAATGTTTATAATGATATGTATAGAACAGAGTCTATCATCCGAGAAAATGAAATAGAAATGTAACATTTAGACATAGGTGAAAGTGAAGTTCACATTAAATGTTAACAGTTTTCAAAAATGTCTGGATAGAGTTTGGAAGTAAAAAAGGTGATGTTTGAGCATTATGTAAATAGTGTGTTGATAGTTATAATAACTGTATGATTACGATTTTTTATAATATTTCTTCCTAAATTCACATAAATAATTTCACAATAATTCTCAGTTAAACACCTTTTGTAAAAACAAAATATGAACTGAACATGTTTACGAATGTTGTAATCCAATGGGCTTCCAATTAAAACTGAATATTTGGTGAGGGTAAAATATACAAACATAAATTGAGCCGGTGAGAGGAAAAGTGGTCTAAGTCAATTTTTTTTAAATTTGAGATTATTTGTGTAACATATTGTTTGTAAGTCATTCTATCACATGCAAAAGTGATCCAAGTCAAATCCTGTTTTTTTTTCTGATTTATATGGCAGTGAATAATCATTGGCCAACGGAATAGGTGAAATACTGAAAGCAAAAGTGGTACAAGTCTGGACTTATACCACTTTTTCCATGAAGGTGCTTGACTTACTTCACTTTTCCATGTGGTGTGTCTTGTTATGTGCTTTTGCTTCCTCTGCAGACTTAACACAGTGATAGTTTTGAATTTTTTGCTCAAATAGTTTATTTAACGAAACCAGTATGGAAAGTGAATCTGAAGATTAAACTCCTTCAATTCTATTGGATTCAGGATCAGAATACATTCCATCTGATGCTGAAAGTACAGGTAACTATGCTTTCTAATCTATCTCTAACCTCACTTTTTATAACCTCAATAGGCAATAGGCCCTACTTATTGTATTTTGAATATTACTTGGCCTGTAATATTATTGTACTTTAAAGAGATTATTTATAGTGGATTGAGAATTCCAATTGTCTAGCAAAGTTAGAAAATTAACCTTAGCTTGGGCCTATCACTAAGTTAGTGGGCTGTTGTTTACACAAGCAGAGATAGGCCATGCCTATGCCTATCTCTGCATATGAGATAGGCCCATGATTTTGGGCAGATGCCTATAGGCCATACAATATTAGGATATAATTACCATCCAATTATACTGCCAAATCCTAATTTGAGTTTATTTTTTTAGATCATGAAAACGCAGGCGCAGCGATACCACAGAACATCTCTTCTGTCAGTGAAAATTCAGGTGCGGGATATTTCATAATTATTTTTTATTATCTCTTCTTATAACATTAATCAACATAAAAACTGTTATATTGCAGATTGTGCTGTAGTATTGGTAATAATAAAAAGATAAGGTTTAAAATACTCAAATAGCCAATACAATGTTTTACATTTTGAGTTGTCCGTAGATGTCAGCCTACCTGGCGAAAGGCCTCACAAATTTTAAACATTGTATTGGTTATTTGAGTAGCCCTATTTAAAATCTTATCTTTAGAAAAACTGTTATCCCAAAGTGTGTAGCTATTTCCAAAGCTATGAGATAAAGTACGTGACAAACCACCTATAATAGCTCGAAAACTAACATATTTTGTTTCTTTTAGTTGAAATACTATTGTTGGCCTACAAAGAATTTGTTTTGTTACAGAACACAATATCGCAGTTGTTGCTGATGCCAAAACAAGAAAACGTAAAAGGAATATTAACAAAAAACAGAGCGGAAAATGAAACGTGCTTATGGGGAAGGAGTATTTTCACAGCAAAAGGCAAAAAGGTGGCGCAAAAAAATATTCGTAAATGAACCATGTCAGCCTTCTTGCAGAAATAAATGCAATGAATTGGTAGCCGAAGAAGAAAAGGAAGATTTTATTCCAGAAGTTTTACGATATGGCCAGTTTTCAAGCACAAAATGCTTATATTTGTGGACTTTGCCAGCAGTCAACACCGATTACTCATCGAATAAGAGATGGCTCTAGAGGAATAAAAAATCGAACAGTAAGGTACCACTTACAATTACCTACCAAAAACGTATAAAGTGTGCAAGCAGTATTTTTTAGGTCTACCGATGAAGGTAGACTGAAAATACTCAGAGATCATATTTCTTCATTTCCCTCGTATGAATCACATTATACAAGAAGTCACAATCCGAACCGCAAGTATTTACCAGATTCTCTTAACATTAGAGAGATGTACAATCTGTACAAGAATCATTGCTATACTTTGAACACACAACCTCTATCAGAGTCAATGTACAGAAAAGTGTTCAATTTTGAATTCAATTTGCACTTTTCATCAGCCTCACAAGGATACGTGTGGTGAAATGTGACACGTTCAAAATGAAACTAGCCATAGCTGAAGATGAAGAAGAAAAGAGAAATATTGAACGTATGAAGGAAATACATTTGAGAAAAGCAGACCTTGCAAGGGAGAAAAACTAGACGCAGCGAAAGAAGAATCCAAGAACAATTCCAACGTTTATTCATTTACGTTTGATCTTCAGAAGGCGTTAGCTTTTCCAAATTTGACATGTTCAATTGCATACTACAAAAGAAACATGTATGTGTACAATCTGGGCTGTCATCAGCTAGCAGATAGTTCAGCTTTCATGTATGTTTGGAATGAAGTTGAAGGTTCCCGAGGATCTCAAGAGGTTGCTTCTTGTATTACAGAGCACTTAAGTCACAATGTTTCCAATGATGTTAGTCATGTAATAATGTTCAGCGATAGCTGTGGCGGGCAAAACCGCAACATCAAGCTTGCTCTCACCATGATGCAGTTTATTCAACAAGAGAAATTGTAAAATTCAGACAGTAGATCATAAATTTATGGTCAGCGGACACTCATTTCTGCCTAATGACGCAGATTTTGGCATTATAGAAAAGTATTCTAAAGGAAAAACAATGTACTCTCCTCGTGATTGGTACGATACCATAACAAAGTCAAAGAAGAAGAAGCCCTTTGTGGTTAAAATCATGAACCGAGAAGACTTTAATTCCACTCAGGCGCTCGAAAGATCAATTACTAGAAGAAAAAACCAATGTAGATAACACAAAGTATCTTGGTTTTAGTATCCAATGGTTGAGGTACGTTAGGGACCAACCCTTCAAGATCTTTTACAAGGAGACACTGAATGATGACATTCCCTTTGATTGTCTTGACATCACCCAGCAAAAAAAGGAAGGCGAATGGTATCCCTCGCAAGTATCACAACTGAAGCTCTTGTACTCGTCACCTCGTCGGTTACAGCAGCGAAGAAGAAGGACATGATGGATCTCCTAGCCTTCATTCCTCCCATCCACCATAGTTTCTACACAGACCTGACAGTTGGAAATCAGCCTGAAGGAATTGACGACACCCCCATCATCGATCGTTGCAGTGAATCAGAATCCGATGATGAAAAGGACTAAAGGATAGGCTAACTTATCATTGTTCAATGTTTTTTGTAGCTAAACTAATGGCAAAATAAATGAGTTCTTTCAGTTTCTTACATTGTCAAACAATTATTTACCCGAAATATGTTTTGGAAAAGTGGTACAAGTCAATTTTGAAAAAAACTGCAAATTGTTACTAATCGATTGCATTCATTAAGTACATATTTTGATATATGAAATGATAAATCAGGATATGAGTAACCAATTTTTGTCATAGAGTAAAAAGCTATTATGATGAATAGATTTATAGTACTCCTTTTAGTAAACCCTTCAGAATCTCAAAACTATAAAAAAGTGACTTGTACCACTTTTCCTCTCACTGGCTCAATTAAACTTTCATCTTTTGTATTTTACTTACAGTTTTTTCTATTGTTCAGTCATATGCAATGTTATACAACATGTTATAATTTACAGCATTATAATGAACAACTGACGCGGATTTCCACGCGATTCCCTGTTCAATAAGAGACACGTCATATGCATATCTCCTTTAAAAGGCATATTAAACACTCCTGAAGATAAGTCACTGGCAGATATTCCAATCTCCTGATCTACTTGTAAGTTATCTTTAAAAAGCAATCCTTTGACGCCATGAAGTCGGATGTTGGAACTGTTGTTATAGTACACAAATTTCTCTGCAAAATTCCATAAATATGTAAATGCAACAATAGCTGCAACACTATTAGCAACATTTAATCTATTTTAAGCCATAGTGGAGCAATACTAATTCCATAATAATTTTAACGATAGCACTTATGATGTAATATGATGTACTCCTATGATAATTTTGAATCGGAGATAGACATGTTTAAGGTACATATTATTTCAGTATTAATTGTCTAAATGTTCAAAAGTTGAAGGAAACATTCTCTGGCTCTTATTACATGTTTAGCACGCGAAGACACATTTCTAATTCGAAACAATTTACTACAATGAAAAGCCATAGTAGAGGTTTGTCTTGTTATCACGATTAAAACATTATTTACATACTCTGGCTAGGTCAGAGGAGTTTGCTTTGGTCAAAAATTTATATTTTCGATCATTGTAATGTTCTTCCTGTGTAAGTTATCCTCGGTGCCCAATGGTGTTTGCATTTTTAACTACTACAGTTAAAACGCTCCTACTTCCGCACATTTAAAAACAATTATGGCGTAAGCTGTTAATTTGTTTTCCCAGTTACGAAAAAGATTATACAGTATATTGTCTATACACATAAAAAAGTTGAAAATTAAAACATAGTCTTGTAGGAGTTGCAACCCCATTTCAACTCCTGTGGTATTTGGGTCTTTCTTTAGTTTTCTGTATAACTAATGATGCATACTACAAGTAATACTGATAGAGCAAAAGAAGCTCAAGGACACAGTGCTGGAGGACTTCACAAAGTGTGCTGTGGTTGAGCAGTGACGGTCACAAAGGATTGGCGACGTGCTCACCAACCATCAACCCTCACAGTCAATTCTTCTCTTGTAAATATTGAATATATTCTATTATTATTCACTATAGTTTTCTTAATTTTTATATACCCCATATACGTTAATAATCATTTATAATTTTTCTTGGAATACAAATGTGTTATTAAAAATGTATAAGAAAGTTAGAATAACTTTTTTTCCAACATCGATTGTGGATAATAAATTATATTTATATTTGGTTGTAACGTTACTTATTTATAGTTTTACTACCAGTTATCCGCGGGTCCACATGTAACTGCATAGGTTATTACACTTGGATGAGCACTTCTAGTTCGAGGGCATTATATTTCCGACGCCAATATTGAGTTTGCCTTCTTATCCGATGATTTTGTTCCATAGTTGATATTGCCTCGTTTCTCGATGAAAAAAATATAAATATTCATACATAGATGGGAGAAGCCTACTTCTGTTAAAGTACAACTACATAACTATGTAGTAACTTTGTCTTTTATATCTAATTTTTAATATTTGCTAAAAATTGTACAGTTAAAAGTACACAATGACACCATTTACGTGTTTGTTTCTTTATAAACTGAAAAATATTTTGCATATATTAGGTTAATTAATACAGAAATAAAATTTTTGTCAGATATTCATTAAAAATGAATGAACGTGCATTCAAATTGATGAAGGATTGATGTTAAATTTCATTTCATGCAGTTTAAGATCAACAATAAGAACAGTAGTCATAATAAAAAAGTAAATAATTAAAGAAAAAATGTGAATTCGTAAAGAATTTTATTCTGAATATAAGTATTTTATTTGGAACTAATTTTAAGAAATGAGTACAGCACAGCCTCGTTTATTTGAAATTTTTACTGCATAAAAATACAAACAATAGACGTTAAAATTTATTTTGTATTTAATAAAGATGAATGTATCAACAAAGAAGATAATATGTTCTTTACAATAGTAGAGAAAAGAGTTAAGCGTTAAAGCATGGCTCAAGTTTATTCCAGCTGAGTTCATGACGTTTTCATAATTGATAACAGTGACACTTTTCACAACTGTAAAGCTTTAAGATTTGAACGCTTACTAAGCAAAGGAGCATTTTAATGAACGCCTTGCGATCAGTGAAAGGCTGTTTTCTTAAATGTCTACACGCGTTCGTTCTATGAAACTCCAAATTCAGCATTGAAAAGACCTTAGTTGTGATGAATGAAAACGTGACTCATTAAGGATAGGATTCCGTTTTAGTAACCGCTGTAAGACCAAAACACTTGTTAAATCAAAGCAAAAACAATGTTCTTAAACAACTGGTCATTGTTAAAAACTAATGATATCAAGTTTTATGTGAATGTCCAACGTAATTTATTTCCAATTCCTAGATTTTATTTAAGATTGAAATAATTTAATTAAGGGTTATTTAATTAAAAATTAGTTAAGGGTTTTCAGGACCTTATGCAAAGTATTTTTTGTTTTCTTCTCTCAATAATCTATCCCAATCCAAGCAGGTTGTATAGGATTTACATATTCGTGGATAAGATGAAGAAAACAAAAAACTTGTTGAAAATAAACGAAAATCCTCAACCATATGGTATCTACAGATTTTTAAGGATTTAAAGTCACGGTTTCAAATTTAAATTTAATCAAATAAACAAATTTGGGTTAGTAAATAAATTTTCCTCGCGTTACCAGCTGCTGCAAGGGGCTTCGTATTTTCTCTCAGTGTAATTAGGGTGTCATAGACAATCCCTCTTAAATGGGTCTCAAGCGTTTCTGAGAGAAGTGATGGTTAATTGAAGCTATCTCCAGCTCCGGAACACTTCTGAATTATTGAGTGTCTACATTAAAGTGCTTGTCATTACTGATTATAGATGACTCTTGTGCGCATGTCTGAGGCTACATGGACGTTAAATTTCAAGAGAATTTTAAAAATATTATATGAGATTTTGGTAACTTATAAATATAAGTATAATATAAAATAACAAAGGGGCAGAAATCGACGATTGCATTCCTTTCTAAATTAGACAAATTAATTCCTTTCTGAGTTAAAATTAATTGTTGCAAAATTTCACGCTGCTGCGATGTGTACGTTCTGAATATCTACAAGGGATTAACTCAATGAATTATTTAGCAATTTTTGAATTCGTCATTTAAGCTGCGATTCATCCAAAATTTAAAACGTTTCGAAACCATTTATTACAATCAGTTACAATTAACAGAAAACGTGCAATCGTTGTATATTTTAGGATAAAATGTTTAGGAACAAATTATTTCACTATACTAAAAGCAATTTTATAAAACAGAAATGAGACCTGCGTTTAGAAATTTTTAAACATACAGTTACTAAAATAATACTTTCCTAATATAATTGATCTAACATGTCCTGTTATTTTTGAGGCTCGTATTCACTCTTAACATAAATCTATATATATAAAAATCTTGAGTCACGATGTATGATGCCAATAAACTCCAAAACGACTGAACCAATTTCAATCAAATTTCCCATGTATCCGTAATTTAGTCTAACTTAGAAGATAGGATAGTTATTATCTGAATTATTCGCTTATGTCGTGAATATAAACGAATAAAATGAAGAAAAGTTTTCAAAGCGCCTGCACATTATAACCTGCAATTACGAGATAGATACGTATATTAAACAGTGAAACACTATTTGAAGGCGCTAAGTTATGATGTATAATTGTCTAAACTAAATTTTTGGTTGAACTTAAAGGTTGAGTGGTAGACCACTTTGTAATAAAATACATTATGCATGTACAATACATTTTTTGACATATTTTCTTGATCGTGACATCAAGGTAAAATCTACATCGGGGTTGGAAATATAATTTAATTCAACCAGAAATGCTCATACGCGGGCAAAACTTACGAAAAGCGTGCGAAGCCGCGGGAAACAGCTAGTACATGTATAAATATTTAAACTAGAAAAATTCAAATGAATTTATATGTTGACATTTTTTATCTCTTAAGGAATCACGTTAATAATTCATTCAAAGTGAAATTGTAATCTAAGAAATATATAAAATGAAGTGTCATTAAAGATGATTTTAGTTTTTCATCGGTTTTTGTATAATCTGTGTAAGACGATGGTACTTTGGAACTGATTGAATCATGTATTTATAATTTAGACATATGCCCATGTAATTTTTATGGGCATGTAATTTACAAATACAAATATATGTAGAAAGTCATAAAAATCGAAATCTGCGTCAGCCTGGAGGACACTTTCAAATAGATCACTTTTATTCACTATACTAACCCGTGAAACTCAATGCAAAATATACTAACTGAAGCAATCTTATTTTGTGACAAATCGTCCTCGCTAGCGTATTTTGCATATACAAAGAGCTTTTATTCGAAGAACGAGTCCAAAAAATCTTTAAACTGATGAATTTGTAACAAGTACAATCTGAGATTTTAATTTCCACACTTTAAAAGAAATTTATAAATATTAAGTACTATAACAGTGTAAACAAGGTCACAATTTTTAATTTAAGATAATCCAATTTTGATGCAATAATTTTAAACCCAAACCTTAGGTCAAATTCGTTAATGAGCAAAATCATCCAAAGAGGAAAATGCTAGGAAGCGATGGTTATGAAAGGTAGCGTGGATCAGGGCCTGGGCCGTGAGCGTGGATGGATTAAAACCATGTCAATTTAAATATTTAATAAAACCAAAAATGTGAAGTGTTTTAGGAAGATTTTATATTTCAATTTTTCAACTTTGTAAGGGTGATAAGGGGTGATGGGAAGGGATTCAAAATATATTTATAATACAGGCATGGCTGCTAGCTGTCATTAGCTTACAATAAAATTAATAAACGGACAGGAACAAAATATGTAACCCAAACTCATCCTTTGAACCATGCCGAATGGGATATATTAACATATTACTCACGCGTATTTAATTATAATGAAAATACAGTAGGTACTGCAGCACTATACATCCATTATAAACGGATATATACCAAAGGACCTGACAGAATGTTTGAATAAAGTGAATAAATTATCGCATAGACGGACGGACGAATTTCCATTTGACTTTTTGAATCCAAAATCAATAGAATTCTTCCTTAGACTGAAATGAAACTATACAAAATTGTATCGCAAGGACAGAAAGACGGGGTTATTGATCTTTTTTTCTTTCAATTCCAGAATCCGTAGGATTCTTCCGTAGATTAACATGATTCCATTCCCTTAGTTTGAAGTCTATAGGATCTTTCTTTAAAAATTTATCACAGGGATAGGCAGACGGATAGACAGAAAGACAGACGAATTACACATTTAACTTTTGGTCCTAATATAAATGTAGCTCTTTCTTGGATTATGAGGAAACCTAGGTACCAAATTTTCAAGTCTCTATGGCCTTACTATACAGAGTCATCGCAAAAAACTGTGCAGACGGAACAGACATGTGTAGGCTCTGGTCGGGTTCTTATAAAGTACTACTAAACAATGTTCACATTAATTCTTTACTTTTTTATTATCTTTTCTTTCATTCTTTTCTTTCTTTTCTTTCTTTTCTTTCTTTTCTTTCTGTTCTTTCTTTTCTTTCTTTTCTTTCTTTTCTTTCTATTCTTTTCTGTTCTTTCTTTTCTTTCTTTTCTTTTCTTCCTTTTCTTTGGTTTTCTTTTCTTTTCTTGTACTTGGTTTTACTATCGTGAGTGTGTCACACCACTGTGATCAAATACAGTCAGGATAATGTGTCTTACTGGTTAAATAGTTTGTAAAGGGTTAAACAGTTACTGCGTTAGTTTAATGTTAGCTATAACTTACAAAGGATTAGTCCTCGTTGAAGAAGTGAGGAGAAAGAGGAGAAAGGTTGTGATGTAAATGTCGTGTAGGCAGAACTCTCTCACGGCTGCCCGTCGCCCACATATCCTGTCCTGGTGGGGGGGGGGGGGGGTGGGGGGGGGGGGGGGTGGGGGGGGGGGGGGGTGGGGGGGGGGGGGGGTGGGGGGGGGGGGGGGTGGGGGGGGGGGGGGGTGCTCTTTCTCTCTACTTTTCTTCCTCGTACATATCACAATTGTGTCCCCTAATTTTTTTTGACAACTTCAATTTTTTGTCTCATAAGGTTATTATCCCTAAAATATTTTCTATATAATAATTCTGATGATAATTTGTTAAAATAATTTGTAACCTGTTAGGTACTTTTCAAAGTGGTACAAATAGCTGATTTCGAAAAATTTATCCTAAAAAACATGAATAGTTACAAAAGACTAAATTTTATTTCAGTGGTAAATGCGTGGTCTAATTTTTATTAAATTACGAATGAGTAATTTATAGCATGTCTAATGTATTTTTAAAGATTTTTAAATGTTATTAAGTTGGTTTTGATATTAAAACAGTTTTTAAAAGCAACCAAAATTTTGACTTAATTTCTCCCATTTATAGCCAATTAAATAGTTACAAAATAACATGAACCATAGCAGCACAAGTTACTCTAAATATAATTAAATCTTAAGTTTTTACAAAACTAACATTCAGATCACACAATTGTCAAACCTATTATTATCCTGAACCCTGCTAAATAACATAATATTATGTATAATTAGGACTTACACATGTTATTACATGCAATTTTGAAAATAAAAGTCCTCTTCAGTGCACTTATAATGTAATGTGATGGAATCTTGTGATATTTTTCAAATGCAAGTAGATGTATATTGGGTACATATGTTAGTTTAGTTTTCATGGTTAAAAGAGGATGAGAGGTTTAACAAAATTAGAACTGGCTCATATTAGGTTTTGCACATCTAACAGGTTTGATTAAATTGTATGTCTGACACTGCAGTTGACGCCTTGTTGCCCAATGGAAAAAGTATTTACATGTGGGTTTCAGAATCAAACTTGATCAAAAACACCTACTTTGGGCTTTTTATAGCCTACTGTAGCCCCCACCAAGAATATATTTGTGTATTTAAAATATTCTCATTTTACATAATATTTTGTATTTTTCAGATTCAAGTTCCTTTTGACACTTATTTTGAAGTTAAACCACTTCTGGAGTTCCACAGAGTTATTACAATGGAAGATTTCATGAAAGACATTGCACCAACTCTCTGGCCTCCAGAGAAAAGAACCGGTAAATGATATTACTCAGCAGTCTGAAAGGGCACTACTGTAGTTATCTCCCACTCCCTGTACTACATAATACTTTTAAATCTTTTGAGTGGTATATCTATTTAAACAAGTGCATAAAGTCAGAGGCTGTTTTTTAAACAGATTGCAAGTACTTGGAGAAAAAAAACTGCTAGTAAAAATAACCCTTCAAGTGAGAAGGAAATATCCTACTAAAATAATTGTTTCCCAGTGCCATGCTGGGAAATTTTATGATCTAATGTTATTTTATTAGCAAATCCAATTAATGTATTAAAACGATATAAAATTCTATAAATATACACATCAATGTAACTAAAACCATAGTTGTAATACTGTTCACAATATTGAATGTCCTATATACAAATAACATGTCAATTGCTCATTGTGTCTAAATATTGTTTGTTACGGCAACCCCACAATGTAAGTGAAACTTCACATTGGTTTTCACAGTATTTTACTTAGTTTTATAAATACCATTAAAAAGATACAAACCAAATTCATTCAGCTAAACTTGTTAAATGTTACAATAGTAACAAAATTTACCAAATAAAAGTTAAGAAAGAGTGAATTTTGGAATCTCCAGGTTTAGTACTCTCATAATTTATTCGTTATTGATTTATTTACAATTCTTTTAATTGTTCCAAATATGCTCAAACATTTTGCTTACGTTTGTTTTTCTTCTTATATTGATATTTATTTCATAAAAATTGTTATAATATGTGTTTTTAGAATCTTAAACTTTTTATAAAAATTGCTAAGAAACAGATTCCTCAGAAAACAAGAAACATGTATTTTACATTTTTTATGAATATTTCAAGAATAAACTGACATAGGGGATTGATAATTTAACACTTTTACTAAGTGATACTAGTGATCTTAAGTGGTTAACACCACAGTACACGTAGTATGGCATCTGTTACAGTCAAGGTCTCAACTCTGTTTTCATAATGTTTCTTTTTTTTTGGTATATATAATTATTACTATGAGCAACTGAGCAGTTTTTATAACTGTCAGTCAGAGGGTTAAAGAAAGATGAATAAAAATAAAACAGTATATTGTGTTTATATTTATGAATGCAATATTTTACTCAGCATACAATGTTTGAATATGATACAATATTGTCATGCAATGAGGAAATAATTAATCTTTGAAACCAAAAACTTAGCATGTTCACATAAATAAATATTAGTCCAATAGTAAATATTATGATTACATTAAAGAGAGTTATGAAAAACCCAAGCCCCTAACAAGTTAATCTAAAATTATTGTGTATCTCAGAGTTTCTGTCCAATGTTGACATCAAATTTGCCACCATAGTGAGATATTTCAAACAGGATCCTCCTCCTAATCTCAATCACTCACAATCACATAATGCATAATCACATGAATTATGTTTGCCAGACTTATCAAATAACGCATAATTCACACGTAGGACCTTAGAATCTTTAACTGTGCAGTCTTTCTTGGAATAACTGTGCCTTAATGGGCAGAGAGAAATTGTCTGTTTTAAAGGTCTTTATTCAACTTCCATCTGCCAATTTGTGAACAGGGTGTTTGTGCCTTTAACCCATTGGCTTATACATATTTTTACTATCAGCTCAACTGGAGTTATCCTATTAAAAATGCTAAAAACGTAAGAGTTTTGTTATATGTTTATAAAAAAATTTATTTTTCAAGTTATTTGGTTATATTTTATATTTTTTGGATTAACATAAAATGGGTTTTAATAATAAATAGATAGTGATTATATTTGGTCATAATTTTAAAAATAATAATGCTGTACAAACTAAAAAAGTTATAGAATTTTTTAAATAAAAAAAATGTTTTTTTTTACTCAAATAATATAAAATAAAATACTCCATTGTTGCTTTTATTTTATTTGAAATGTATTTCTCTACCTAGCAATACTAGAATATGTGTATATATGCATAGTTTGTCAGAATAAATGTTTTTTTCTAAATACTGAAAATTCCAAGAATATTAATTTTTTCCTCTTGTAGTACACTAATATTCTTATAGTAACTTATTATTCATTTAAATTTCAATTAATTGTAGTATTGCAGTTTTTCTTATGTGTTACAACAATATTAGTCTAATTTATACTAACATTTGGTTGAAAAAGGAGTTAAAAAAAAATATTTAGATGGCGCTGTACTTGTCACGGAACGGTTCCGTGATATAAATTTTGAGCCCAGACTAGCTGTCATGGAACCGTTCCGTGATACAAGGCCAATGGGTTAATGACTTTTACCTAATGTACTGGATCATTTACCACTTAACAATGATGCGGTGGTCCAATCTGATTGAGCTCAAAAACTCAATGCAATTTGTGTTGGCCTGTCAACCGTTTTTGGACCCACCTTGCAGACATTTTCCGATATCCAAGGTTTTTCAGTGGTGGTTTTGTGTTGCAGAGATCTGAAGATTTGCTGATATAGCACAGAAAGTTCATCCACAGTCAATATGTGATCATTACGGAGCATTTTACAATTTTTCAGAATTTCAATCACTATTGAAAGTCTTCCACTCACTGATTATCATGCAAAGACATACAACCCTCTTTAAACTCATGACACCACTTGAACACACTCGTGCGATTGAAAACTTTATCATCATATGCAGTTTTTACCTCATTATAAACCTCAACTGGTGTTTTAATCTTCCACACGAGATTACAGATGATGCCGTGTATTTTGCACTTGGTGGGAGATTGGATTGACATTTCTCACAAAATATACTGTCGCATCGATAGTTCTCAATGTACTGACCCTGAACAGGTCTTGGTGTAGGAGGAATGAGACTACATGGCAGTGTAACCAACATATTGAGAAAAAAATATCCTTCCGCCCGTGAGAGCCTCAGTACACTTACTCTCTGGACATGCCTCGTATACGCTTGGAATAGAACTAAGATAAAGGCAAACATTCCACACCTTCTCCTTCAATAATAATAATCTTTAATTGAAGACAAACAAGTTTTGATTTAATTTAAAACAATGTGTTTGTTTTAAACATTTAATTTTCTAACCTGCATTGATGTATTTCAGGCAACTGAGAGTATACTCATTCTTCCTATAACAGGTATCATATTCAAATTGAAATATTTTATTGTTGTTTTATTTATATAAACATTGACAAAGTCATAATGCGGCTTATTAGCTAAGTCAAAATACTGATAACAAATTAATCAAATTATTCCTAACTTAGATTAAATAACCATAGATAAATAAATACTAAATATAAAAAAAATAACACAAAATGGAGTTAAACAAATCCTTAGTTCTAGCAATAAACGAAGGCAAACTTAAACATTATGAAAGAAAAGTAGCTACATGATTGTATCGATGTCTGAAAATAACAAACCATTTAACTAAATATCTGATATGGCTTATTCAAATTATGAAATGTGTTAACATGTTAACAATTAAATTAAGTAGTAAATAAATAAATAATAACAGACATTAGAAATGTAGCCTCGAAGTGTGTTTGATATAATTTACAATAATAAATCTTTTAACACTTTTTATGTATTTCTTTACTGTACAATGTAGATTTTGAATTCAATGAATTCATTGAATTCGAAATGTACATTGTACAATAAAAAAATATATAACAAGAGGTAAAAGGTTTATTATTGTATATAATGACGGAAAATTGATCAATTATATTTCAACAAGTTGTAAAACATAACAGTAATAAAATAGACTATAGACTGAAAACTAAATAAAACAAGAATATTCTGTAATAGTAACAATAATAACATAACACTCAGAGTTGCAGTAATAAATGCAACAATATGGGATCCCACACAGTGAGGAATGGGAATACTTAAAATGTTATATTTTTAATTTCAAAAATGATTCAACGGGATAAAAAAGGGTCCAAAGTAACACATTATATAGTTTGTTTTAAATATTTTAATAGAATACAGTTTAATCAAGTGTATTAAATGGTTTTAAACTTTCAATGATAGTACAGTGTGACTGTTTTGTGTTTTATTTCATCTGTATACATAAAGTTAATAAATCTGTACCTAGCTCTTATTTCTGGTTTGTGCATAGAGCAGTACTTCAGATTCGAATGAATGATATATCCTAAGCCACATAATGATTTAATTAGGTCTGATAAGCCTACTTCAGTTAAAAGCATCTACTTGTAATGCTTTTAAGTCTTAGGTATTTTGTTTTAGACCAGTGCCATATAGTTAAGTTTGCCGTGATCAAGAAATTATATGAACATGTAGGCCTGTGAAGCTTACTTCAGTCACAAAGTGTCTTCTAGACTTTCTAATTCACTTTCAGTATGAGGAGTAGTGTGAAAAAAATTTTATTTTTGTTGTAGCTAACCTTTATGATGTATTGTATTTTGTGAATTCAGCAATATCAGTATACCGTTTTCCTTAATGACGTATTAAGCTGAGTCGTTTGACATGTTTTGCAGTATTCTGCTACACTGCAAGATCTGAAAATAAAGGCTGCAATGCAAAGGAGGGGAACCCCTTTGGACCATTTTGGGACACATTCAGCATAGACTTTGCAGGTTCTGAGTTTTACAGCCCTCTACACTATGACGTGCACAATTCAAACATGTCAGAGCAGTGGAATGCCAAATATAATCCTTCAGAATGGCCGGGTAGGTATTAAATATAATTTTCTTTAAACATATCTTTCCGTGAAGTTTAATCTACAGTTTAGTTCCTGATTGTATAGCTAATAATATGTAGATAATAGTCTTTCTGTGTGTATGAGAATTGTGTTGTGAATGCAGGACATTGCTTCAACAAGTCCAGTTACCTTGAACTATTAAAGTGACCAGTGGTCAGCCATAATGTTACATTATCAGACATTAACTGTGAAACATGTATAAAAAGTGAAGGTGCAACATTTTTAAAGGTAAAAAAGAAGTTGCTTTGAAATATAAAATGGAAGAGAACGTGTGAGAATCGGAGTTTTTCCTTTTTAACCGAGATAATGGATGATGACTCCTGCGCTTGGCGGGAGATTGGATTGACATGTTTTGTGATACGTATTTTCACATTGATAGTTCTCAATGTACTGACCTTGAGCCGATCTCGTTGCAGAGGGGTGAAATCAGGCTACCCGGCAGTGTAGTCAACATGTCAAAAAAACCATGTGAAAAAACGTGTCTGGACTTGAGAGCCTCAGTACACTTAATTTCTGGATATGCATTGTATGTCTTATGAACAAAGTTGTTTTGATTGATTGACTGAGAACATGATTTCATCAGATTGGTAATAGCTGTTGGTTGCTTAATTAGTAGTGACTGGATATCCAACTGGTCTAAATTACGTGTAAATACTCTCTGTATACCAAAATTAGTCTGAGTACAAAAAAATTATTGGTAGTTATTGCATTTGTAAACCTGTATTATATTGCATACTCCCACACACAGATGCACGCTCGCACGCACACACATGAACACACATTTTTGATGATAGTTGTTTTGGGACCCAGTACCTTGATCGAGAAAATGCAAAAAATTCCATGAAGTTCCATCATGAGGGAGATTGCCTCTGACTATAAATCAAAGTTTATCAAATGGGCTTGGTCGGGACGTGGTTGCAACTTTTACACATCATTTCAGTGGTTTTAATGATCATATTCAATGTCAATGCTGAGGCAGTGGTGCCTCTGGCTCTTATATGGCAACTGCTACACAGCTGGAGTAATGTCGAGTTGGATGTATTCGTCACTATAATTGGTCACTTGTTGAGACTAAAACGTGACATCATTAGGCTTTAAATTGTTGTTTACTACTATGTTAAGGTGTTTTTATATTGTCAAATTATTTTATCAAACATTAAAAAGAAATCTTAGTAAGGTTGTCAGTTACTTAGTATTTGAGTACTTAAATTGAGTAGTCAGTTGAGTTACTATGAGTACTTAAATGGCTATGTTAAATCCTTGTAAGTGTCCGTATATGAGGTGTGTTCTCAAAAAGTAAGAGTAATTTGTAAGTTTCGAGGGTTTGGAGAGTCGATTGTCAAGATTTTTTTATTATGTTGATATACGCCGGTATGATATAAGCCGTTGTATACGGCTTCTGAAGTAGTATACAAATGTTTTATATGTATTCATGGTTTACTTTTTCAGTGGCAGCTGCTAAGGTTAGACGTGTTTTATGAACTGATCAACTTTCATTGTTAAAAAACATGAATCAAAGGATTTGTGTCAAATTTTATGTGAAAAATGAAATAAAGTGAAAAGCCTATGGTGAGTCTACTATGAGTAAAACAAGGGTTTGCTAGTGGTATAAATGTTTCAAAGATGGCTGTGAAGACATTGAAGATGATGAACAGTCCGTACGAATGTTTATTTTGTTAAAATATTCCACCCACTCAGATACTCTCATGTTGGGACAATTTCACTTCTATTCTATAGCCTTTCAACTTTTATTTGTAAAACCGTTCAACATTATCTTTCGGATGATTGTGGATTGTATCTCAGAATTAGTCCTCATTACCTAATCTCTATCATAATGATAATATAAGCTACACACCTGAACTATTAAATATATATATACTTATAAATTAACCAGGCATCATTAGTCTGAAGCATAGGCTAAGTAAGACCAATTGTAACATGTTATTTTTTAACTATTGATGTTGACAAATCTTTTAGATCCTTTATGCAAATGTTATCCAACATTTTTTATGAGTTTTGTCCAAAACCAAGAGAGTTAATGGCCTGAGAAACTTTTCCCTCATTTTTTATTTTGTACTTTTCCAGTTCTAGCATTTGCTGGAGCTCCTGCAAGTTTTCCTGTGCAGTTGGAGAATAGAGATTTGCACCGTTATCTCAAGTGGAACACGGCTATGAGCAATGCAGCTAATGAATTCATCAAGACCAAAATGCCGAAGGGAGGTTTCATTGGGATACACCTTCGAAACGGCATTGATTGGGTCAGTATATAAATAATATGATGTCCTTACCTCAGTATTAGTATATCTCAATAATTATATATTGTATCTCATAATATTTAAGAAATTGTAAATTTAGTCAGGATAAATTGCTACTAAATCAACAACAATTAGTTTAAACTCTTCAATACATAAAATCGCAAGACATGCTCAGCAACAATACTACTTGTAAGGAGTTTACAGCAAAAACATTTTCTTGTATACAAAACTGTCTTTTATGAAACATCTGACAACATTACCGAAAATTGATTATGAAACATGTTAGTAGTCGATAAAACTGTTTTGTTTAATATAAGTAGGGCCTTGCATTTATTATCATTAAAGGCTAGCCTCCTCACCACTGCCGCCTGCTCCAAGTGATTCAGTGTTGTCTGAGGGGTTACACTTTGATTACTTAAACAAGAAAAGATAAGCAAAAGCTAAATAATTAAGTTGTTATTTTCTATCTTAAAAATCACATTTCAAATAATTATGCTCAACACTTTGGTTCCAAAGTGGCACTGTGTCCAGTCTTGAGGTAACATTGTCAGCTTGTGTAAGCTCTGGGAGCAAATGTGTTAAACATCTGATAGAAGTTAAAAGAAATAGACAATAGTAGATCCACCTAGCTTATAACATTAATGTTTATCCTGCCACTTCAAACAGTATCAAACTCTACTCACAGAAGGTTGTCATTTACAATACAAGGTGTTTGAACAAGTCTGGGTACGGCTTAATATTTTACATAACCATAGCAGATAACATCTATAAACTTTGCACAGTGTCATATGGCTAGGTAAACTATTTTTCCTTGCTATTACCATGACATGCCAACCATGGGGGGACGGCCCACAGAGGGAAACATGGAAATCTTAAATTAAAGCATGGGTCGAGTGATACCTCATTTTAAAGAGCTCACTTAGTAGAGTTGAATGCCACAAACCGCATCTCAAAAGGTTTATCCAATCAGAAATGGCGGGTTGTTTTAGTTACACATTGTGAAGTACATTATGCGCTGCCATTTCTGACTGGATCGTCGTATTCTAATGCGGTAGGTGGCGTTTCACTCTACTATAGATATTCTATAGATTGCAGTTGTATGTAAAACTATGTAGCGCTACTGGTCTATTGTTTTTCTCATTTCTATTTACAACAGCAACTATTCTTGTGCTTTATAGTATTGGTTGCGTTTTATTATTATGTGATGTTAATAATAATACTATAATTATTTAAATGTAGCATGATTTTGCTGTTCTGCTGCCAACATGCAAATAAATTCACAAGAGTGACAGACATCGATCTTCAATGGGTTGAGCTGACATTTTCAGCTCAGCCATCGCTAAATCTAGTTTATAAGTTCTTAGGGAGTTCTTAAATCCATTATTAATTGTCAGGACATGAATGTGAGCTGATAATCATGAATTTGAGGGAGAAGCAAGTGAAGAGATCAATATCACTAGAAAAGTCACCTTTAAAATGGTTAACTTCATCATCTTTGGAAGGTGTCACCATATAGCTTTGATGGCAGCCTGATAAGTCAATACTGTAATCTTCAGTCATTATGCCACAGTCCTCTATAACCAGGGATTATAGTCTAGTTAGCAGCCCACAAGAGCTAGGTGCAGATTGACATGTGTTAGGCTAGATGGCTTGCGTCTGGGTTGTGGGAGTAGAAACTGTCCTATGCGCAGTCTCACAGAAACTTTGGGGCATGTAGGTAAGGTAATAAGTATAGAAGATTAAAGTGTAAGAAGCGGATACGTGACCCTTATATTGCCTGTATAATTAAAGAATAGGCCAATTTTTTTTTCATTTTACAGTGTTCTCTGCAGTTGGCTTTAACAACTACTCAAAAACTTTCTTTCGTTCGTCTCCTTTAATCATTTTTGAAATCTCCTGCACTATTAGCATGTTAGCTGCCGCCACTAAAATGACCTTGTAACCATCTGAATGCCAAACCACAAAAAATATCTTTTTGTCAATGTCTATTATATTTTCATATGCAGCAACACATTTTAAACTAATATTATTATTTATATTGGTACCAAACAGGGTTACACATCAACGAGAACAATTATTCACCGTAATTTTACGTGTTGAACCAATTGGAGCGACATTGCTTTTGGTGTTATTTTGCTCTGTCTGGAATTTGTTTCCTATCTTAGGGTTGCTAAAAGTAAGATCAAAAGACTATTCTACTTGTTTCACACGCAAATATTAGCAGGCACAGTTTACCGTTATTTATCATACTAACCTCACTTGATTATGGGTATTCATGTGTAGCCTTTGTTATTGTTATCGTAATGTGCTGCGTGTTTCTAATTTTGAAATAAAATGTGTGAAGGACTATATTCTTCCGAAATTGAGAGACAGTTGATTGATGAACTAAGTAATGGAAGTGAGGGAAGTAGTGGGAGTGAATATGGATCAGTTCAAAATTATTTTACACCTCCATCTAGTGAATTGGATTCTTGACGATGATGAAGACAGACCTAACACTTTTTTCCAGCTTTGCCCATACCATCATCTAAAGCCCATGTAGATTGATGCACCTACTGACAATATAGATGTCACTGCTGAAGATATTTCTGACCTTATTGACTTCCAACCTTCCTTATGACGACGCCAGTAACTATTAAGGCCTTGGAAGTGAGGTAGAACGATTTTAGGAAGATCTATAATTAGGCAGTCGGCAATCAGAGGTAGGATAAGCAATGTACTGTTCAATGATCCTTTGGACAATCACCAAGGCTTAAAAAAACAAATTTGCCTTTACCCAAATTCCAAAATACAATTTAAATTTATCAAGAAGCAAGCATATAGAACTCCATAGATAAATGTTGACTGATGAAATTATACAACTAATTTTCACAAAGTCCAATCAAAATGCTGCCCAAACAGTAGTTGGTTGGTGTTTAGCCCTACAAGTGGGTTTAAAAATGAGAGAGAGACAAACCATGAAAAAATGAGAAGTCTTTGGGCTTAGTGATGTGGATGGGACTAGCCTTATTTCCCAGAATAATAGACTATTTGTGTACTAAAATATTGTACAAAAACTTTGTAGCAAGTAATGTAATGAACAGAAACAGGTTCCAACTTCTGCTAAGATTTTGGCATTTCAATGAGAACAAAAGCCCTGAACAGAATAGGCTAGCTAAATTTTATACCTTAAATGCTGGAGTAGCCACAACATTTAAGGAAAAATTTGGGAGGCCCAAGCCTTCAGATTGCTTAACAAGAGATTTATCATTTCAGAAACGTCACAATGGATGTGCGGTCTATGGATTGATTACTAAGCAACAATACAACAACCATAAACCAACTGAGGGCAGCTATAAAAATGCTTTTACAGCACTTGTCAGAGACTTCAAAACTCGAAACTTTCAAAGTCTAGTATGCTCCCCTATGGGTTGCATACGTGATGGATTAGCACCTGAAGTGTTTGCTGAAAAACATTGTTAGCTTTCAAATAAAAAACAGCAACCCCAGTAAATATTATTAGCTATAACAAGACTCCTTTTAAGAAGCTACACAATGGTTACACTTACACACAACCTTATCCAATGTATTCAAAATGCTATCGATGAACTGTACCTAAAACTGAAAAATACCTTCTTCCACTGACGCTGAACTGTACTCATTTGTGAACCCGGAGGAGCACACACCCATAGAACAACTTACTACCCAACAAATGAATTTCAACAACCAATGTCTCTATCTTGGATACAAGTGAAAAAGATGGTTCAGTGCAAGTTATTAAAAATGTTTCCGGTGAAAAGCAGAGTACCAGTGTTGTGTCGGATAGGTCTGTGTACAGACCAAAAGGAGATGTTTATTACTGATAATGGTTTTTTAGATTGAGCTCGCATCTGGAGGTGGGTTCCTCACCCTTTGTAGTGATAACAAACAAGTTAATGATAGAATAATGCAAAAATTATACCGGTCACAAACACGCTGACAAAGAAATAAATAAAAAGATCAGAATTTTTCACCAGAATATTGAGCATCTTCCGTCACGATTAAATTCACTTCAAATTATAATTGACGAGGTTCAACCTGATATTTGTGTTATCACTGAGCATAACATTAGAAGTTGGGAATTAGAAGGCTAAATTTGCAATAACTTTAGCACTGCCTCTAGTTACTGTAGAGATAAGTAACTACAAAGGGGGGAGTCTTAATACTTTCCAGGTGTGATCTAAAAGTAAGTAACATGTCAATACCTTTAGCTGACAAACTATGTGAAGATTTTTCAATGTGAATTTTGTATTGTTAAAATGTACTCTAAATGATTATGTATTTGTACTTGTTGGAATGTATAGGTCCCCATCGTCTGACGTATATGAATTTTTGAACAGACTAGATATTTCTAATTGATTATATTTTAGCAAAATTTAAAAAATATTCTGATTGTAGGTGACTTTAACATTAATGTTTTACTTAACAAAACCAGATAAAATTGAATTGAATAATATTTTAAAAAGTCATGGATTGAAATACTTAGTGAACTTCCCAACCCGAGTAACTGTGGACTCTGAATCTGCTATAGATAATGTTTTTACTAATATCCCTACAAGTAAAATAAAAGTTGAAGGGATTATAACACTGCTATCTGATCACGATGGTCAATTAATTGACTTGTTAAATTTGAAAAAATCTACAACTGAAAAACATTTCAATATCAGAATTTAAGCGTGTCATATCCAAAGAGAATGTTGAAACGTTTAATTCTTTTCTGGAGAAGGAAAACTGGATCCAAGTATATTTTGCAAATTCGAACCTTAAGTACAACATTTTTTATGATATATTCAAATATTATTTTGACTTATCATTTCATTTTAAAACAATTAAGGGAACAAAAAAGAAAAACGAATGGGTGACCAGTTGAACTTAAAGATGAAAAACAAGAGTTGACTGAAATATATAAAATGGCAAGACACAGTAAAAATAATAATTTATTTAAGTACCTGAGGAAAAGAAATAGGATTTTTAAGATGAAACTAAACAAAACCAAGAAAAACTATTATGATCATAAAATAAAAATTGCCAAAAATATTTCAAAAGCGTCTTGGGAAGTAATAAATTCTGAGATTGGAAATAAGAACCATCATCAGTCTGAAAAATATCACTCTAACAATTGATAATAACTTCTACACTGATCCTTTTATTATAAGTAAAAAAATTTCAATAACTACTATGTTAAATGTAGTAAATTGTGTGGGAAGGAGTAAACAATCTCTGGATAGCATGAGTTACCCACTTGATCAAATTAGTTACCAAAGACATTAATATCTTTCAACCAGCATTTTACCTAAAACCAGTAAGTGAGTCTGAAATAGAACATATTATAGATTCTCTAAAAAATAAGAGCTCTTGTGGTCATGACGAGATACCGATTTCAGTAAGTAAAAGCGGCTAAAAAAAATCTATCTGGAATTTTAAGTCATCTTATTAATTCTGCATTTGTTACTGGAAATTTTCCAAACTTATTAAAAGTTTCAAAAATAATACCAGTCTTTAAAAAAGGAAGCAAGCAAAACATTTCAAACTACCGTCCCATATCTCTGTTATCTAATATATCCAAGATTTTTTGAAAAAGCCATCTATAATAGATTAGTAGAATACTTAGAAATGAATCAAATGTTGAATATTGACCCAGCACGGATTTCGTGCAAACAAATCAGTAATTACAGCGGCCACCTCATTCTTGGAGTCAGTAATTGAATCAATCGATAAGGGGGAGAAGGACAGTAGGAATTTTTATGGACCTGTCTAAAGCGTTTGATAGCGTTAAGCATGATGTACTTCTTGATAAGTTACAAAAAATGGGTGTTACAAAAACGTCATTCTAGCTCTTTGAATTCCTATTTATCAAACAGAAAACAAATTTGTAGAATTATCATACATTCAAAATAACAAAAAAAATAAATATTCATTCAGATTTGCAGTTAATAAAATTTGGAGTACCGCAAGGGAGTATATATTGGGTCCAATCCTGTTCTTATGTTACATAAAATGATATGCCACAAATAATAATACAATAATAAAAACCAATACTTAACCTTATTTGCTGATGACTCAAAATTTAAAATTTTCTGCAAAAACTTCTTCAAGAACTAGAGCGGAATTATAGCACAAAAATTGGCATTAGTTAACCAATTCCTAAAAACAAATAATCTGACTTTAAATATTGAAAAGACTAAATTTGTTGCCTTTGCTACAAAACAGAATGGAAAATACTGACAAACCAAGGGTACTATATAATACGGATTTAGTTGAAGAAGTAAATACAACAAATTTTCTAGGGCTGAAAATTGATAAGTTCCTTAGTTGGGACGACCATGTAAAACATGTAATAAGTAAAGTTAACTCAGGAATTTATGCACTTAGACAAATTGAGATATCTATGTAATCACCAAATGTTAAAATCAGTCTATCATGCACATGTTCAGTCTCACATATACTTTGGAATAAGTCTATATGGTTCAACATCAAAAAAAAACTTGGATTAAACTACTTAAGCTACAGAAAAAAAAGGGATTTCGTATTATGTTAAGTCTGAAAAATAATGATTCTGTGAAGGAATATTTTACAAAATTAGAACTTTTGACTGTATATGGAATTGTACATATATGAAACAATCTTAATTGTAAAAACTGATTCAATTGTAATTAATGACATTACACCCTCACAACACCAGATGGAAAAATACTATAATAACAGAGCACCATCGACTTGAGTTATATAAAAAGAAACCAAATTACATTGGAAAAGTATTTTTAAGGCGTTTGCATGAAAATATTCTAAAGGAAAATGATATTAATATTTTTAAAGCCAAATTAAAAAAGTATATTATAAGCCTTAGTTTATACTCGTTGGAGGGAATTCATGTCATTAAAAAGACCAAACTAGCAAATATTTTTAGTAATAAGATTGGCCATATGTATGATGGCATTTTGACACTATTCTTGTACAACTTGATGTATTCAAATGAATAAAGATATTTGATTGATTGATTGATTGATTGAAATACTAAACAAAGATTCTCGAACTATCAAAACTGCTGAAGAAGAATTACCTGTCGATGAATCTATGGTACCATTTAGGGGTAGGTTGAACTTCTTTCGGCAGTACTTGCCAAAGAGAGTACATTAGTACGGTATCAAAGTGTTAAAACTTTGTGACAGTAAAGAGTATACATACACCGTAAAAGTTAACTCAGGAAAGGGATCAAACTTTACTACAGTAATTCACAGGAATATCTGTAGTTTTAGAGCTCATTAACCCTTTTTTTAGATCTGGAAGTACAATTTACATTGATAATTACTACTGATCTCTTGAATGGGCCATTCCACTGTACAGAGAAAACACACTTAGTTGGAATCATCTACTCTGATCGAATTGGGTTGCTGAAAGTATTAGTAATAAATGTAAATTTAGAACATGGACAAATGGCAGCAGTTGAGAACGACATTGTTGTAACGAATTGGGTGTACAAGAGAAGTATCTATTTGGTCTTGACAAAACATCCAAATCAATATGTCAAAAGAAACCAGAAAGACAGAAAAGATTACACTGTCTACAAATATTTAGTCCTGGCACATGCACTAAAAATGGGAATAGACTTAATGGACCATATGGCAGCATATCATTCTGCAGTTATACAAAACTGAGATGTATCATAAAGTAGTAGAACGCTTAATTTTGGCCATTGTTTGGTCAATGCAGAGCTTGTCTATAAGGATAATTGTCAAGTGAATCCACTATCCACTACTGCATTCAAGGAAGTTGTAGCATTGGATCTTATGGAACAATGAGCATCCAACTTCATCTGTAGCAGAAACTTGATACTAGATGCTCCAAGAAACAGATGTCTTTGTTGATGTTAGGAAAAACAAGGACGGGTGAATAAGGCTTATAAAAGTTGCTACAAACAGTTCACTGGAAGGTCAGTAAAATTAAAAGAAACAAATACAAAGTGACTACATATTGTGAATCATGTCCTGAATAACCTTTCATGTGTAAAAAATGTTTCAAATCTATTCACAAATATTCACTCTTGATCAAAATACTGTATATTTAGAGGAGAGCACTTTCTCACTTATTGAAATTTTTCTATAATGTCAGAATATTTAAATCTCCTGTTTTTACTTTAGAAATCCCTTTTGTCACTAAATTAAGATAAATAAATATCTTGTTTTTCTAGTTTGTTGAATATGTAAAAAACTCTCTTTGCTCATTCTCTGACTACGTACAGTTCTAAAAAGCTTTATGGTTGAGTCCACTGTAAGTTATAAGTGTTTACTGTATCAAATGTCATCCCAATAGCAGTAGTAATTATGTATAACTGTCACATTTGTTTTTTTATTGTAATAAATCTTAATTTGCTTTTTCTGGTTGTTTTTAATTCAGCCCACATCATTTTTGATTCAAGCTTTTTTTTAAACACGAAAATTTTATCAATCAGTAGAACGAAGTTACATGTTTTCAGTTGCTTAGCTATGCATGATAAAATGAATGAACAAATAAATTACTATACTTTGGTTAGAAGTAGCCCATGAACTTTGTTGTAGTTCATCCAACAGCAACTAATAAAATAGAATAGAATAGAAAAATTATTTATTTCCAAAAACATATACACCAAGATATTAGATTTATTCAAAGTCAAAGTATTTTTATTACATTATCGTCAAGATGAGAATGGTGTCACAGAGAATAATTTACAATACATAAGAACAATACAGGTCCAACCAGGTCAATACAATACGGGTTAATGATTGAAAAATTCATTTAAAAAGTAAAATGGGCGTTCTTGCAGCCACTTCTTGAGATATTGGCCAAACAGCTGCTTATTTGATTTCTTCAGGTTTTCAGGCAGAGCATTCCACATCTTGGCCCCGATGTAGCTGGTCTTCTTCTCAGTTGAGCTGAGCCTGTGTATTGGTAGACAGTAGTTGTAGGCGTGCCTGGTGTTATATTGGTGTTGTTGTGTTCCCTTGTTTGCCAGGTCTGGCATCTTGATGTAAACATGAGTTGTTGCTTCTAAGATGTACAAGCCAATAACTGTGAGGACTTTGAGTTCTTGAAAGGCTTCCCTGCAGGTGTCTCTCGATCGAAAGTCTTTTAGGATTCTAATAGCTCGCTTTTGGAGTACAAGGACACGTTGTAGGTTTCCTGCGGTAGTACCACCCCATACAGCAATTCCGTATCTAAGATATGACTCAAAGAGGGCATGATAGGCTACTTTTGCTGTCGCCAAGTCACATGTGTTCTTAATTCGCCTTAAGACAAAAAGTCCTGTACTTAATTTACTGCAGAGGGAGTCTATATGTGCTGTCCATGAGAGTCTATCGTCCAGTGTAACACCAAGATATTTTGTGTTTGTGATTTCTTCTAGTCTGGGAAGCCTTCCAGTATGTTCTCTTTGGCCTCCCAGTATTAGCTGTTTTGTTTTATTTTCGTTTACAGCAAGGTCATTGTTCTGGCAGTACTGAACTGCCATATTCAATGCAATGAAGCTGTCAGCCCCCAATTGTTCTACATTAGGTCTCCCAAGAAGAAGTATTGTGTCGTCAGCATACATAAGGGAATTGCAGTACAACTGCATATGCTGTGGAAAGTCATTTATGAACAGTATAAACAAAACAGGCCCCAAGACTGAATCCTTGAGGGACCCCTCGCGTGGTTGGTTGTAGTTGGGATTTCATTGTTTCTGTTTTGTTGTTTGAAGTGTGTACTATTGAGGTGTGTACTATCCACAAACTGACTTCTACCTGATAGGTAGCTGGAGAACCATTCCTTTGCTTTCCCTTGTATTCCCAAATTAGCTATCTTACTCAAGAGCTGGTCATGGCTCAGGCAGTCAAATGCTTTACTATAGTCCAGGAGGATTGCTGTTGATGTATTACCCTCTTCTCGTTGGTCAAAAAGGAATTCCACTAAGCTAATCAGTGCTGTAGTAGTAGATTTCCCTGCCAGAAAGCCGTGTTGATGGGGTGTTAGCAATTGGTTTTTGAGAAGATGTTCAAACAGTCTTGTTAGTACTATTTTTTCAATCACTTTTGAAAAGGTGGTTATAAGTGAAATGGGTTGGTAGTTAACTGCCTGAGTAGGAGAGTCTTTTTTAAACTTTGGATATACTTTAGCAATTTTGAGTGCCGAAGGATATATTCCTGCGCTGAAGGACTTGTTGGTAATGTCTACCAACAAGGAAGATGAGAACTAATGCAGATCTATTAGTTCGTTCTCGCATGCCTTCAACAGTTTGGAAGAAATGTTGTCATATCCTGTTTATTATTTAGGTTGGAGTGATTTAACTATTTTAGAAATTTCTTGCCTGCATGTCAGTGTTAATACTAGGTTTGTGATTTCTGTCGAGGGTGCTGTCAATGGGAATTGTCTTCCTGTGTCTTGATGGTTGGTTTTAATTGTTTCCTCTGCTGAAAAAATTGTTTAGGTAGTCTGCTATTTCTTTTGGGTCTATTGATTCCTGTCCTTGAATCTTTAGTTTGGTTAGTTTGTTTGAGTCTTCTTTTTATTTCTTCTCAGAGTTGATTACATCCCAGATGGCTTTTGACTTGTTGCTGGACTCTGCTATTTTTGTTGTGTTTATTTGCTGTCTAGCTCTTCTGAGATGCAAGTTATAGTCTTTTTTTAAGGGTGATGCTCTTTTTGTATGTTCCTCACTACCACTAGGTAGGCACACATTTTGTGCTCTCAAGTATTGTTGTTTTAAGTCAGTCGGTGTTTGGTCATTTATGTTAGGGAGTTTTCTTCTTTTTGTGCCTTGTGATGCTTAAAGGACATGCATGGTTTAGTGCTCGTTGGATGGTAGTGTTGAATTTAGCAAATGCATTGTTTGGATCTATTGTGTTGTAGATAACTGTCCAGTTTTCCTGTTGTAAGGTTTTCTTGAATGCAGGTATATTATTGTTACTGAAGTTCCTTTTTTTAGTTATTGGGGCACTTGGTGGTTCTGTGCTTGCGCTCACTATTTCACATATCTGGCCTGTGTGGTCAGATATGCAGGTGTTGAGTACTTGCACCTTTATATCTGCTGTTGGTAGGTTAGTGCAAACACAGTCTATGGAGGTTTGTGATGTTGGTGTAATTCTGGTGGGAGGAAGCTCAACCCTGTACATGCCAAAGCCATCAAGTGTGTCCGTTAGCTCTAGGTGGTCGTTCCTTTTGGCAAGGCAGTCTATGTTGATGTCTCCAATCAGTATTGTAGAGTGTTTTCCCATTGCAACATTTTCCAGACCGTCATTTATAACTTCAAGACCTGTCTCTACATTACCCTGGGTCCTGTAAATTCCTATCACAAAGAGGACTTTTTCCTTCAATGATATTTTTAGGGCAGCCATTTCACAGATCATCTCAATGCAAAAATCCTTTAAGTCAACTGCTTCTGTTTTTGTTGCTATGAGAGTTCCGTGTGAAGATGGCTACTCCACCTTTTTGATGGTTTTCTCGACAGAATGCTGTTTTCATGGAGTATTCAGTTAGTCTGGTGTTCTCAAGAGTTTCCTTCTTCTGGCCGTGCTCTGTTAAAATCACTATATCTGGTTTTAACTATCTTAGCTGTTCATTTAGTCTTCCAATTTTGTTTGACAATCTGTCAGTGTTTTGATGAAATATTGTCATTGGTTTACCATTTTTTTTTCTTATTTTTGATTATGTTGGAGGTCTGATGTTGCTACCTGGTTCTAAAAAAGGTGAGATGTTCGTTTCTATACGAGAGGGATGATTTTTGTAGTAGTTGGCTTTGAATTGTTCAATGTTCTTTTCATAAAACTTTAAGAAGGTTTCTGAGGGGTCAAGTTGTGTAGCAGTTATGGGTGGCCTTCTCATCGGTGTAGGGGGTACAATGGCAGGGGCTTCAGGAGTGGATATTGCAGTTATTTCAATGGGATTTGGTAAGTTGTCGCTTTCTTGGGGTTGTTCCTTTGGAAGATGGTAGTTTTTATTCTGGAAAGTCTTAAACTTTCCTATTTATAGTTGATAAATTGTAAATTACCCTTTTACTATACTTACTAAGTGGCGATACAATAAAACAGTTTAATTTTAAGTACAGTAGTTGGATAAACTATATATTACATATAAACATATAGTCTACAATGGAAATTAGCATACATGGGCAAGCAGCCTGTGCGTAGGCTAGAGTCGTACTAAAAAGTTTAATGTTATCTAGATGTTGAAAAAAGTGTTACTTTACATGTTGGTGTGTTTTAAGGCATAAAATGTAGAAATATTCAGTTGTGTGATGAAGGAGATACAAGATAATACTGTCGTATTAGACAAAACCATCGGTAGAGGTAAGACCACATACACAAGACCGTGATATGACGAGCACAAATCTCTGACAAATCCACTACAACACTGATTTGAAGTAATGTTACAAGTAACGCATTGTCGTACTGATCGAGAAAACTCGTGGTGTCATACTTATTGGTACTACATGGCACCAAATGTGAGTTAATTTGGATGGGTCCAATCTTGATAGTCTTGTTTAGCTTGTTTTAACTCTGTGATTTCTCATTTTGTTAATTTTAGAATTAGAAGAATTTGCAGCTTGCAGTGTTATTAGACTTCTATAACCCTGGAGAGTAGATGTGCACCATGTTTTACAGTTGTTGTATGTTATTCAATATTGAGTTTCTTCATTTGTTATCACTAAGCTAAAGTTGTCAAATCCTAGATGTGTAATTTGTGTTTCTATAACCAGGTGAGAGCTTGTGAACACATCAAGACCAGTCCCAACCTGTTTGCAGCTCCCCAGTGCCTCGGGTACAGGAATGAATATGGACCTGCCACACAGGACATGTGTTTCCCTCCACTCGATGTCATCGTGAAGCAGCTTAAGAGGTTGCTGAGGAACTCCAAAGATGTCGCTTCAATATTTGTTGCTTCAGATAGCAACCACATGATCAAAGAATTGGCGACTTCTTTGAAGAAATCAGAGGTTTGGCTATTTGTTGATTGTAGTATAATTTCAGCTACTCATTTTTTAGATGGGCTCATATTGAGATGGGCTTTTTGTCTTACACAACAATGGTAGATATCGGCTCCTTCACCTCTAATATTTTGCTGTTTAAGTGAAGTATCGATGTACCATTATTTTACTTCCTCATACACCACTGATAAATTATTTTAATTTCTAAGTGTAGGTAAACAATACATTAACAGAGATCATATATTTGTATTAGACTAGACGATTGCGCAGCTTTCACGACAGTGCTTCTACCAATGAGAATTACATTGACCCTAGGTTTTCAATTATTAAATGATTTATCATTTAAAATTTTTCACTTTAGGATAATAAGTTGAGAAACCTCTCATTACACTTAGTCCTAAAAGGACCTTTGCTATGTTTCTGAGAGTAATAGGATATTCAGGATGGGGTGTTTGGGGAAAGGGACCACCTCCTGTTGAGATCCAAGAGGAGGGATTTTGGGTAGTAATCCCAGTCATGTCTCCTTGGAAAATGGGAAAGTTAACTCTGAATAGACTCTCCAGTCAAATCGGGCAAGGGTGACACGCCCTCATGTCTAGGATAACAACAATATGTACTATTGTAAATATACTAGATCTATTGATCTACCCCTGCACCCCAGTATCTCGACATTTACGGTTAGTGATGTACAGTTCCTGGTCACCCAGATTTAAGTAACATGTTGGTTTTTGCTGTATCCAGTTTAGGTTCAACTGGAAGGTATAAACCAGCCAGAAGTGAACCTTCCTCGTGTGTCTTGCTACCTTAGTTAATAAATATACAATAGATACACTGTAGCAAATGCAAAAAAACCAATAACACGTATTTTTGTGAGAACATAGTGATGAAATTGGTACATCATCACTTCTTTCTGATATTTTTTTATACTGTTTCAGATTGTGATTATTTTAATTAGTTTTTGTACTCTTTAAAGTAAATTTTAGTAATTTTAATTAATGATAAAAATATAAATGTTTCAGGTAACAGTGCATAAACTGGAGCAAAACAACCCACATCTAGATCTTGCGATTCTTGGCCGTGCAAACTACTTTGTGGGCAATTGTATTTCTTCGTTCTCAGCGTTTGTGAAGCGGGAGCGTGACGTACGCAAGTTTCCATCTGCGTTCTGGGGCTTTCCACCTCCTAGGGGCACTGGAGCTCATGATGAGCTGTAAACTCTGGAATGACCATATCTCTGCTCTAGTCTAAGAAGAATCAAGTGCTCAGTACGCATCCTAAAGACAATGGTCTAATTACCAATAATTGTTATGTATGAATTCATTCTTTGAATTCAAAATTCCTCTTGACTGTTAGATATATTGTAGTGCTAATGCCAAAGGTAAGGATTGAATGATTGAATTGTATGCATGTGTTAAACTTAGTTTGTATTGTATGCGTGTGTTAACAATTTTTTGAATTGTATGTGTGTTGTTGAACTTGCTCTTGCATCATTGTTTAATGATGAGTACAAAAATATCTCAGTTACTACAGTCCCAATCGATCTTTGAGATGAAGAAGAGTTTTGAAAAAAAAAAAAATGATAATGAAATCAGTTATTATGTTGAACAAAACCTAATCTAAAAATAATCTTTGAGAAAATTAGTAAATTTGTATCATTCTATATAAAATAATTAAGTTATTACTGGGTTTTATTGATTTTCCACTCATTACTGTGTTTTTTAACTTAAGGAATAATAATAAATTTTGTGTCAAGTGCAGGATACACTGCTTTGCAAAAGTACTCTAGTCACTCAAATTAAAATCTCAATATCAATATACAAAGCTCAAAGGAACGAATCCTACCAACTCCAACAGTCATCTCCCAAAGTAGACTAGACCTATTGAATTACCCTTGCACCCCAGAATTTCGAAATTTGCGGTAGTGATGTGCCGCTCTTGGACATCCATCCATAAAGTTGCCCAGATTGAAGTGACACATCGGTTTTTGCTGTACCCAAGTGTCGGTTCAACTGGAAGGTATAAACCAGCCAGAAGTGAACCCTCTGGGGACTGGGAACTATGATGAAAAGTAAGTTTTGTACTGATTGAATAAACCAGTTTTTGAGCAGTAGTAATTTATCTTGTTACTGAATGACTCTCATAAAAAAATGATCGAAAGCGTTTAAAAAACATATCTGCTGTTAACCTGTTCTTATACGTATTTGAAAAAAGTACCTAGATAGGTGTTTGTATTCAGTTCTTACTGTTTATATTTCATAATAGTATGTAATTAAACAGGTGAAGTGTTCAATTAGGCTGTTCACTTTAGTTTGTAAAGCCATTAGGCTATGATAGTCAATTTGTACAAAAGTTCAAATGACTTCTGAGTGCTAGAGAAATTTACACTATATGCAAAGTAATGCTTATTCATACTTATATGTAAATTAGTATTTACCAGGGGCTTGACACACAATTTCTGATTCAGAAACAGGAACATCTTGAGGCATATTTCTTTTTAATTTCTTCTCAACTCTCCTGAGATAAGTGGTAGGCACTGAAAGATGTTCCAATCCTAACCACCAGATCTGTTTGAGATTTACATTTAAAGAGCAGTTATTTAGGAATCTAAAATTGGAGAGTGAGAGAGATTTTGGAAGTAGGACAAGTAGAAGTCCCGTAAATAACTCGAATTTCTTTCCAATAGTCTATGATTTTTTTAAATTGAAAAATTCCAACAAGTTCAGTAACAATCAAACTGTTTTAGCCCTAGTGTGGAGGAATTCTAAAGTCGAAGTCCTTAGCTTTTCACATACTTATGATGTAATAAATGGTGGGGCTATATGTAAGTTTGAAATGGAAGTAGGCTTTTTTTTAGTTATATTACAGTGTTCATGGTTAAGAGCTTCAGATCTCAAGTTAATTTATTATGGTTTTTATTTTAGGCTTTGAGGGTGTGTGAGAATTTCTGATTTTAATTCATTATATTCCCGATGTCATAGTTGAGTTTGACTTGTTTTCATGAGCAAGAATATACATTCATATACATAGACAGGTGTGAGAACCCCACTTCGGTTATAAAGCGTCTTCTTACAGCTATTGTAATTTCTGTCTAAGACATTTCAGGTAACATAGTTGACTTTGTTTTGTTGCCCTGATCAAGAAAATGTAGCCTATACATACACAGTTCTGAGAACCTTACTTTTCTAAAAAAATCAACTAAGTTGGGCCTTATAATAGTCTTTAAATCTTTAACAGAAAATAAGATAGTAATTTTCTAAATAATCTCTACAACACACTACTGATAAAGCACTGGCTACTTATAATAATTGCAAAAAAAGTTTAATTGTACTAAAACTTTCAATTTTACTATCCAGATAGCCTCTAAGCTCACAGTAATTACAGAAAAGGTTGAAATAAGAAGTGTTGTTATTTTTAAGCTTTATGCTTTCCTTAAGCATTGTCAAAAGAAAAATATTATTGTTCTAAGGGAGATATCAGTATTCAAGATCACTCCGGATTAAATCGAGAGGAGGTATTGATTAATTTATTAAAAAATATTGCGTATTCATTTTTTAATACATATTCAGTTATTTTTTATTTTTATTTTTTTGTTTATACATAACATACATGTGTATATTGGATTTTCATAACAATCATAATAGTTAATTAATAATAAGAATTGAATATTTCCTGTTGAATATTTTGGGGTTCCTGATTGGTTTTATTCATACATAATTATCATTACTGTATTGTGCACTTGGCTATACAGGGTGTCAATTAAGTCTGGAACCTCTTTTTTAATTTTTGAACCATAATAGAAAGAAATACCAAAGTTCACACGTGGTTACTGGTGATAGTAACGCACACATCTGCCCAATTACCGACCGGATAATCCCTTTGGGGGATGGTCCACAAGGAGTCGGACAAAATTCTTAAATAGCAGCATAGTTCAAATTTGGTATCAAATTAAAGGTCTTACTTAGCAGAGTACAATGCCGCAAACCGGACTTCAAAAGGTGGATTCATTCAGTAGTTATAGCTATTTGAATTTTAAAACAATTGAACAATGTAAATTAATAAGTATTACAAGTAAACACCAATTTTTAAGTACCTGTGATCAAAGTAAGTGTTCAAAATGTTCCCCTCCCATCATCTGACAATGTAGTAATCGAAGCCAGGAATCAATAATTATTACCAATAACACAACTACTGTTAGAATGTGAAAGTGGCAGATTGAGTCATACACAGCATCCACAGAAACTTAACGTTTGGTCAGGTATTATAGGAAATCAAATTATGGGCCCATTGTTTATCAATGGTAATTTAAATGGTGACTCGTATCTAGCAATGCTCCAAAATGAGATAATTCCTGCACTGCAAGCTGCTCTTGGTCGACAATTTCAAATAATTTATTTCCAACAAGATGGCGCGCCACCACACTTTGCTCTCCTTGTTAGAGAATACTTGGATACAATATTCCTTCACAGATGGATTGGAAGACGTGGTGCAGTAGAGTGGCCTGCTCGTTCCCCTGATTTATTTCCACTGGATTTTTTTCTTTGGGGATACCTCAAAGATAAAGTTTATCGTACTAAGCCTCGAGATTTGGCGCACCTAAGAAATCTTATAGTCCAAGAAGCTCAACATATTCCTCGTGACTACCTTCAAAATGCAGTGGATGGCTTTTACAACCGCCTAGGACATTGCCAGACGATGGTAGGGGAACATTTTGAACACTCACTTTGATCAGAGGTACTTAAAAATTGGTGTTTACTTGTAATACTTAATAATTTACATTGTTCAATTGTTTTAAAATTCAAATAGCTATAACTACTGAATGAATCCACCTTTTGAAGTTCGGTTTGCGGCATTGTACTCTGCTAAGTAGGACCTTTAATTTGATACCAAACTCGACCTATGCTGCTATTTAAGAATTTTGTCCGACTCCTTGTGGACCGTCCCCCAAAGGGATTATTTGGTCGGTAATTGGGCAGATATGTGCGTTACTATCACCAGTAAGCACGTGTGAACTTTGGTATTGTTTTATATTGTGGTTTAAAAATTAAAAAAGAGGTTCCAGACTTAATTGACACCCTGTATATGCACAAGTAGTAATATTAATAGTTAATATTAGTATTCAGAATTGTACGTAAATTTACCACACTAATGGCTGGAGACTTTTCTGTTATATAACCATAATTGTTATATTACACTATCAAATTCAAATTCAAATGACTTTATTTGTATTATATATAACATACAAAAGGAATTTAGGGCCATCAGGCCCTGTCTTACAATTAACCCTAATTAATTCATTGGTTCATTGGTTAATTGGTTCATTTCATCCATTCATTAAGGCTTTGTCTGTTCTGCTATAGTTATAAATTAGTGTAACGGGACTAAAGCCTTGTAATGATCTTATTTAACAAAAAAGGAGAATCGTTACAGTACAGTGTGATCTCTTAAGAGTTCTGCAATCACATGCAGTATTCACCACAATCTTGTCAAATTAAGATTGCAATAAAATGATTTGTTATCTACGAGGAGTTTTTAGAATTTTCTTCTCCTTGTTCCTGATGAAAAAATTTTAATTATATTTTTTACTAACTTTTCTAATATTAGTTTTCGCTTAGTTTTATGTACTTTACAACTAAAACAAAACAAACCTGTTTTTAAAAGTATATTAAAAACTAAGACTATTTTTTATAATTAATAGAATAATCAGAAAAAGAATTTTTTTTTTAAATCTGATTAATTCATCACTGTAAATATTTTCCCACCTAATTAAGTATGCTGATATGCTTATGTGTACTGTTTATTTTTATATTAGAGATAAGAACAATGTTTTTAGTTTTTTTTTCACTATATTTTTTATGTTATTATTACTAGTTTTTACTTTTTTGTCAAATGCTAAAGACATTAATAGGTAACAGCTCAAAATCAATGTAATTTGTGTAAATATAAACGTTTTCTGGATTAATTAGGATAATATACATAGCATGCATTTTATTTAAATCACAATGTGCCTTAAAATTTTGATATTACTTTTATACTTGTGGAAGTAAAATTAAGTAGTTGCAACACAAAGACTAAACAAAACCTTTCAAGGTGCGCTATTGAGTACACTGAATTCAGAACAAACCCAGGGATGCTCACTTAGTGAGTTGGGAGTTCTAGTTGGTGCAGTTCTATTCTGGAAACTTGGGTCTCCTCTCTTTAAACTTAATGTATTAATACCAAACTAATGAAGCTTTTCTAATTTTCATTTTGCAAAAGTGTTTTTAAGCTTATTAGCATACTCGCCCAGACTAGAGTTTCATGATGGTGAATTGCTCCCGAATAGAAAGTACTCTGGAAAAGTTGTCATATTTCTAACTATACTTCTTTTCCACATGAATAATTTCACACACTAATGCATTTTTACTGTCCCCACTATCTGGAGAATACTAAAAGCAATTATGATTGAGCTTCTGTTTTTCTAAATGTGCTTGTACCACAACATAATTAAAGCCCTTATGTTGATAAGAAAGATCAAAATTATAACGGATAGAACACAAGTTTTCAGACCTTCTTAACATATTTACTAACACTGGAGAATATTTTCACTCCGTGATTGTGTTATATATAAATAATAATCTGTCTATTCATTTGATATGAGTTTATTGATTATACTATCTATTTTTTCTAATATAACTAGATGTATATTATTTGGTATTGGATATTTTGTTACTCCTGCAAAGAATTTAAACCCTTTCTTCTGATTTGTTTGAATTCCAAACTCCTTATTCTGAAAACTACCAAGAACAAAAATATATTTTTCTAAACTGCAGGGTGAAATGTATTCAGTTTCGTGATGGTGTTGATAGAAGAAATTCAAGGATCATTTTGTTTTTAAAATGATCTTAGTGCCTTTTTAATTGCATAGTACAGTTTATAGACTATCCAGGTGGTTTACAATATCTTGCAAAAGATTTTTATAACAGAGTAAGTATCAGTAAACATAATTATTTATAGAATCTTAGTTTTGTCTTTAGATTGTATCAGTATTCTGAAGATTTAAGGTGTTTGCAAACTAGGGAAGTGCTGGTGAAAAGTAGAGTTTAAGATACTGACCACAAGTAACTTTCTTTGCACAATCTGTTGCATATCTATATCTTCTAAAAATGTCCATGTGCACAAACCTTGTATGATAGTGTGCTATTTAGTAAAATAACTAAATTACACTTTTGACCCATAGCCATCAAATGTTGTAGGACAAAGCAGGGCTGTACTCAGCTTTGGCGGGCTTCGGGAAAGATATTTAGCCGGACCCCATCATGTCCCACCACCGCATCCCCATCACACCGCTTCCCTTCCGCCCAACCATTATCCCATTGACAACATCTTACTATTTTGTTCACGATAGTTAATACAGGTAGTTAATACATTCACTGCTCAGGGTTTGAATGTAATCGTAATGATTTTAAAAGTAACAGCATTGAACGATATTACAAATTTAGCCTATAATGATGTTAGTTATTAGATTGAGCTATCTTGTCTGTCGACACGGTCCCTTCAAAAAGACATGTGGCGGGCTCCGGTAAAATTGTCTAAAAAACCGGTCTGAGTACAGGTCTGGGTCAAAGTACTACAAATGGACAGCTAAAATTGTCTCTTTTAGTCAGAAATGTTACATCAGTGCTTTTGTTACACCTTTTATGATCTTCTCACTAGATCATATTCATTTCATTTTTATGCTTGACACATCATCTCACTAGGGTTTTCATTAGATCATATTTATTAGTGTTTCATTAGATGATTTACATTATATTTATAGCAATTTACATTGTTTACCTGTAATATTCTACCATGTGTAGGGCACATTCAATCTTCTTGTCTTTGTATGATGAATAACATACGTTTATTAATTGTGATTAATATAGCATGTGTTTCTCAACTGGTAAATAAATATTATTCACTTTCTGTGTGAATCTTGATGCACTTCTTACATTAAGTTTTACACAATACTTGAAGTGGTATATTTAGTTATTATTAGAATGTAATGGATAAAGACTTTTTTATCTTACATTTTTTATTCATAAACAATTTTATAATTTTTGAATCAGCAAAAATACTATGTGAATATATGTGAAAATACAAACTTATGAAACTGTAAGAAAGTGTATTTATTTATAAACCTACCAAGAATGAATACTTGATATTATATAACTAGGGCTTTTCTTCCTATTTTAATTTCAAGGATTTAGAAATCTACTCTGCTTCTTCTTTGGTGGATGGCAGGGAAAACAAGTCTGGCTTTTTTGTGGTTTACATCAATAAAGCTGAGTACCAAAATTTGTTGTACTGATAGGATTGGACGTTGTATGCAACTAGAAACATTTTTTCCCTGCCTTTTCCATTGTGGTGTGAATAGCATCGGGACCATATTTTTAGATTACTGTTTTTCACTAAACAACTTTAAGATTTTCGTCTTCAATTAATTCCTCTACTATTTAACCATCATATTATCCTCTTCTGGTGTTTCTTCAGTATTTACATTTAGATTTTTCTCTATTTGGAAGTAAAATTGAGGAGTTTTCTTCAATCATCTCCAAAGTGTTTTAGAGCAGTTTAGCAACGTCCCTAATATTCAAGAGCTTTAAACTAATTCCCTTTTCCATCTCAATCAGCATCATATTTTGATATGTGTAATGTGGTTGAGATACTAGCCTGAACATACCGTTCAGGTGTCTGACCTATAAGTAACTTCACTGTACACCACAACAGCAGTTTTGTCTTTATTTTTCTTTAAAACCATACGTTTGAGAGGAATTGAACCTTAAGTGAAAATTGTCCGGTATATTTTGTACCTTTTCAGATCAATTTTAAAATCATAACCTGGTACTGTCACTGAACTCACCTACTTGTGAATGGTTCCATGTTTTGCTAGGATCTCCTAATACTGTTCTGGTTTCAAAATGGTGTCCTTTTTTCTCAATTTTTGGAATGAAAGCGTGATACTCCATTATATTTTATTTATATGAACTAATTATCTGTTATGTCAGATAGTAAAAAAAATTGTATTTGTCGAAATATATAAGTACCTATTCTTAATTAAGTGGCAATCAAGTGCCATGTCAATAGCACAAATACAGTAGCTGGCTGTATTGCTGTAGGCCAGCACTGACAATGCTGACATAGTGTCTGGGTCTGTGGTCTAGTTACAGGTGGCAAAGGTAGCTATGTGCTAACACTGTATGATGTGGAATATCACTGTTGGATTGTGATGTGGCAGTGACGTCACTGTTTTGGGTTACGTCATAAATAATAATTCAAAGATTATATTTTATATTATTTTAGCTGTTGACAATTTCTTGAAAGGTTTATAAAATTTAGAGTGAAGACACAGTTTTGTGAAGTATTAGCATCAATCGTGAAAGTATTTAGCTTGGCTCAATCTGTAGCATATAAAAATAATTTGAGTTTCTTGATAAAGTTTTGAAGTTCCCATGATGGAATATTAGCTTGTTTACATACATGTGATCCAAGGTAAGTGTTATGCACAATTAAATACTATTTTGTTGGATTATTAGCACATAAATTCACACTTTCCTGGTGTTCTCTTTACTGTGACTGTAGTCAGTCAGCCTTGTTGTGTTCCACTCAGATATGACTGTGTAACAATCTTATCACGATGTTAAATATTAATGTGCAAGGTGTTCTACTTCCGTTTCTCTAATCATTCTTAAGTGACCGTACACAAATAATGTGTTAATGATGTGTGCTCAAAAGAAACAGAAGATAAGTGGGGTGACCCACAGAACTCTTCGGCCTTTTGTTGTTTTTCATATCAATTAACAACTTGCCTAATTCACTAAGTACACTCACAACTTTATATGCAGATGATAGGTACCACTTTTTTTAAATGTCACCCAAAATATAAATGAACTAAAAGAAATTCATCATAAAACAGTGACTGATGCTTCACAGAGGTTTATATTGAATGGATTTCTATTAAATAAAGGAAAACTCAAAATAAACTGTTTAGCTTAAGACCAGTAAATGTTGATGATTATTTGTTTAGACATCTCAAGTTTTTGTTCCTACAAACAATGTAAGAACTGATTATTTCTCCTAGTTCTAGTCCATTCCAAGGTATTGAAATGGTTACTGTTACTGGATAAATAATGAATAACCCATGTTGATGGTGCCAAAATGAATGGGTTCCAGTTACTGAATGTTTACCAGTTAGTAGTGTCAAATGAAAAAGTTCCAGTTAATGTTGGATGATTGAGCCCTAGGTTGTTGAACACCAAATGTTAATGTTCTGTTTTAAATGTAGATTAATTTACACACGTGTTTAATAAAAAAAAATGGGGTTTAATTGTAAATAAGGTTCAACTCATAATTCAGGTCCAAGGTAGTTTTTCCTTAAACTACAGTAAAATTGTTAAGGGAGACAACCAGTTTTGATAACCTTATATGCAAAGCATTCACAGCCTTGGTCGTCACGGTGGGTTTTAGAACACTGTTTAAATATTATTTTCAATGTACTAGATGGTTTATTCGTTACATAAATAATGTAGATAGTAACTTTGTCTTTGCAATCTGCATAACACTACTGATTAAACACTGTATAATTATACAATATTTTCTAAAATTTACATGTAAACAAACAAATGTTTTTGCACTTTTGTGAACTTCAGCTAAAAGTGTCAACAGCTGTTTAGGGTCAGTTAATTTTGGATTACGTGTTGTAAATATTATAATTATTTCCCAGAATTATTAAATATTCTGAGAATGTTTTCCAATGTTTCAACCTTCCTCGGACTTATACAAACATTTCAAAACTGAATCGGTCTCCAGCCGTTTTTGAGTTTTAGAGAGACTAACAAACGTCATTTCATTTTTATATAATAGAGATTATTAACAAAGAAGGTATTCTTTGTATAAATATATGTTACAGTTGTCACTTTTCAGCACATTTTCAAATTTTTAAATATTTCTATTTAAGGATATTTCAAAATCACGAAACCTAAAAGATTCACCTAAAAGATTGCTATTGCAAGGTATGACTCGATCACCTATCAATAGCTCTCCCAAAAACTAAAACTAAAGTTTAGTATTGCCATGTCCTTAATAATAGTGGTGCAATAAAATCTAATAACAATAATATAATATGTGCAAGAAATAAAAGACTTTTTGGATGTAATAATGTTGAGTCTCTGATGTCGAAATGATGTAAAGAGTTTGTTTTGAGCTGAATGTTTAATGGATCTCCAGACAAACATGACTCCAGGTTCCAGGAGTCAAGTCTGAGTCAGCACCAAATTCTAGATGCTGTACTTAGAGGAAGGTGAATTGGAGTTAAGCTCAGCATTGATGTAATAATGTGGAGTTATTATATAACATAACAGTTATTTACTTAAAGTGTTAAGAAAATTTGTATGTTTTGACTTTGATTGAATGTTAATTTGTAGATAACATTGGGTGACATAATGCAAAAAACCACCTTGTTATTATGAATTTTGAAGTTGACCCTACATCTTGCACTTTAAGCAGCCTCCAAATATCTCTGAAGACCTTTAAAGATTGTGTACAAGCATAATGCAAAGTTTTATGAAAAATCTGTTATTTTAAAATGAAGAAGAAAGGGGGGAGGAGGGGAGGAATTGATACATATAGTATATTATACAAGGAGATATTATTAAATATTATAATATAAGTTGTTTTCAATGGAGTGAGGGGTATTACTTTAGTTAGCTCTCATGGAATTAATTAATTACACTTAATTAGTGTTGTAAAGTAAATTACTAAAAGCATACGACTAAAAGTTTGTTTATTTGCTGATCAATAAGGGCTAACCAACAAAGATAGCTGTGCTTGTACGAGTCAAATAATTTTGTGTGTATATTATCTGAAATAAACTACTGATTTAAAACGAGGAATAGAGAAAGGAATTGAAATAAAACTTAATAATGGTTAATGTTTTATTAGATTCCCATCCACCACCAAAACCTGTGTGATGTGTAATCAATAAAACAACTTCCCATCTCGTCTTGTTTCATTGAGTTGTACATGGACCGTGTTGTGTTCCACATCTCCGAGGCCATCTTCATCATTGTGGACATAGGCTGTGGGGTGAGATCTGATATAAATAGCATCACCACATGGACAATGTCCTGAAGTAATCCCTTCAGTGTCACTTCCGTATCCTTCTCCTTCTTTTTGGTCATCATCGACATAGCGCGATCTCCACACTGATCTCGTCCACAGTCAGCACTTCTTGCTCTTCTGACACTTGGAATAATACCGGCATACCGGGAAAAACACATTGCAACTTTTATCTCCGGTTTCATTCTTCGGTAGTATTTAATGATTCTGATTAGAGTTGATTTCATGGTATCTATATAAAATCGAGGCATTTCTTCATCAACTTCTTGCTTTTGTCGAGTCACACTTTGACTTCTTTGAGGGTTAATGGTGAGAGCTTTGTTTCTGTAACAAGAGAGAAATTAATATTTTGTTTTCACCGATTAAGTTGGCCATCATATTGAAACATCTCAACTATATTTTTAAACCTCTACAAAAGTAATAAAAGTTTCCCCGTTTAATGTTTGCGGTCAGATCTTGAGTTTGCAAGATACCAATGGTGGCAAAGTTAAAACATCACCATTAGCAAGCATCACCTGGACCAGCCTGGTAACCGGTATAGGACTTTCAGAGCTTGGGTGTTCAAAAGGTGGTGTAGTGTACTGTACACTTTAGAAGCTTTCAGGAACTAAATGGATCAGCCAAATCCAAACCTTATTAATTACAACAAAAATCTATTTGAATCTTGTGGGTGGTGATCCAAATGATCTTATCTTTTAATAACGTGAGACTGGCTGTGTCATTTTATATAAAATGTATCACAGCTTTCAGTTATATCTAATATTCACATAGTAAAAATATTCATATTATTATCTTTAATAGTGTAATCTACACTATTTACATACTAACAGACCTTTGTGAAATGATCAAACAGATTTACTTTAGTCTTTCCTAAATTCAAGGAACCTACAGTAAGTTCTGTCATATCTGAAAGATAACTAGCTCTGTAATGACTAGCGTCTACAATATCCGGTCTTGTGACAAAAATACAACTATTTCCAACTTTAAGCTTTTGCGAGTAAGGAATGCCACACGTACAAGTTCGATGACCTCCTACACATCATCCGGTTATGAAGGGGGGAGAATGGAAGATTTGTAGCCCTTTATTACGAACACGCCCATGCCATTACTTAAAAAAAAACTACAACATTGGCGAAACATTGACATCAGTGACATTTTCTCAGTGTTCGAATATGCATTGGAACGTGTTGTAATAATAGAATTATTACTTATAACTTTTTCAGTAATTTCAGATCTACGTTTTATGTTGTACTTTCTTAATGTTTCATTTACTGAAAGATACATTTACTCGTAGATTTATAACCTTTATAATGGTATTATATTGTGCATGGGCTATGTAAAAAAATGTAAAATATGCATTGCATTAGTAAGGTTTTAATGCGAGAATGAGCTTTTAATTAAAAATTAATAACATTGTACGGGAAACAGTTGCACAACAGTTGTTGTATTTAATATTTATTAAGTACTTAGTGCGTTCAAAAAAGTAAACCGCAGCAGCAGTAGTGCATTTGCTATAAATAACGTTGGTCTTCATATCACAATTCAATATCCGGTTTTAACTATATCCAGCTTACTCCGTTATAACATTAGGCCGGATATGACAGGTTTTACTGCATCTTTAGGGCTGTGATTGTAAAATTATTATCAACAATCAACACAACCGAAAAAGGACTGCGCCATTAGTGCTTCCGGGTAGTTCTAATGGAACAAAAGTGTTCGGTAGCTGGTCGGTCCGTTACTTGTTTTAGAATCCTCTAGTAACCAATTCCTTTTAAAATATAATAACATGATTTTTGTTTTTGTTTATATTCTTCGTCATATATTATTAAATACATAAATAGACTAATAATCGATGTTTAAAGCAACATACCAATAATCTTTAAAACCACTAAAATAATATTCTTTATAAATAATTAGTTCTTAATTTTATTTTTAAATTAAGTTTTTTTCAGTTCTTTAGTATTGACATATTTTTTAAGTTTTACCTTTCACTAGATAAACTTGTTAGTGCAATTTAGTTTATTCACCTTATTACAGAATATTACTTTTGTAAGTTCCTCTGAACTGAAATAACTAACAACCTTAACTCCTAGGCAGTATACGGAGCTCTAATCCACTTTCAGACTAACGAGTTGTCGACTGTATTTATTGTAACAGTTGTCGTCTATTCTTAGCTCACATACACACACTCTTATATCTATGATACCAGAAAATTTAGCCCTTATATTTTAGGTGGTGTAGACACTTTATCTACAGGCTTTACATTCCCTTGTATCGAGGATTAATTAATTGTAGTCTAATTAAACTTTTTTAAAGTACATTGTATTGTAAACATGAAGGTTAAAATAATAATATTCGTAATACTAATATTCTAAATAATTCTTTTTCTATTGAATATATGCTTACCAAATATTAGAGAAACATTTTCGTGACTGAAAGCTTCAGATAAGGTTGTTTGAAAATGACTCAAATAAAGTTTAGCTATTGGGACCTTTAAATAAAATTAAAAGATAGGATATTACAACATGGACTAGGCCACCAAGATACTAAGCGAAATTTAATTTTTCTCTACGTATCAACGTACTTAATACAAATTTAACATATGATTAAAATATATTAATGAATGATTTATCTTAATTTGATAAGCTTTATAATTTAAAGTATGTACTTACTGATCGTGTAAGATAATTAGGGAAGTTGTGCAATGCACGATCACTATACAAATAAGCAGTGCTAACCCTGAAACAATAGAAAAAGAAGACTGTCAATTACATAGGAATTATAAAACGCTCCACTGGAAAAACGACTTTTCTGACAAAATAATATCATTTTCACATATTATCCTAAGCTAATCCGTGAAAATTTATTACAATTTTATGTTACCTATACATTATTATTGTTTCCTGCACAGAATAAATATCTTTGAAACATAACAATATGTTCGTAATATTAACGTTTGTCGTTGAGAAAACCAGCCGATTTGTTTAACGTTTTGCATATAATATTTACTATATAGAATTTAATATGATCGAGAATAACAACTAGTCTACCGATTAAGTTAATAGTTTCAAGATTTTCCGCGTATATGCGTTGAAAAGAGAATACCATTATTTTATTAGTTGATAGACTGGATAGTCGCTATTATAAACTACCCAGTATTACATATACATCAATTACAAGTCATGTTGTAACTTAATTTTGAAACTGTAATAAATTGTGTCACATATTCAAATAAAATTAGCTGTAATAAAAAAATGTATGACATCCTTGTCACATTTTGATTCTACAAAATGATTTAAACTTAAAAAAGCGTTCCAAAACCACTGATTAGATGTTTATTTCTAAGATTCAGATTTGAAGAATCTCATTCCTCAATTTGCTACTAGTATGCCGGAAAGAACGCGTCACTACATACCACTCAAAATCATGTATTAACCCGATACTGAAAATTCCTAACCGGATTATTAAACAATACGATTGTAACAATGGAATACAATTTATTGGCTTATTAAGTCATAAACTGATTTTGTGTTAAGGACGTATCCGTAACAGATAATCAGTTTGTGACTTAATATTCCTAAACTGAATACTGAATACTGAAAACTATAAACTGAATACGGTATTCAGTTGCAGGCTTAAACATGATAAAAGCTTGAGATATTTTAACGTATTCTGACAATCCATAAAAAATAACCAGCATATACAAGTCAAAAACACGAATTATAATTTTTTTAATAACTTAAATTTGAATTCTAATTCCATAACACGACATAACAGAAAGAAAATATCTAACAAAAATGCAACATCAGCTTTTGTACATTTTGATGACTAAAATAATTGGCTACAAAGTACAGGTTAAATAAGGGGAAAGACGTGGAAGTAAATGTATGTTAGTAATTCATATGACATTTGTACATGCTGTGAAGGATAAGAACTAAATTTCTAAAACAGCATCCTCAATGCTTGCACACAGTTATCCTTACATAAATCGAGTGGATGGTGCATAGGATGAGGAACCTAGTGGGGGTGCTGAAAGTCGGTATAAGAAGAACCCAGTATGACTAGAAAGACTCAAGTTAGAGGCGGTCCAGAGCAGAAGAAGGATCCTAGCAGAAGGCAGACCCAATCTGTGGAGACGAGGAACTATCAAAGATGATTCAGCACGGAGAGGGAAACTGCTAAACATAGAGGTTGCAAAATGGAACTCGACGAAAGGAGGCGCTATCAAAACAGCCAGGTAGCGGGAATGGTCAGTCAGTAAGAAGAAGCCGGTTATTGGAGTCCAAAGCAATCTGTTACAAATAAATATATAATTTATTATCAGCACTGTGTAATTATAGTCATTAAGATAAAACTCATTGAACGTAGTAACGAATTACCTTAAAGTGTTGACTTTAAAAATACTGTATTAGTAATAAGGCAGTTAACCGATTTAGCTATATACATATTTTGAATTATATGGGGGTTTTGGATTCTAGAGACCATGAAAGGCAATTCCTTGTCTTCAACTCAAAGAAATGGTGATTCAGTAATTGTTACAGATAAACGGGTGCCTTTCTAAGTCATCATTGTAATCTTGGAGACCTATACGGAACATTAAAAAAAATTAAATGTATGTATTTCAAACTTTTGAAAACTTTCGCTATTTTTAAACATGGTGGTCAAATTAGTTTTTCCTAGCCTGTATTTTATTATTTTTTCGATGGGAAAAGTAATAGACTTATTATTTTAGTAGGTTTATTTATAATTCTCTTCATCACGGAAATATGAGAGCTCAATTAAAAAAACATACTCTATGTATATACTATAAAAACATGTAAAATATATTAATGGTTATACAGTAGTGTATTTAAGTTAAATACTTTTTCCATTTATTATATACTATCACTAATTTTTATTATAATTTATACATTTCTTATTTATTGTTAATTATGCCTAGATTTGATTTAGAGTCCAGTTGAATGTTTGGTTTGGCCTTTTTATTTAAGTAATATTTAATTATTATTTAATCAACTTATCATAAGTTTATAAATGTAAATTGGGTTTTGGCCGTTGAAAGGAAACAAATAAATATATAGATCCTCTTCCATGGAAACATCCGAGTTATGTCGGATTTAAATTCCATATCGATTGAATCATTTTCAACTTCTGTCAAAAATAAATTTCTAATTAATAATAGATCAGTGCTTTAATGAGAAAATGTAAACAGTGTTACAGACAAAAAAGAGAAAAATATTCGTCAAACTGAAAGGACACTGACAAATAATGTAAAGAACTCGTGAGTTGGATAATGCCGGAGTAATCTGTATCAGAAAGAAAATTGTGATGCTGTTGTTGCCCGCTGAATACAAGAGGATCTCCAGGGAAATTACTTGTCAAACTTGTGCCAGATACTATCGGGCTGACAGTGATTTGTTGTGTACATCGTTAATGTTGTTTTGTGTCCCACATTCAGCCGATACCTCAGAGGTTATTTGATTAAGTGCTTATTTCGTAGTCATTCAATGATGAGAAAGATTCTTTTATAGTGGCAGTTCTAGAACAGTTTATTGCTTCACTTCAGGTTAAGGTAATGTTATTGTTTACTTTTACCATCTTACACATACTTTTCCCTGTCCTAAGGTGTGTGTGTGTGTGTGTTCCTCCTTAGCTGAAGAGACGAATCGATATCGAAACAGAAAATCCGCAAATATCTCAAGAGCCTTAGCTCAAAGAATAAGTTTGCATTTACACTCAATACTAAAGCGTTTTGGCCGTCACGGAGTAACGGATCCCAAAAGAGTAACCGGGCTCTAAGAGCTAAAGAGTTCGTGCGTAGAAACAAGATTTTCGCTCTAACACACACACCTTAGTACAGGATGTGGATGGTCAAAAGTAAACAATAACATTATCTTGCCAAAATACCGCATTTTGCAAATCCGACTCTGTCTTTGACTCTTTTGGGATCCGAAATCTTGTAGAGCCTGGTCACCTTTTTGAGATCTGACTTTGTCTTTGATAAATACATTCAGGTCAAGCTTAGATGACAATTTGCTTGCGTGCTAAATCACTGTGACAGAACCGGATTCGAACCTGGGTCCTCGAGGTGATAATATTAAGCGCTAATCACTGACGTACCAGAGAAAGCTAGATAATGAGAGTGTAAAGTATGTGTCTGTGGACTACTGTTATGTTGGTTACGTACAGATATAGCTTGGACAGCACTCAATCATCTGGGTACAAAGACAAGGGGCGGATTTTAAAATCTGTCACCCGTGGGCTATCGTGATATCGCAGCCTCCTCATCCTCCATAAATCTGTCTCTCCGCCTCAGCCTGCCTACCACCTTTGATAGCGCAATAATCCATGAGAATAATGTCTTCACACGCTAAAATCTGTTGCCAGCTGATTCAGGTATTCAGGTTGGGCGCTATCTAGACCATATATCTGGATGAGAGTGATAACTTAAAATCTCGTTATCTGATATTGATAGAATTAATAATTATGTGTACGACGGCGAGTTTTAAGCGTGTTAACTTAAGGAATATTACGTAAAATTCAAAACACAAAAGTAGGACAAACTAAATGGATAATTAATGGATGATCAGTAATGTACCCTACGTTGTTAGTTTGAATTTTACAAGTATTTTCATATCTATTAATTAAATATTATTATTATTGCAACCTGAATGGAATTAGTATACGAATACGTTTGGATATGGGAGAAATCATTTTATTCTTTTTAGTTCCTGTTTGAAAACCTGTTGAGACTACATTTTATTCATATAATTTTAAGTTTTGTTTCATTCTGATGAGGTTTTATTTAAAAAAGGCATAGCCTCCCAAATCCAAAAAAGAAACTGCAGCATTACTTTATAGTTTGTATTGAGTAATAAGAAAAATTAAGACCAATAGAAAAAATAAAAAAACATAAAGAAAAAATAAAGAGCATCTAGAATTTAATTAATAGTGATTTTGCTCTAACATTAAAATGTGATAATCCAGGAGGTTACCATATCAAAGTATTATTATGGATACAAAAAACTAATATTTGATAAAGAAACTAACGTTTTAATTATACAGTATTCTATTATTACCCTGTAAAATACACATTTGTCTACGCTAAATTTTGTTTTTAAACATTTTACTTTATTGCATATTGAGTTAAGAGAGTTGTTGGATCTACGTCTTTCGGCGCCTTTATGGTAGGTGGCTAATTGTTCTCATAGAAACAACGGTGGTACGATTTAGGCGAGGGTGCAATATAGGCAACCTTCCCCTAAATCATTAAAAATCGTTAAAAATGTACGTATCTTATGTATGTATGTGCCTTAAATTTTATATTAATATTTTTGATATAGTAAATTTTCAACTACTGGGTCCTAGTAATATGACAACCCCCACTCGTACTGTAAGCATGAATCCAAATATTTTGAGGATGAACATTTTTATTTTATTTGTAAAAATATTCAAAGACTACTTGATAGATGACTGGCATATGTTTCAACATCAAGCAATGGCTGAAAGCATCTGATCGTTTACTTGTAAAACGAGGTAATGTTGAAGTAGCTGTAACATCCAAACCGCCGGAAGGTACGTTACTTGGTAGCGATGAAATTAAAATAACACAAGTCTGGCATTAAAAACTTTCAAGATTCCGGTTGAGAAACTTTCAGCTTTCGCTTCTTAACAAGTTAGTACGATTTAAATTGAGTGTACTTTGCGATTATATATAGTATTATATTAAGTTTCGTTTATCTTATTTATACAACTGGTTTCCATCATTCATGTTTCACAAAGTTATAAATACGGTGACAGATACACTGATTATCACGTACATGAAAACTGAGTTAAGATAGGTATTTAATAATGTTCTACACAGAATAAATCAGAATATAAAGTTCGATTACATTGAGGTTTCAGTTTATCTTTAAACGATTTTTGGGCCAAACATATACAAAACTCGGCTTATCATTTCGGCCTCGGAAATCGTTTAATGCCACATGTTTGGTGAATCCAATGCTGAGTACGTCATTCCATGACCACAATAATTATGGGCCATAACAACTTTTCCGTTTTAGGAAAATAGACAAATCCGACAATATTCCAAAAATAATTTAAAATAGAAAAAATTCTGAAAAGTCTTTTAGCTATAGGATTAAAAAAAATACATACATGTCGAGAAAAGCACAACATTGACTCCTGGAATCTGGCGGAGATTAAAAAGATGAGATACACAATTGGATTACTTTTTTTATCTCTTTACACGGAATCTGTGACAGTGTTAGGTCCCAGACGCTGCACTAAGAGGGTGAAATGGAGCTCAACTCAACATTCACATTGAATCAACCATTTCCACCATAGCTACGTTGTATGTAGAAAACTCGGTTGCTTCACCGTGCTTAGATATCGTGTCTAACAAGTCGTAGTGCTCTCACCATAATGAGAATACCTCTTCACCTAGATTACACTATATTTTGAGTTCTAGCTGTCTCTGATGTCGAAGCGATGTAATGATTGCGTTTTGAGCTTCTCCGTCTCCGTTTTTTATTGGAACTCTTCAGACGAATATGAGTCCAGATGTCATGAGTCAAGTCTATGAAATCGTTAGGTCCAGATGCTGCACTAAGAGAAAGGTGGACTGGAGCTCAACTCAAAATTCACATTGCATTAACCCTTTTCACCATAGCTACGTTATGTGTGGAATCCAAAGCAATTTTTCCTAGTTAAATATGAAAATGCGCTTTAAGTTTTTTTACATTGTAAGAAAATTATAATAATTTATCTATATGCATCACCAGAATTCCGTTAATATTTTCCATTATGAGTAAAAGTGTTGAAGTTCCCCTAATTATTTGGGTATTTTGAAGTTTAAAACAGTTATCCAAAAACTAAGTGAGGTTTCAAGGATTTTTTAAAAAGTTGAAAGAACAGTAACAAGCCTGCAAAAAGAACAGTTATCAATAAAAAAAGCTAAAGGAAACAATATTAATTTGGATCTAAACTATAAGTAATATATATATATATAACAAATCAAAAAATATTAATCCCTCAACGAAATGCCTAAATATGCAGTTAAAATGGATGTGTTCCTTTAAATTCATCGCTAGGACCACATCAGTGACAAAAAAAGATTATATTTGATATTTTTAATACACCACTTCCAGAAGTTTGGAACAAACTAAAACTGTATTTATAATTGTGTAAAGATATTTCAGTAGATTTTGATTATTGAAATAAAGAATTGCATAGCTTATAATAGTTTATTTATAAATGAGTAGGGAGGTAGGTAAGTTTAGTTATGAAAGCTGAATAGTATTACCACAACCAAATTATTACACCTCAATAAATTTCCACAGCGCCAGAGGGTGGCTTAGCACGGGGTTTGCAGTTCTCGGTTATCTCTTGTCCGTCGCACTGCTTTGTGTGGATTATATAATCAAATTTACTCTCCGGTTACGTTTAGCAGCAGATAATAAACTATAAACGATTTTATATCGCAACTAAGGTAACCTCGGCGACTCGCAATATAAATAAAAACTGATATATCGAAATTAAATTAATGTATTGATTTGATTTTATTTATATGCTAGTTTAGAATCCGAGAACTAATCTGTATTGTATAAACACCTGGTTTTTATTGAAATCGATAGAAGAATTTTGTGTAAGAAAGAAACTGACCATCAACCGTGCAAGATTTGGTGCAGGCCGAAATGAAAGGGCACGGGTAATGGGGTTAAAAATATGAAACGAAAATATTTTTCTCAGTTGATATTTTCCTAGCTTAGCAAACATTAAATTGTTTGATTCGTGAATAATAGTTATATCACTGTCAAGTAGCAAAACAGATACACAACCATAGCTTCTGTACATACGACTAGCTGACGATGAAATAACATATGTATCTATGTGTCTGTTACCTGGATTTCATTGAAATAAAAATATATTCCCATCGAAACTGACAATTAGAATAATAATTGAGAAGGTAACGGAAATCAAAAGAGTCATCTGTTGAATCAGAATTTGCCTGTCATAACGAATGAAGCGTTCAAATAGAAACGTAGTGACGTCGCTTCGAGGGTGAGAAAAAGGTTTTTTGGATAAAGGATTTCTTACACCTGTCAAACTGTACCGTACTAAAGAAGGATCAAGGTTATAACAGAAAGCTACTACAGTTATGAATCAGGACATTCAGTAGCGGATGAGAATAATTTGACAGAGAGGTACAGAAACGCGAAGCTTATCTTACCGACTGACGTGAAACTTCGTCTTTCTTGATCTTACAATTTGCTAATGAATTATTTTATGAACGTACTTAAAACAACGTATTACTTTTCGTTTCCTTTGTCTTGAGAAATTTGAGAAATGGAATTTAAAATCAAAATTTTTTCTGCTAACTGTACAACAAGGAATAATCCTCATCATAAGTACGTTTTGATAATGCATTCATATGATCTGTTTTCCATTTCAAGAATATAACTTGAACGCTTATGTCTTGTGAACATGGACAAATTATTATCTACTCTACACAAATTTTGGATTTTTGTAACATTCTAATTTAAAGATCCTTGAGAGGGATAGATTAATTGAAAAGATTCCTTACGGACGTTATTTGCGCCACAAATTTTTAATAAAAATCCATATTTTTCGTATTATTCACCATTTGAAATCTTCACTCGTGAATTTAACGTTACATTCTGGCAAAGAGAGAATAATATTCAATTAAACATCAAAACAAGAACATTTTGTACAATTGAAAAGCAAAATCGTCTATTCATCGTCTGTTGTTTGTTATTGATGAAAAATAATTTTAAAGGTTATAAAGATTACAAAGATTTACCATCGTAGGTGTTATACGACAGATACGTGACGTTTCGGTTACTGACATCTGCCTTGTTTTTCTTTTTCTAATCCTAAAATATTAGATAAAGCATACAAACAGGTGCCTATGTTTTAGATTTTACATCTGAAGAAGAGGCCGATATCACTTTAAAAAAGTCATGTCTGCCTTTGTAACGCAAAAATAACAATGTCTGTACTTCTACTACCGTGTCGTAATGTTTTCTCCTTATTAATTTCCCCTTTAGTCTGTTACATTACAGACACATTGCACTTAGGCCTCTTTTTAGAATGTTATATACGATATTTAAAATTGTAAAGTTTTACACACGATAATTTAGAAAAATCTATTTACTCTGTGTTTTTTAAGCACTAAAAATCATTGCTTTCATGAGAACTATTACCAATAACTATCAAGATGAATACAAGTTTAGTTATGCTGAATTGGTATTTTTGGTTTTTTTTACACCTCTTCTCAAAGAGATATAATTTTGTAATAGTCCAGGCGCCAATAGTCAATACGGATTATAACATATAACAGCACACAACTTATTCTTGAAATCGATAGAAACATTTGTACTAAGAAAGAAATCGAGCGTCAGTCGCGTTAGCTTTAGTGGAGGTCAAAATGAAAGGGTATGAAAAGATTTGAAAGTAAGAAAATAATTTTTCTCAGAACTTATTTTTATTAGTTTGACACACAAAACTAACCATCAGAAACACAAATAAATATTAAGTTGGCTTCAGATAACCGTAAACAGAATCTGGTTAAAATTGGCTACTTTTAGTATTTTCATCTAGTTGTCTGAAGGTAAATTTTACCTGCATCAAGGGAAATATGATGTGAGACAAATGTATTGTTTTATATTTTAAACAACCCTTTCGATTGGTTCCCAATCCACAAAAACTAGCGTGACTATCGATTTAAAGAAAAACCAGTTTATGGGCTTATACAACGTACATTGGCTATCAGCTCCTTAAGTATAAGAACTACTTGAGTTGACCAAAGTGATTCAGAAAACAATACAAGACTCACCGAGGCCTGGGGCCATGTCCGGCTGAAGTAACGGTCACAACATGTGTCCTAGAGATCGTTCAGCACTTGACCACTTGCTAATGTCTTCACTTGACAACGTTTCACTTTCGACTAATACATGTTGGACTTGGGACTCTCACTTTACTGCACAGGGATGTCTGCGCACTCTGGCCCACTAGTGGTGTGAGAGCTGGTGACGCAGCGGACGGTCAGGTGGGATGGCAGCCTCTAACATCGTACTAACTCTAAACCGTCGAAGAGGAATACGCTTGGTGCTTAAGAGTTTTAAACTTTGAATTACTTTAAAAGTACTTTTATCTCAAAAGAGACTTTTTAATTTTATAAATCTCTCTATACCATTGCCACGGTTTGGCAGTTGGCGCTCATATCTATACATCCACACATCACACCTATATGTATCTTTGGTACGTAACTCACAGAGTATATCTACTAGCATATAAAACGTTTCCATTGATCTTCTTTGGTTGCAGCGTAACGCAAATCAAAAGACACATTTCGCTTTTAATTTGATGGTTAATTATACTGCGGAAAATCTGTTGTATAAAAACGCAAAACAGCATTTCATACCTGCCGATTTAAATATAGGCTACCTCTGTACATAATTCAGTAAAGATTTCGTGAAAACTAAATGTTTGTGGTAGCTACATAAAAGTGTACACAAAATAAATATTTTTCGTGCGTTAAGACCCCAAAAAATGTTGAAAAATACATCTTCAGTATCACGATGGTAAAATAAAGAGATTTAGAAAATAAATTAAAAAATATAATATACAATTATAAACCTTTTAACACTTTTTTTGTTTATTGTACAATTGCATTCGAAATGTACATTGTGCAATAAAACAAGTGTTAAAAGGTTTATTATTGTATATTATATAAAACACTTTTCTTACATTTCTAATAATTAAAAAAATATATTCAATGATTAAACATCTGTGAATTTTGCAAATGAGTTATTCAAATTACGACAGAGTTTTCATTGTTCAGAAATACTAACCCAGGTATAAGGTTTTCCTAGGACAGTTTTTTTGAATACACGTAACTATCTCGTTAGGATATTTCCAGTAATACTCCATAAGAGCCATTCAGAAGCAAGTAGTATTCTATTTTTGGTGCCCATTAGGTACTCGCGGCTCATTAGGCGTAACAATCTGCCCATTGGGCGTGTAGCGCGGACTCACTGGGCGTAACGCGCCATCATGGCAACATGAATGTTTTACCCTTCTGCCTCATCCTTGTACGTTTTACATTTAACCACTACTCTACATACATATAATTATTGTAATTATTATTGTTATATTTTCCATATAAAATTCTAAAACTACTTTTAAATGCAACGTATTTTTAGAACTTAGAGCCGCACTATTTGTACTCCAAACTTTTCCGTACAAAAGGTTTTTGTTTCAATATAGAAAGGAAATAATTGGTGGCATAAGTTTATAACTAATCGCTCTGATTATATTAAAATATTTTTAAGTAATAGCAATGTTAAATGTAACCTCATAATACTATAGACATTCTTAGATTACAATTTAGTAGTATTCTTTCAAAATTTTAAGGCATTTTAAAATTTAAAATATAAAGGTTTTTGAAACTTGAAGTTCACAGATCATAATGTAGCTTATTTAATACACTGGGGCTAAGACATCGTTTTAGGCCTGTAGTGAATTACACGTTTAATAGCTTGATTATTTTAAAATTCTTCTATTTATTTTAAAGCAGTCTTAATACAATCAAACACCCCATACGTTCATTATTATGTGTTATTATTGGTTACACATACGTCACACACGAAGATGCTTAAAAACAAAAATATATATTTGGTTATACTCAAGAAACATTCTTTATTAGACCATTAGACCTGAAATGTATATGGGGAAGTGCCACTACATCTGAGAGAGTGAGGTTGTTTCCAAATAGATTCGAAATGCATTATACTTATTAAATTTCGAACACCGTATATAATTTGTCATTATTGATGACAACCAATATAAAAAGTTATGTACAACCAACAATGAATAGGTATTGTACTCGTATAGTGATTGCATGTTCTAAACACATGATAAACATAACGTAGATATATGTTTTAAACCCCAATATATTATTAGAAAAATATTATTAGGAGAAACTATATATATATATATAATTATAATTTTTTAATAACAGTCATAATACCACGGATTATATCGAACAATAAGTTATCAGGGCGGTATTGAGGATATTTCTGGAAATAATATTATTTTAGAAAAAAGTAGTAACATAAAAATCCGTATTTTCCCGGAATCCTGGTATTTTAAAGTTCTTTAGATTGATGAGAAACAGTTTCAACAACTAAATTTCGCTAAACGCTTTCAAGTTAATTTCCAGTTAAATGAACCTGTTTTGTTGCTACAAAGGAAGCGTTTTGTTATGTAAACCACTTGATCAAACGATAAACGAGGCGCCTCCTGTAAGTGATTGGTTCTAAAAGTTTAATAGTTGCTAATAATTAATAAATTGATAGTGGATAATTGAATTCAATATAAAAATTTACAAAATAAAAATATTATTAAAACTAGCTCATTTAATGTATATATACATACAGGTTTAATTTATATAAATATCAATTTAATATGTTAAAAATAGTTATTGTCTATAACGATGTAACATATTTTATTAGTTTTTACGATATATTGCAAGCCAAACCAACATTTTGTTGGTTTACATTCAATTTTATAACTTAATATCACTTAAGGCCTCATATTCTTGGTTACGGGAAAATAAACTAGACAAAATTTTCAATTCTTTTTAAAGTTTAATCATTAGAATAAAGTAAGCCAAAGATTTTTCCAAAGTTAAAATTAAATAAAATGAAATTATTCAAACCTCGCAAAATTAATTTATTAATAAATCAAGATTTTAATTCAAGTAAATGTTTTTAGTAGGTTTAATAAAGAACAATACATTATATCAAAAATCATCAATCTGCAAAATAAATTAAAACTAATAATTTTATTGAAATATGTTATAAAATAACGTGAAGTAAGTGCAGATCCAGTGGCCAGAATGTTCCTTTAGCTTGATTTAACTTTATAATTAATGAATTTCTTCAAAACCACATTTTAATATTATTATAACATTATATATATATATATATATATATATATATATATATATATATATATATTGTGATATATTATGGAATGTTAGTTTTAAAAGATAGTTAAAGTTTGAATTTTGGTAAAATTTGTTTGACTTAGTTATAAAAAATCCAATAAAATTTGTTTTATATTTTGAACCAAATTCCTTAATATCTTTTTATATTAAAAATAACCCAGATATACTCTACTAGCAACTTGTAGCATCAACACAAACAAAATTAATTTCTTCACCCTCTTAATCGTAGGAATAGAGTTCTATACTCTCACAAATACGTACCAACTTTCGATCTAGCCTGTTCACGATCGTGTTTCCCCTTCCCCTTCTTACTCTCTACGCCCCTTCTTATCATCGCGCAGTTCGGTCATTCTGATTTATATGTTACTAGAATTGTACTAACTAACCTATATTAAAGTTTTCTGATTAGAACTTGCTACCAAGCGCAATTACACCTATATGCGGAATTGCAAACTTCGACACGTTCCATATAGTTTTACAGTCATAATATTTTATTAAAACAAGTTTATTTAAAATTGATTTGTTTCATTTAGTATTTCATTAGTAGACCTTAGAAAATAGTATACTGTCCCTTTTTTTATTACTCTAGCAAAATATATTTCATCACAATATTATCTTAGTCATGACCAACTACGTTCTCATCCTCTTGGGATGAAATGATTCCCAATTTTAATAACATAATTTTATTCTATAAATAGTATTATTGTGATAAGCTTCAATATCCTAGCATTTTTTTCACTTAAACCTAAATATAAAATTCCTGTCAATCTAAAGAATTTAGCTTAAAAATTCCTAAGTCCTCAGTTAGGAACACTTTCAAATGCTTTTATAATTTGTGACATCTCTCGTAAAATCAAGGTGTCGTATTCGTCTCATTTACACCTTGTTGTAGACATCTCTGAACATATAATGCCTGTGTATATAGAATGGCTAAGCTGTTAAATTTTATAGTCACAGAGGTCAGAGGTACAGAGGTTACTGTGGTCATAAGAAGTCCGCTACGACCAATAAGCGGCGAACGCATAGTAAGTGAGCCGAGTATTATTGGCTGTAGGTCGTCGATTGGAACATATATTTCATCTGAGATGCAGTCAAAAACCTTAGATTTTTTTCATTTTTATGCTAACCAGAATAGGAGTGATAATAATAAACATATCTTTTAAACGTCAAAGTTGTGTAGCAACTATGAAATTGTGTATAACTAATTTTAGAAGTTTCTTTTATACATTACATCTAAATTTTTTTCATGACATTTTCGGCATTTTGTTTCCTAAATGGATACGTTACAGTGCATTAGTTTCGGCATGTCAACCTCTTATGCTATTTTATTGTGACTGTAAATGCATATTTTCAAAATGTAATAAACAGCGTCAACAGTTTTAAATTATAAAAACTGCTTTTGAAGATAGAAATCTGGAGAAAATATTTGTTTATGGAGCCATCCTACAATATTAATTCAGTATAGAATATTTATGTTTTATTACTGAAAATGTGGCATCATCTGTACGTTAGTTGGGAATATTCAGAAAGTTGCCTCAGAACTTGAAAATTTCAGGATATTTGAGAGAATAAGTCATGTTGAAATTTTCATCCAACATAAAAGTAACTATCCTTAAATATGAGTCAAGACACAAAGGGGTAGTGTCATAATTGTACTTGTTGAGAGATGTCCTAGTTTACCGATATGAATAAATAAATACATTTATTTCCAATCACAATAAAAACAATTATTAACAATCATTTTTGGAAACTGACTGTCTACTTTTACAGGTAATGTGGCCAGTTAGTAAATAAAAAAAAAACAATAAATACACATTTGTGAGAGTCTAGTATCTTAGATTACTTTAAGCCGCCATTTGGGTATCTACTAAAATATTTATGTAATATTACACCTCAGAAAATAAATTAAATACAATAAAGTAATGCACAAAACATAAATAAATATATACCGGAAATACCTACACAAATATAAGTAACAATAAATACTAAAAATAACAATAAATACCAATAATAAGAAGCAATATACAAGATATAAAAAGCCCATGAAACTGTTTTAAAGTACCTTACACCTTACGACATCACGGTGCTTCCAATGTCTTGCTGCAAAATAAGATAAATAATTACTAGTTGAAATTTTTTTTTATTTTGAATGTTTTTAATGTGTAATGGAATGTGATTAAAAACTGCTGGTTCCAAATACTGAAAAAAATGGCGATTTATATACCTTGGGTAGTGTAAAATTGGTGGACTATTTTTATTCATAAAAAGCCCTAAGTGACGCCGTAAACTAAAATGAAGGTTACAAAAATGGTTTTTTCTGCATTTAGCTCAAACTAGGACCAAAAACATCCATAAATCATTGCGTAACTACCCATGTCATCATTCCTGTAATTTATGTTAACATACTTAATTTGCAAAAGTTGAATCTTATTTGTAGCTACTGTACAGGTAAATTCTCATAATGTTAATAATGCTTGAGCTTTTCACATTACTCACACAAGCAATGATTAAATTACTCCAACTGTTATGTATTTGAATATTACCATGAAGTACTGAAAATGTAGAAAGCATGTTCAATGTTGTAATACGTTAATGAACAATAGATATAAATATTCTGTCCTTAGTTCAGTATTTTTCCTCACGATTTTGGATGTACCAGTGAGGTGTGTGATATATTACTGAGTAGTTTAACTGATTCTTATTATAAAATCCCGTTTCTTAAATTTGCTCTAGTTATTGAACCAAGGGGTAGAAATACACTTTGTGATAAATACAACTTTTAATTCGCTTCCATTGTTTCGATTCATCCATCGATTGTACACATTGCAATATGAAGGTATTGTTTGAGAACAGATAGCATTTGTCCAGAACACTCTCTTTCAGAAAATACAAAATCTTTTTAAGGCTTTTAAAGGAGGCTGGCATACTTCAAATCAGGTGGTAATTTACTGTGGAAAAGGGGTTGCTAATTTTGAAAATGTAAGTATTTTTTACTTTTATAAGAAGATAAGAAATGTTCCAGGGGTAAAACAGTAACTAATCAAGCTGTAAAACAGAATCTGAGTAATTCATAGATTTAGAGTGTAAATATTTAGTCACAATAAATATATCCTCCTTTTTTTATAGAATTCAGAAGTTGTGGGCATTCCTCCTCAGTTTCATACGAGACTATTTCTTAGGGAACACTGATTTGTTTATTGCCAATTCGTAGTTCATTTGAACCGTTTGACAGTATATCTTCATGTCACATTGTTATGCGAAGAGAATTTCTGAAACCTATCAGTAGGTGGAACAGAGTACGATATTTTTATTTGGATCAAACTCTTTCCGCGTTTTGGTGTATGTTTATGTGATGTTGAAAAGTTGATGATTTCTTAGGTTTCTAAAATTATTTCAGTCTGACTTACAGGAATTTAGAAGTATACATTTCTCTTGAGAAATCAAGTCGTTTAGAAGCATGATGTTTGTTGGATTCGCATTTCCTAATTTTTAGATGGACACCGATTGGTTGAAGACCATTTTTACAGTTAAATAGTGACTTGTCGGCAACTGCGATTTAAGATGGGCCGATCGCAGAGTACCTCGTATATTATATTTGTGAAATGTTTGATTGCTGTTCAACTGGCGGTCGTCCTCACTTGTGATTATTCTGAGCTTCGGTATCAAATTATACTGTCAGTACTACTTCAATGGATACTGTATGTGTATATGTGTCTGTAGGCAACAATTGCAGCTGTAAACAGGATCCGACTGAGGAGACATTATCGTGTTATATTACGGCTACTAAATTGTTATGATGCAATAAAAACAGATTTTATGTCACGTTACGTGTATTTTACACCAGCACTTCTAGCCTGTCCCATCATTGCAGAGTTAGATGGGCAGGAAACGAGGTAATGAAATTTTATAAGCAGTAGTTTGTGTTGATGCTGTATATAAAAATCTACTTTTCTGACTTACTTTTGGATGAGTGCCAGCGTAGCCCATCACTGAGGGATTGAAAAATTGTATTTCTTTTTGTCTGTTTGTCCGTTAAATATCTCTAAAACAAACCGATCTCTCGATTTTCAAATTTGCAAGAAGCTTTATTTCTATTTGAAGAACATAGAATTCAATGATGGTGGCATGTCACTCCTTGGGATTTGACTGAGCAGTATCGAACATTTATGAATTGGTCTTATGGGTAACTATGATGGCAACGATAAAATTATAGAATAAACAATTTTATAAACATACGAGTACAAACTTAACGTAAATAATAAATACGGTACATTTTTTAGAATCGCGGTTATTAGAGTTTTTTGAGTAATGGTTCTAAGTACAGTTCCAGATATGATACTTGATTGTGTTCCAGAAATATTCCTGTCTTCATTTTTCTTTTTACTGTATTCTAAGGAACTCGCTACTCGAAACTTTCTGCACTGTTTCTTATTCCAGCTCTAAAGTTTTATCCTTCTTTGCTTACTTCTCAAACAGTTTTTGTACTCCGTATTACAATCAACTCGTATTGTCTCACTGAATCTTTCTAGTCTACAAAACTTAGCTAAAAACTTAGTTAAAAACTAGCTAAGGACATGGAAATAAATAGTGGTTTATATTTGTATTGTGTACTGTATACGGGAGGTTTTACGACTAGATTCATGAATACATTTCAGGTAATATATCAATATTGATCCAATATCATTGTGATAATCAATATTGATCCAGATTGGTCGAACAATACGATTTTCATTTCATCAAATATTGCTTAATCACTCCCCGAGTCTATGAGGTTGCCATATTTTGTGGGTTTATTTGTATATTTAGCGTATGATTATTATTGGAACAATCTTAAAATGGAAAATTAGATTGGTGAATGGGTGGCATTAATCCTTTTTTGGAAGCCCAGATTATATTCCTTAATACTGTTACTAAGACTAAATTACCACTAAGATATTTTGGTAAAAAAAATCAATATAGTTCAGGAAAGACATTTGAAATTATCTATGTTTTAGATATTGGGAAAATCATAAAATACAATAAACTGATACAACGGAGTATAAAAGAGAAGACAATTTTGACCTTTGATGTCAAAAACCAATTCTTCTTAGACCATGAGGAGAATATGTATATCAAAAGTGATACTTTTCTAACAAGAGTCATCGCACATATGAAAAGACTACTACTGCATGATTGTTAAACGGGCGAGTCTGGTTTTTAATAATCTAATTTAGATGTATAAGAAAATCTAAGAGTATCTAAAAAATGTGTGTATTCAGTAAGAACTTCTCTGATAGTGGAACGCTAGCTTGTATTAGTTCTCTTTTTTACTTCCGGGTTTCACTAGAGGTGTCAAACGACTGATAATTGCTAGAACGAGGCTGAGTAAACAAGCTGTGTGTTGTACATTGATGTAAATAAAACAATTAAATTTGTCAATTTACCGGTACACTTCCATGTTAAGTGTTATCCGTTAAATTAAGTGCACTTTACTACTGAGAGCACACCCACTTCTGGTTCTGCTTCTATTTATACCACTTAAGGTGATAAAGCAGATACAAAGTCGGAGTATCTTTTTTTACAATTTTATTCACAGGCTTTTTAGGTGCCTTTTATGAAATCAGAAACATGTCAAAATATTTTGTTAGTCGTTATATATATATATATATATATATATATATATATATATATATATATATATATATATATGTATATATACATATTTATCTTCAAGATAAACAAAAGAAATTAAATACAAAACTTCTCTATATTGCGTATAATTTGACTTATTTGAGAGAGAATAAAGTTTGCATGAAAACTAATACAAAATATAAGAAAGATATTAAACAAAACACACATCATATGTTAATAAAACTAATTTTGAATCTACAAAGAGTAAATAATTTTACCTTATACCAAAAATATTAATAACTGAAATAATTTACTATGTTAATATTGTGTAGAACTATCCATATCTTAAAGTTTGACCACCAAGATGCATAGCTTGCGTGCGCGCGCGCGTGCGTGCGTGCGTATATATATATATATATATATATATATATATATATATATATATATATATAGCCTATATATATATATATATATATATATATATATATATATATATATATATATATATATAATTTCAATATATATATACAGGGTGGCGCAGAGAAACAGGAAATTTTAAAATAATCATAATAAATCAATAAATTGTACAAACAGCTTTTTAAAAAGGCAAAAGTGGAAATTACATGAAAAATGTTGGAAATAACAATAAATCTAAAGTCACTTTTAAAAAATAACATAAGTTAAGTGCTGTCTATTGCGCCTAACACATTCATTCAATCTATTTCGAAAACTTATCATTGTGCGAATCAATGTGTTCTCTGGGATGTTGGCGACGTGTTCTTCAATCTGAGTCTTGAGCTCATGAAGATTTCTTGGCCTAGTTTGTTTCACAACGCTCTTTAGATGTCCTCATAGAAAGAAGTCGCATACTGAGAGGTCTGGAGACCGTGGAGGCTAAGTGACGCTAGCGTTCCTTGAAATTATGCGCTCCCCAAACAAACGCCTCAGTGCTGCCATTGACAGATTGGCAGTGAGTGAGGTGGCTCCATCCTGTTGAAACGAGGTTTGCTGAATGTCAATATCTGGAAAAGCATGAAGCCGTGGAGCAAATAATGTCTTCAGCATATGAATTTAACGTTCAGATGTGATAGTTACAGTAGAACCATTACCATCCTCAAAGAAGTAATTATCCCTCGACAAGACACTGCACACCATACAGTAACTTTAAAGCTGTGTAACGGACCGAAGTTCACCGGGATTTCTGCGAGCCCAAAACGCATGTTCTGCTTATTGACATGGCCATTTAAATGGAAGTGGGCCTCATCAGACATCCAAAGATTTTCAAGAAAATTTGCGTCCTCATTGATTTTAGTCAGTAGCTGTTCACAAAATTGTAAGCGTAATTCACAGTCATTTGGTTTTAGAGCTTGAACAATTCTGATGTTTGTAAGGATGAAACTGCAGGCCGTGCATATTCTTTGCATACTCCGATGCTCAAGTCGCAATGATGAGGCGATTTTTTTGCAGAACGACGCGGGCTGTTTTCCACTGTGACTCGTACTGCATCAACATTTTCTGGGGTTTGAACAGTCATTATACGCCCAGGATCTTTTTTCTTTCAGGCCGAACCAGTCTTTTCAAAATTTCGAAACCATCATGATATGGCATGTGAAGAAGGAACTGAGCCGCGGAGAGGAATATCATAATGGTGTCGGAACACTCGTTGTGTAGCTGTTACACTATCGCCATTTTTGTAATACGCTCTCACGGCAACGGCACGCTCCACACCACACCACAGCTCCAGCTCAACTAAATGACCGTTACTACTTAGCATCACTTCTGTCCCAACTCCTACGAGACTTGCAGGTGTACGAACAACAACTTCAAAATTTTCCGTTTCTCTGCGTCACCCTGTTCAAGTTCAAGTTCAAGGTCAAAACTCTTTATTCATGTCAACATTTCAATACATAAATCTTACAGATCCCAATGCGCCTCACAGGGCGCGTGCGGGAAAAGTGGTGTATATATATATATATATATATATATATATATATATATATATATATATATATATATATATAATAGTGTGTGTGTGTGTACATTTATATTCCAAATACTATTGACTGACTGCTCACATTCGGGTCATGAAGCTTGGCACAAATATTCTCTAGAAAATAGAATAAATACCTTCCTTATTTATCTGTAATAAAAAGGATTTTGGAAAGTTCTGCCTGGAATTGTATGAAATATTAATAACTAAGTTGGTATTGTGCATGTTGTCTATCACAACTTGTCAGAGTAATTCGCTGACTACTATTAGTTTTGCTCGATCTCTCTCGCTGCCCATTTGGTTCTATTTTAATATTACCGGCTTAATATAAATTGTATAAAATCGCATGATTATGCAGTAAAAAATTGTGATTTTAGATATAAACTGCCTGTGATACCTCGAAAACTATCACTGTTAAGTTACAGCCTGCATAACGCATTACAGTGATCTTCGCTCATTGTTTTATATTTATTATTGGGCGTAAACATGAGAGTTCACATTAATAGTATTCTAATAGCAGATTAATTATCACACTTACTATTAGACATATAAAATGGGATGTCACAGGAGTTGGAGGATGGCACTGTAAATAATCGGAGTCTACTTTAGATTGTTTATAACTTAAAGGCTGACAAGTTTATCCGGAAGTAAACAGTTTGGTTCTGGGAACGATCGATCCCTACTCCTAAAACGATTGGTAATATAGATTATTTTATTGGTGCAGATTCCCACTTTGGTTGTAAAATAACAATAAATCGATTCAGTAGATCGAATATCAATAAATATCTATAAACCGAATCGTACACGCCATTTACTATCCTGTTAAATTTTTTACAACAACTTAATCCGCCAGAAATTTCACCTCACAATCTGTGCTTGAAAGTTAAATCTCTAATAATGTTGCTACGGAACCTAATTCCTTCTAAACTATATAATTGCACATAGCTGCCAGTTAAAACTTTGCCCCGAAATATTGTAACAACCCCCACATTTATAGGTCCCGACTTGTTCAGTGGAGAAGGGTGTGGTTTAAGTTCTCTGAGATCTACTACTCCCGCTGTAATATCACTAGCTAAGCTCTGATGGAATGCAAGGGTATTTAATAATATTTTTAAGGGCGCCACCCCATTTGCAGAAATATAGATGAATATGCAGGACGACAGTGGAGCATCAATCCTACGGCCCAGGTGGACAGTGACTCAACAGTAAAGCAGATCAAACCCAGGAAACACTATTGACTATTCATGCTTATCCGATTATCAATAGATATAGACACACATACTTAATGACTGAAAGCTTAGTGATTGCCATTCAAATACATAATACCCACTGTGATACTGTTAACTGTAAAAAATGATCACGTGATACCAGAATTATGATAAGAGTCAGGGTTATCTGACCTTCCTTGTTATGTATATTTATACCAATATGCATATTGGCAATCCAATTGAAATTCGTATTCTAATATGCTTATTCAGTTTTACTGGTTCAGTGAAATTAATTTAAAAAAAGGTAAATCAGAAAACCAAACAGTGTAATTAAGAGAAGGCAATTTTATTATATCGCAAGGTATACTAGCATCTTCAAAATGATGACACATTCTAAGAACCTATTATTCAATTGATTGAGAAAAAAAATATTTCAAAATTTGTCAAAGTGATACCAATATTTGGCAATTACGAGTACTATCGTAATACACAACTAGAATTTACCAAGAAAATTGGCTTAAGATTACACTACAAGAGAATGATAGATTAATCCCCAAATACATCAAAATAATAATTGCAGGTGGCCACCATGCTGAAATATTAACATATTATATTCAAACAAGAAAACACAACACATTGAAAATACGGAACAACTTAAGTACTAATCATTGGTAGCCTAAATGTATACTACAGCTCTTCAATAACACATAAGAGTCCAAATCCTTGGTATAATCCCAGATGTCCAACAGATGTCCAATTGGATATCTCTTAATGGAATCGCGGCGCGAATTGTTCGTAGGCATATGCCTACACGTTCCACGGGTATTACACTGAAAGGTCTATGATTTTATTGGCTAGCCAATGTTTAATTAAACGGTACAGAATTGTCCCAAACCAAATTATTTATAGAGTGTCAGACTTATCGGTCGAGGAATGCGTGGTCGATCCCGCAACAATGCAGTGGCAGTCCACGTTAGGGAGGCTCGTGGTAGCCCTGTGTACGGTCAGGTGGCCGTGGCAGGGTGCGGGGCGTCCAGGGGCGGTGCGCGTCCGTGCAGGCTCTGACAGAGCGGCAGTGATGGTGACCGTTCCAGGGCCGGTCGTAGCCGTAGCTAAAACCCTACAAAATTCCTATCTTTAATAGCATAGTTATTAGCTTTATGGGCTTAATATACATATACACGTATACATATTTACATATACATACACAATAACAGACATAACTATTATGTTAATAAAATTGTATTTTTTTAATGCGAGGGCTGTCGAGAGGGAATGCACTCTACTAACTCTCCCGGGGGAAATATATCCTGGACTTTGCTGCCAGGACCGGGCTTATAATCGTTTTGAACGAGGGTGACACACCTACCTTTCGGCGTCCCGGGCAGAGGGGTACGATCCCCGACATAACTCTCGCGTCCTGAGTCGTTGATGGGCGAGGATCTCTGGTTGGAGAGAGTAGGGCTACTGGAAGGAATTTCGTAGGGAAGCAACCACCAGTATATTCTTTTCGACGTCCTTAATAATGACGCCACCCAATTCCGAGGATCTGTATCTCGGGAAGTCCCAAGTCCCACGCCGCTGGAACACCAACAAGCTGGACGTGCTGAAGTTCACAGATGTCATAGCACAGTGAGCGTCAGTGGATCCTGCGGCAGCCGGGCGAGGTTAGTGCTGATGCGTTGGTAACATCTACGATGGGATTAATTGTCTCGGCTTGCGACCAGTCAATGCCACGCAGGAAAACCCCGGCGCGTTAGGCAAACCGTTTATTGGTGGGACAGCAGAGATTGCAGAGCTACGAAAACACCTGCTTGAGGGCAAGACGAGTCGCCACTAGAGAGAATACCCGCAGACAGAGTTAGTAAGACGGAGGCTTGCACAAGGCTGGTAAGAAAACTCTTCGCCGGGCCATCAACCGGAGCAAAGCTGAGAGCTGGAGGAGACTGAGAGATGATGTCGATTCCGATCCTTGGGATCTGGGTTACAAGATTGTAACTAAGAGACTCTGCGCCCGCACTCCACCTTCTGTTATGGAGGGCGCCACCATGGAAAGGCTCGTCACATCTCTGTTTCCGAACCACCCGCTACACTCACAAGTCACTTTTGGACGGGTAGAGGACTTTCTCTCTTCAGCAACTACGAGGAGTTGGAAATGGCCGTTCGCTCCCTGAAGAGCAACAAAGCTCCCGGCCCCTAGTGAGGCCCTCAAAAAAGTATTCCACATCAATACCCCGTTCCTGCTGAATATGTATAACGCCTGTCTGACCAATGGGAGTTTTCCTTCTCCTTGGAAAATTGCGGCTAGTACTGATTAGCAAGGGGAAAGGTGATCCCGACATGGCCGTCGTCTGTCAGGCCTCTTTGTATGTTGGACACGGCATGTAAACTTTTCGAGAAGTTGATTCGAGCCCGACTGAGTCCCGCCGTTGTAGCTGCCGGTGACTTGACCCCGCGTCAGTACGGCTTCAGGAAGGGACACAAGGTTTCCATATTAGGCCCGGATCTCTGGAACGTCGCTTACGACAGCCTCCTTAGGGTCCGGTTTAGTTGGGTACTCCGATGACGTCGCAGCCCCCTAATTTCTGCTGGAAACGTGGAAATCCCAGCTTAAACTGAACCAGGTCATGCGAGTCCGTTAACAGATGGATGGAAAATTACGGCCTGTCGCTCGCTTTGAGCAAAACACAGATCGTGATTTTGACTAAGAAACGAATCGACACCGTCGTCCATTAAGAGTGGGAGATGTAATGGCCCAGACCATGCGAGCCGCCACAAAATACCTTGGCGTCTTGGTGGACAATAAGCTGACTTTGAGGGACCAGATTTTCCGTACAGCGGACAAGGCCTCTAAGATGGTAACTCATCTTAGAAGGCTCATGGCCAACGTCGGCGTTCCCAAGTCCAGTAGGAGAAGACTGTTAATGTCCTACAGTCCAGTCCGTGCTCCTTTACGGGGCTGAGGTGTGGGCAGACGCACTAAAATAAATATTGAATTTTATCGGATCGGATCGCCCCCGGGTACAGGGTCAAGTCAAGCGGCGCTCCGGGTGTGTTCCGCCTACCGTACAGTGCCTGAGCCTGCCGTCCTGGTTATTGCTGGAGTCATTCCCGTCAAGCTTTTGGCAGGGAGAGGAAGGCAATTTATCAGCGACAAGGCGAAATCGGCAAGGACACTGCAAGGACTGAGGAGCGCTCTCGTACGTACCAGCAATGGCAAAACAGCTGGCAACAAGACGCCCGCGGACGTTGGCCTGCCAGACTTATCAAACAAATCCAACCGTGAGTAGAACGGCGGCATGGCGAGGTGGATTACTACCTCACAATGTTTTTGAGTGGTCACGACCACTTCCGGTCGTACCTACACCGAATGGGCAAGTCCGTTTCGCCGGATTGCATTTATTTCTCAGGCGTTCCCGACGACGCGGAACATACTTTCTTCCGCTGCCCGCGTTGGGAAAGGCCCCGCCTTGAAGTGACTCAAACTGTCGGTATGATTTCGGTGGACACGGTCTGTGACCGGATGTTGGAGGGCGAGGACTACTGGTGCTGCTGGTCCAGCTTTGCACAGGGTATACTCCGCGCCAAAATGAGTGATCTGGACCGTAAACGCGGGACAGATCCAAGATCCGAACGGCTAGATAGGTGCGAGCCCTCTGGGCGTAAGCCAAAATTATGCCTAGCCCAAAGTTTTAAAGCGAATAAGCGGTTTCCAGGCTAGAATCCTAAGAGTGGAGGAGGTTTTTTCGTGGGTATTCTACGTAAGTAGGAATCCCACACTACAGGCTGGCCACCTGTGTGCGCAAAAGCATTTTCCTGCCTCTCCTAAAAAAAGGATAAAAAAATTACTGGAATGCTATAGGCCTAATTTATTAAAATTTACTTAAGATTAAACTTTTGCAAATGGCCTATTAATGAATGTCGATGCACGATCAGACCGATGACCCCAAATGTATTTTCACGTAACGATGACGTTACAATATCATAGAGGATATTTACTCATAAAGGGTAATACTTGCCTGCGGAACTGATAAAACAGACTTAATACCCCGTATAACCACGATTCCTTCAAAACTATCAGTTTAAATTAAAAGTATTGTAGTTCCTCAGTCAAAATTTGTTTTTCTATGAAGGTGAATACAGCTTAAAAAGGCAATAGCTAGAGTGGATTGAGGCAAGGCCGCAGTGCGGCCTTGATTGAGGCCTAAACGTGCTGGGATAGTTCCAAACTGAGCAACCACGAAGCAGCACCAAAATGAAGGATAATTATCTAATGGTTTTATTTAAATTTTCAACCGATTTTAATTGTAAAAAGATTTTACGTACATAAATAGAAAAATTATATATTTATAATAAAAACTACTGTACAGAACTTATATATAATAAAACAATGTAGTAGTTAGTCATTTTGTGACAACTAATCTTATATGAATTTCAAAATTTTTAATTTTTAAAAGTTGGCTAAACAGTTCGATAAGAATTATTTTTTTTTCGTTATTTCCAGTATGTATCTCTTGTATGTGTTACTGTCATAAATCATCATATTTTTGAAATCGCTGCATTTATGAAACAGACTGAATTGTTAGTAAATAAATATAGTCATAGTAAATACATAAATCAGTCAAAGTCAAGTGGCATGAGTTGTTGTTTTTTGACCAAATGAATATGCAGGGACATCCATCTGTCTAGATACTCTTCTGTGGAAAAAAACCACAACGTTTCTATGGATGTTTATTGATAGAGGATTGAACTGGAACGATCATTTTAACAAAATATGTACTTGCGTTTCCTCAGGCATACATGCACTGCGCCACATTAGAAAAAAAATGTGGTCCCCAAAAAGTTTAATAACCTGTTAGAGCCTCAGCCATTCTCATTTTGCTTATAGAGTGAGATTATGAGGAAGTTGTGCCAAAGTAGGAAGAATTATTGGTAAGCTGAATTGCAGATAGTCATGCAGGAAAACTTTTGAGGAGTTGGGATTGCTAACTTCGCCTTGCCTTTATAAGTATGAGGTGATCGTGTACTGAAAATCAGGAAGCGCCTTGATACGTGGCGTACCAATATTACTCTAGAGGCAGGGGTAACTTTAGAATTCAATAGTTCAGATTGGCAGATGTCTCAACATTTACCGCAACAAGTTGGAGTAAGATTAAAATCGACAAGGTCATAGAATAAATAAAAACTTTAACGACCCAAATCAGTTTAAAGCTCGACTCAAACGATTGTTCAAAGTGTCTAAAGTTTTATTCCGTTAATATTTTATTCAATTGAGTTCATGTTGAGCCGCCAGGATATACAATGGACGGAAACCATGGATCTGAGATCAGTGCCAACGTGTTTGAGTGAATGTGTGACATTGTTAGTACGACAGTGAGTGAATGTTCGTATTAGAGTTTACAAATTGACAATTTCGATAAAATAAAAAAAACTAAATTCAATAAAGGGATTATTACTATCTAATTTTAAATGGCTGTAATAGTTCTTGGAGTTTGTTTTAAACTTTTCTGCCTTTAGGGAAGTTGTCTGTAAATGTTATGACTTTAAAATTAAAAAATCCAACAAAGATCCAACTGGATCTAATTATACTTTCACATTCAAGCTCATTCCCTGCAAATTGTTCTGGTTCTTAACAATAACTTGTTTTTCCATCTTAAATCTTTCATTTTGCTAAAGTTGTTTTAACAATATTTCTGGCCATACAAAAGTGACGTTCACTGGTGAAGGTATTGGCTCGGCCCTATCTCTAGGAGTAATCTTCTAATCCCAAAGTAGTCTCCTGTGTATTTCGATCAAAGAATATTTTAGAAGTATATCGCAATCCGTTACCATTACTATTATTTTATATATTACTTTTTACACAGCGAGAAATATACGTTGGAAAGGAGGAAAATGGTGAAAAGAACACATATAACAATAATACAAGACTAATATAATAAATCTGTATTATTATGTAAGACATGTATTATCTATGTTAGTACATAAAACAAAGTTTAAACTACTTTGGAGGTAACATTGCTGATATGGTCAAACAACTAAATATTTAATAATTTCATCCTTTTTTGGTTAATTCCGTAATTTTCAGTTACTTCAATGTGTTTAAAACTTCATTTCGGACAACCAGTACTCTAAAAAAAGGATTGAAACTATTCTATGGATAACGGAAACATTAAACATGGTACGTATGGAAGGAGATACATCAACTCTGTAACTTTCCCGCACTCAAACATTTCGGAAGTTCTAGCGCATTGTGTGGAGGTACTTCCGGTTTCACGATGAGCACAGCCTTTGTTACAATCCGGAAATAAAGCCACATCACTGTCACCTGACCGTCTTTCTCCTACATGTATTCAGTTCTGTGTAGTGACGCAAACGCACACAAGCTTATAATAAGCTCTACACCAGTACTTGTACAAAACAGAGACACGTCAAATTGTACAAAATCCAGAACAGAAATAAATGGCTGTATAAGAAAAAAAAACAATCATCACAGACGTCGATATTAACTACGCTTCATAACTTCCTTGTGTAATAAAACCGAAATACTCTCTCAGATTATAGTAAGACAAGGATAGATTAATTTATGTAATAAATAAATTACAATAAGTGCTTTGTTGATTACCGTTTAGACTTATTTACGTGTGTCTTGTTTACGAAGTAAGAACTAAAATTTACATTATATATCTCATAGACAAAAGGATTAGTTTTTTATACACCTAGTGGCCATTTTACTTTTTGTCACAAAAAGAGCACTGTAAAACCTTAATTTAATTATACCCTATTTTATAATTGTGCTCAATGCCATCACTTCAACATACAAGTATATTGTTCAATGGTGAGTAAAGAACGAGGCATTTGAAGTTTCAAGTAGAGTAATAACTTGTGCCAAAGCAATACAGAATGACTGCAATGTGTGTTAATTAAAAATAGTAAATAAAATAGTTTAAAAGTTATTATATGTACATATAAAATAAGTTTTTCTGCGCATTCTGTATCATATGGAGTGATACTACTACAAACAAAATAAAAACATCAGAGTAAAATTTATTGGTTGGGAGATATCATTTCCTCAGTAACAGCTGTTCGGTAGACTTGGGGACATGGGCACACAACTTGTTGAAGGCCGACTTGCTCTGGTAACAGGTAAGAGTTATTTGTTTTTAAGTTCACGTTTGTTCGGTATTTGTGTTACCAGCAGGTTAGTATGTTTGCTGAGTTGATCCAACCTACTACTTAAAGTGTTACATGAATTACTGTTGAAAGAAGTCCTAAAACAAAATTATTTCCAGTATGATGCAAAATTTTACAGCCAGTCCGACGTGCTACAGATGGTTTCACCTATTTCAGGAATATTATTGGATATTTATCTAAACCACATTAAAAATTAATTTATCATCTCAAATAAAAATAAATTCAGTGAGAAAATTCTGTTATGCCGTAGATATGTGGATGACACATTATTAATTTTCAATGGTACCAACTGACAAATAGAATTGCTTCTAAACTATTTAAATAAAATACATACAATTATAAAGTTTAAAATAAAACTTTAGACCTCAAATAAAATAAAATTTTTGGATCTCACAGTATAAAATAACAAAATTAAATGGGAAATAAAAAAATACATAAATATAAATAAATATATATATATATATATATATATATATATATTTTGTTAAGACAAATGCCCACATAAGCATTTTGTTATTGAATATACATTTTCATAACTATATAGAGAATCTTTATTCAATGCCGATTTTAATTTTAAGTATATAAATAAACTATTTTTAAAATAGTTTGAAAAAGTACCTAAATATATATAATTAAATAATAAATTTTTAAACTGGATAAATAAGTACAGTTAAACTAATCAAGAAATTAGGTAAAGGGATTTTGTGGAACTTACGGATCTCTCTGCAGTATAGATATTGATACATTGATCAAAATGTATTCTAAGCAAACCTAAAGTGTTTCTTCTGAATGTATCCAAGAGCTCCTCTTAACCCGTAACAGCCAGATCAATGTCAGAAGACCATGTTCTGTGTAGTACTACGCGTACAACTGTGTCTATATGGCTACAGTAAGCTGTGTCGGGTTATAAATTGTATCCAACTAAGCGACATTTAACCCGTGACAGCCCTGATTAATGTCAGATGATCATGGTCTGTGTAGTACTGCGCCTACAACTATGTCTATATTGCTACACTAGGCTGTGTAAGTTATAACCTTTATCTAACTAAGCTCCAATTAAACCGTGATAGCCCTGATTAATGTCAGATGATCATGGTCTGTGTAGTACTGCGCGTACAACTGTGTCTATATTGCTACACTAGGCTGTGTCGGGTTATAACCTTTATCTAACTAAGCTCCAATTAAACCGTGATAGCCCTGATTAATGTCAGATGGTCATGGTCTGTGAAGTACTGCGCATACAACTGTGTCTATATGGCTACACTAGGCTGTGTCGGGTTATAACCTTTATCTAACTAAGCTCCAATTAAACCGTGATAGCCCTGATTAATGTCAGATGATCATGGTCTGTGTAGTACTGCGCATACAACTGTGTCTATATGGCTACACTAGGCTGTGTCGGGTTATAACCTTGTATCTAACTAAGCTCCAATTAAACCGTGATAGCCCTGATTAATGTCAGATGATCATGGTCTCTGTAGTACTGCACGTACAACTGTGTCTATATTGCTACACTAGGCTGTGTCGGGTTATAATCTTTATCTAACTAAGCTCCAATTAAACCGTGATAGCCCTGATTAATGTCAGATGATCATGGTCTGTGTAGTACTGCGCGTACAACTATGTCTATATGGCTACACTAGGCTGTGTCGGGTTATAACCTTTATCTAACTAAGCTCCAATTAAACCGTGATAGCCCTGATTAATGTCAGATGATCATGGTCTGTGAAGTACTGCGCATACAACTGTGTCTATATGGCTACACTAGGCTGTGTCGGGTTATAACCTTTATCTAACTAAGCTCCAAATTAAACCGTGATAGCCCTGATTAATGTCAGATGATCATGGTCTGTGTAGTACTGCGCATACAACTGTGTCTATATGGCTACACTAGGCTGTGTCGGGTTATAACCTTTATCTAACTAAGCTCCAATTAAACCGTGATAGCCCTGATTAATGTCAGATGATCATGGTCTGTGTAGTACTGCGCGTACAACTGTGTCATTATTGCTACACTAGGCTGTGTCGGGTTATAATCTTTATCTAACTAAGCTCCAATTAAACCGTGATAGCCCTGATTAATGTCAGATGATCATGGTCTGTGTAGTACTGCGCGTACAACTATGTCTATATGGCTACACTAGGCTGTGTCGGGTTATAACCTTTATCTAACTAAGCTCCAATTAAACCGTGATAGCCCTGATTAATGTCAGATGATCATGGTCTGTGTAGTACTGCGCGTACAACTGTGTCTATATTGCTACACTAGGCTGTGTCGGGTTATAATCTTTATCCAACTAAGCTGTTATATTTTGTTGTCTAACGTTGTGTAGTGTAAAGAGTCATTTTGAAATTCTTCGTCGACGACTTTTTTTTATTTCTTCAGAGGAACGCGACTCTAAATTCCAGATTCCAGTAGCCAAGTCTGTGACAGCGTCAGATTTCAGACGTTGCACTAAGGCGAAGGTTAACTGGATCTAAACTCGATTTATCGTAGTCATACAGATTATTTTGTTTGATTTATGGAATGGAAGCTGTATAGTATGTAGTTATACAACAACCCGATATCCACATACTTAGGGTAGAAGTATGATCCACCTTGTGAGTGGATTATTCTTCAACTCCTTATTTCTTTAACTTTTTAAGGAAATACTACATAAACTCGATTGTTATGTTGGATTTATGGAATAAAGGATATATAGTATGTAGTTAGGGAGGGGGGATTTATTATTCCCATCTTCAGAAAGTTTTTCAAGGTACAATATATATCATCATAGGAATGAAACATATTACAAATATAAAAACAACGCATTGTATAGGAACTTCCTTATATTTACTCTACCATAACTGTGGTCTGAAAAGTAATACTTACAAGTATTTTTAGTGTGGTTTGTTCTGTTATTTAGGAGCCAGCAGTGGTATAGGGAGGGAAACATGTAAAGTGCTAGCCAGAGAAGGTGCTACTGTGGTGGTCACATGTATAGACGAGGCAGGAGCTCAAGAGACAGTCACACAGTTGGAAGGTGAATTGCAGACAGTATTAATTACTGGTGGAAAAGATTTGATAGTGATAGAGGTACGGGGAAATATAAAGTAGGTGATACTGTGGTGGTTACGTGTATATATAAGCTCATCAGTGTATTTTTTACATTAACCTAAGTTGCAAACTCTAGCCATCTTTGAATGGCTGTCATTTTTGACTCGGTTATCCGTTTGAGGTCAGGTTTGCGGCTCTGTACTCTACTAATAAAGAACTTTTATTTTATATGCATATAAACCTATGCTTACATTTAAGATTTTCTTCTGACTCCTAGCGGGCCGCTCCCCTGAGGAAGTGGCGGATCACTGAATATGTGATAAAATAGATTTTTATGTCCAGTAACTTTGTGTAAGGTTTTATAACTCTATTTTAAATATTTTGAAACCCCCCACTTCCTCTGGGGGGCGGCCCGCTAGGAGTCAGAAGAAAATCTTAAATGTAAGCATAGGTTTATATGCATATCAAATAAAAGTTCTTTATTAGTAGAGTACAGAGCCGCAAACCTGACCTCAAACGGATAACCGAGTCAAAAATGACAGCCATTAAAAGATGGCTAGAGTTTGCAACTTAGGTTAATGTAAAAAATACACTGATGAGCTTTTTGATTTTAACTTTACTAACCCAAAACTGGTTACAATTAATTGTTGTTGTAGAATAATAAATTTCATTATTTGCAATGATTTAGTCATTAGAAGATTGCTACTTACAGAGAGCCTTTTCACAACAGATGCTCGAAGTGTCCGCCTTCTGTTGTTTGACAGTGAGCTAATCGGTGATAAAAGGCCTCCACAGCGTGTTGTAGTCCTGTTACCTCACGTTCCAAACAACCACTTTCATCTAAGTTCCTTTCAAATCCCGTGGTTTTCTTTTATACACCCTATCTTTAAGATAACCCCAGAAAAAGAAATCCAAAGGAGTTAAGTCGGGGGAACGAGCGGGCCATTCAATGGCACCTCTCCTTCCGATCCATCTTTGAGGGAACATAACATTTAAGTAATCCCTTACAATATTCCTGTAGTGCGCGGGTGCTCCGTCTTGTTGAAACCAGATTTGAGCCAAGTTTTCACCAACAATATTTCGAAGAGCTGGTATTATACGGTTTCTGAGCATGTCAAGGTAGGAAACTCCGTCTAAAGTTCCGTTGATAAAAAACGGCCCCCACAATTCTTCCACGTAATATGCCGGCCCAGACATTCAACTTTTGTGGGTGTTGCGTGTGACCTTCTATCATCTTGTGCTTATTACTATCAGTCCAGTAACGGCAGTTGTGTTTGTTTACATTGCCATTTAACATGAATGTAGCCTCGTCTGAAAATACAATGTCATTTAGAAGGATTTTATTTGTAACTAACTTGGTCATCATAATTTCACAAAACTCAAGACGCCTGTCAAAATCGTCTTCGTTTAGTTCTTGATGCAATGTAAATTTGTATGGCTTGAAACCATTTTTATGCAAAATGTTTTGAACAGAACATTTGGACTTGTGAAGGAAACAGGATTTTTCCGGACATTTGCCATCGTTCAGTGAAACAAGAAAACAGTAACACTACGTTTCGAGATCTGCAATCTGATCTCTTCTTCAGGTAAAGAACTAACCTAATACATAATTACAAACTAGGTTAAAATAAACAAATCTTACTAAAGCGTTGTGGCACGCCTAAGTCAGGAATCACATCCTACATGTTGTTTGTCAACTTCACTAACACTAAAGACATGCACTTAATACAAAACTAACAAAACACCATTTGTAATTTGTAATAAACCAATGCGGAGTCACAATATGGTTTTAAGAAGTTCATCTCGCATGAACCAATAATAACGACAGGGCCCATTCCTGTCCCCCTTCCCTTGTATTTCCGCCATCTTGTTTTAGCCAGCCGTCACGATTACCATTGGCTAATCCCTCTGGTCAGTCGTAGGTGGTTAGTAGACGAGTGAAGACGTATTGTGACCTGTATTCCGTAGTTTAGTTTTAATTATTGGTGTTTTGTTAGTTTTGTATTAAGTGCATGTTTTTAGTGTTAGTGAAGTTGACAAACAACATGTAGGTTGTGATTCCTGACTTAGGCGTGCCACAACGCTTTAGTAAGATTTGTTTATTTTAACCTAGTTTGTAATTATGTATTAGGTTAGTTCTTTACCTGAAGAAGAGATCAGATTGCAGATCTCGAAACGTAGTGTTACTGTTTTCTTGTTTCACTGAACGATGGCAAATGTCCGGAAAAAATCCTGTTTCCTTCACAATCCTTCCATCGTCAAAAATAACCTTCAAACAAAGCATTTGGACATATCATGATTGCCTACAGCCGATGTGAGCGTTTCATGAGGATTCTCAATGAATGACTGAAGAACTTCCACACTCGAATCCTGATCGGTTGCACTTGGTGGACGACCACTTCTAGGAAGATCAGAGACAGTTCCATGAGTTACAAAACGGTCTATTGTTCTCGTAACTGTTGATTTTTATATTGGGTATCGGTTTGGAAATGAGTCATTGAATAGGTGTTGAACTTCACTGTGAGACCGTGTTAAATCCCCCCAACCACGCATCATTAATATGGTAACTCTCTCACGTTCACTAAGTGCCATAACAAAAACAAGATAAAACTGAGTTGAAACAAATTAAAAGTAAAAAACTGTTATAGTCTATCTTTAATAACGAGTAGAATGCCACTACTAACATCTAACTAAAGCAAGAATGGTTACTGTCTGCGGGAATACCCCTCAGAAATAATGAAACTTATTATTCTACAACAACAATTAATTATTAAACACAGTGTAATTATTTTACAGCTGTTCTAGGCTAGAATAATATTAGCAAGAACAGTGCTGCCACCAGCTACAAATTTTAAGTCATTTGAGAAATAACACATCTCCAGGAGATGAGGTGTTTCTCAAAAGAATGAATATTTTAACATCTGCTATCACTATGGTTACTTAGTGGAGATGTGGTGTTTACTTAGTACTGGATTCGCCTTGCCTTCAACTACATTTTGGTATGCCTAACTCATTATTGGTAAAAAATGGACATGAGGTGTTTCTCAAATGACTGATTCAATTGTAAACAGTTTTGGGTTAGTAAAGTTAAAATCAAAAAGCTCATCAGTGTATTTTTTTTACTTTAACCTAAGTTGCAAACTCTAGCCATCTTTGAACGGCTGTCATTTTTGACTCAGTTATCCGTTTCAGTTCAGGTTTGCGACTCTGTACTCTACTAATAAAGACCTTTTATTTGGTATGTATATCAACCTATGCTTACATTTAAGATATTCTTCTGACTCCTAGCGCGCCGCCCCCCTGAGGAAGTAGCGGATCACTGAATATGAGATAAAATAGATTTTTATGTCCAGTAACTTTGTGTAAGGTTTTGTAGCTCTATTTTAAATATTTTGAAAAATATTTAACCGACCCGGGACATTTTGGGCACCCTGTATATATATATACACACACTTACACTGTATACACTGTGTATATATATATATATATATATATATATATATATATATATATATACAGTGTACTATATATAACAGAAAAAACCACAATAATAAGACTTGTAATTATAAATTGTTTACTATACAGTTAAGAATAGCATGCATATATATATATATATATATATATATATATATATATATATATATATATATATATATATATATATATATACTAATCACTGTGTTGAATAGAAGAAAACAAAAAACTATTTTTCACTTCTATATTTCGGGGGATTTAATACTTCCCGGATTTAATACTTTAAGTCTTCAGGAAGTTTTAAATAAAAATGAATACAAAACTATAACACGTAAACAAGAATTAATAAAACATTAATTAAATGAAGACGGGGGTATTAAATCCCCTAAATATAGAAGTGAAAAATAGTTTTTGTTTTCTTCTATTCAACACAGTGATTAGTAAGTAAGCCATTTGGCAGATACGAAAATCGACCAACAAAAGCCTGCTGGTAACTCTTCTTTATACTATATATATATATATATATATGAGACAGGAGCGCATGAAACTGTCATGCTGTGAAAATTTAATAAATATTATTGCATTGCTATTCTTAACTGTATAGTAAACAATTAATAATTACAAGTCTTATTATTGTGGTTTTTTCTGTTATTTAGGAGCCAGCAGTGCTAATTTTAATTGTATGATGAATAAAACATAATTGTAGGTGTATTCTAGAAGTTATCATTAGTGGCGATTTGGCAAAAGGAATAATAAAATTATATGATTTAAGTCTCATGCATCCCGATAACTATGAATCATATTTATTGGAAACTTTTGATAGGGACTGGTCATATTGTCCTCTGGTATGATGTGACAAAGTTTGATTCAGCAACGGAACTTGTAAAAACCATAAAGGAGAGATATGGAAGAGCTCCCGATATTCTGGTGAACTGCGCTGGCATTGCAAATCCATTTGCACTGTTAGATCTAACTCCAGAATCCTTCCAGAGAGTTTTGGACGTCAATCTCAAGGTAAAACATCTTCTTCGTTTGATTAAATAACTGCTATAACGAGTAAGACAGTATTTATGTAATATTTAGTCTGTTATTGTTAAATACTGTTATTATACAGTCGAACTGAGACTCCACTTTTATTTCACTAATCTATACTGTATTCAATGGATTAAACTTTGATATTCAGGAGAGTAAAATATAATTAAATCCAATCAAAAAAGCTTCTGCCAATCTTTTCTCTTTCAGAATTTTGTATTATATCGTGATAGGAATTGTCATTTCACTATGTTAGTTAATATTACAATGCATTCCCATAAACATGTGTTTTAAAAACAAAATTAGGCATTCTTGAAATTAAATAATCTGTTTGTTCTGTGATGTGTGAACATCAGCTCACTATTAATTGATTGCTTTTAATTAAAACAAAATTGTGTTTTAAGCACAACTAAAACAACTTAAGATGACGTGTCTTGCAAATTTCAAATGAAAGAGTTCATAAATGTTTACAATTCATGCCAAATTAGAGTCATCAGTGTTGTACAAATATACCTTCTAAAAGAAGAAATCCATCCTTTATTATATTAAGATAATAACAGTCAAACGTTAAATGTACCTTTCTTCCGACTAAATAGGCCATTTTATGTCAAATCAACACACTAAATTTACCTGACCATTTTTTGATTTGCTTACATTTTATATACTTGTATTGTGTGCCAAGTACAAAATTTAAAATTTAAATCTCAAGCAGTTTTTAAATATGGCTACGTGAAGTTTCCAAAAACTAGCCTGTAAAAAGATATATTAAAACTGCTATATAATTTACCATTTCTCCGTGAATACATAGTACAGTTTTAAATGACATAATAAAATGTAAATATGGGATGTTGATCGGTTCATGGTTAAAAAATTATTTCTGTCACTCGCATTTTATAAGCCTGTTTTGAATGAAAAATAATATATTTAAATAATTGGAACTTTTAATTTAAACTTTATCCAAAAAGTGCTTAATTTACGATGTGTTGTTGAAATATTTCAATAAATGGTCATTCCTGTTGTAAACTGAATATATATAAGGAATTGTTATGGATTTATTGTTAAAAAATACAATAATTTTTATACATCCTTGTTTTGTTTTACAATAGCTATTTTGTATAGAGTTTAAAGCAGCTACGCAATAGAAACTAACGAGAAAAACAGCTATATTATACAAAATATAGGTTTAATAATTTAAATATTTCCTGGAAATAAATAAAAGTATTGAGTTTAAGTAGTATTTCATTAAAAGTTTAAAGAAATAAGGAGTTAAAGAATAATCCATCAACACAGGCGGATAATTCTACTACCCTAGGTATGTAGATATCTTGCATAAGTAGGTTGTGGATATTATCACAAGCAAATATGGGTATTCTGACTAGTGAACGGACACTCTTGTTGAAAGTGATGTAAGTCAAACCAAAAAGAAATAAAAAATGTAATATCTAAAATAAGTATTACAAGTAATTATTTTTTACCTAGATGCTTAAATCTTCCTCAGTGTATTTTAAAATTATATTTGATATGATACAGCTGGTTTTATCTTTGGTAGCCATTGCGTTTTGCTTTCATGTTTATACAAAATCACATGTATTTAAAAAATCATAGAAAAGCTTATTATTATTATTATGTTTTACAATGAACCCACTGCTATCCCTTGTACTATTTAGCCAGTCGGTTTACAACCATTTTTTTAAACAAAGTAAGTACATTTTGGAAAAAAGCTCCAATTAAAATTCAATCAACATTTGACTAATTGTGAAAAACGAATTGCCCATTGCCTTTCTCTATTGGTATTTTACTACTATGTGCAACTGTACTAAGTATTCACGGAACAATTTTAAATGTGCTTTTTGGAAAAATCCTAATCGAAATCTTGATACGTATTTTGACAAAAATTTGTTTGTCATAACCAATGTTGTGTTGTTTATAATTGGAATGGACATAAAAATGCTACAGAGTGACATTCATTCTCGCTCTCTAAGTCAAAAGGAGAGCTCTTAAAGCAATTCTAGAAATTCTGTTTGTGTATTTTGGTTTGGTTTGAAATTTACATATCCATATTTCATAAACTATGTGAGATAAAAATATGGTATATTTTGTAGTCTTAGCAAACAGTACAAGTATACGAGAGTTTTTATTAAAATCTAAAATGGTAAGGTAAAACTTTCATCTGAAGTAGTGACTTGACTTTAACGAATCTAATCTGAAAGGGCTATTAAATGTTTTATTGTGTTAAGCTCTCGCGCTGGATTTAGGAATGATGTTTGACTACGTTATTTTGTACATATAAAACTTGCATGAACACTCTTTTATAACTAAAATTGTTTTATTTCAATGTAGGCTTATTTTTAAACGTTATCACCTTTTTCTGTCAACATAGTTTTATTACACTCTTTGCCAATACACTCTGTATCTTATCAAGTGTTGAAGATAACTTAAAGTCCTCTTGCAGTTCAGTACGTAGTAACTTTTTTTTTCTACGAAATTTTTAAAAAGTAGAATAAAACCCCATAGAATTTGTAATACATAATTTGAGACAAACGCAAATATTAATATAATATGCAACATTTATCCATGTGTAATGCAAATTAGAAACTTGACTTATTTGTATCGCACAAAATATCACAACTTATTTTTGTCTATGCAAAATATAACTTTCCATGTTTTTCTCGTTGCAGTCATCGTTATACTTGAAACCAATTTTTGTCCATGCAAAAAATAAGTATCCATGTTTTTTCGTAGCAGTTATCGTTACACTTAAGACCAACGTAACAATGTTGGCTGACACAACGTGCAACGTTTCTTCCTCGAAAACCGAACTGCAACACAAAGAAATTCTTAATAAATTATTTACTCTTGCAGGAAATATTCTTCACGAGTCAGGCAGTGTGCAGAGAGCTGATAGTCGCCCTGATGTTAGGGACTGTAGTGGAAATATACAGTGTGAGAGTACTCTTCTTCAATACCCATGCCGACAACTAACAGAGCAACTCTTCTTGAATCATTTACTCTTGCAGGGAACATTCTTCACGAGTCAGGCAGTGTGCAGAGAGCTGATAGCCGCCAAGACGGCAGGATCTATTGTGAACGTATCTAGTTTGTTAGTAAACTACGGATAAAATTTGTTTCGATTGAGTGCATACGTTGCCAGCAAAGGAGGGGCTGATGCAATTACCAAATGTATGACCAGGGATTTAGGACAGTAAGTTATTTTTTGGTTATATATGATACACATATTTATATACCAGTACTTGGAATGGTTCATATATATTATATGTGTTTTATACACATATGTAGTATAAACAACCATTTTTACACTCCACTAAAAAACAGCAATTACCTAAAATCCTCGTTTAAAAATTTAAAAAATTTGAATTTAGGTACAATACAGTTGAACCATAATTGTAGCTTGTATTTTAGACGGATTTAGTAGTGCCGATCCGTATGTATGTTTAAATATCTACATAGTAATTTTGCATGTCTAATGTACTTAAAATTGAAAATAAAAATCATTAATTAGTTTACTTTAACAAAACTGTGATTTTGACAAAGTGAACAAACAATAATATCACTAGCGTGTTTGATTAAACAATCAGCATCTAATATTAATTAGTATATTAAATAATGTGATAGTGAAATTAAATAGACATTATTGCAAGACAGGCAATACAAACTGAACTGCCAATGTCACATAATTTATAGGACACAAAATCTGAACAGAATATTTTTATTGACATTAGTAATAGGACTGATATCGAACAAGCCAAGAAACAGTTAGTTTACCCAGCGCCTTGGTATGAATTAATCATTGGAGTAATGCCATTTGGACACTAGAAAACCTTTTAATCGAGCTTTAAATTGAGTTTGATTCGTTGTCTGGTTTATTTCCTCTAGGAGATTATTGAGCAATCTTTCACCAGCTTGTGACGACAGGCTTTCGTATGCTACGGTCCTGTGTTGATGCATATAGTACTTATATTCGTACTTTACTCTTGTGTTATAGTCTGCCCTGAATGAATGTAAATTATGTACGGACATAAAGTACGACCTCAAAGATCATAGATTGAAGGTACAGCAGGTAACTAGAACTTCCTAAAGGCATCTACACGGCTTTTGTAGCACTATTTCCAATCTGTGTTTAGCAAAACGTCCCCAAAGTCTGATGCAAGCTACATGAGGGACAATGCAGTACAACGTGGCAGACGATCAAACCATTATCGAAAAGTATCTGAAACATACCTTTTGCAAAGTTATGAAGGACAAAACACTAGATGTAACCTTGAAGTGAAAATGAAAATGATATTCGTATGGTCGCTCCAAGTCAGACCTCTGTTGAGGATCGTTTCAAGGAAATTTGAGAAATGCGCGAACTCAAAGAGCTCTTCATCCATCACGGCGACAGTGTGCAGGTCAGATTTTTGCTGTCGGAGTCAGATTTGTTACGTGGTCGCTACAAATCAGCAGCTTCCAAGAGAAGGAGGGCTCCAATTGGTGACACTCTTGAGTTTATAGCATTGAGCTTACAAACGCTGCTCAGTTTGGTAGTGGGATTTACTAGATACTGCACCAAGTTAGCTAGCAGCTTTCAGGTGAAGGAGGGCTTCTATCGGCAACATTGTTGAGTTTTAGCACCGAGTTTACAATCGCAGCTAACTATAGTAGTAGGGGTTGCTAATTTTGTGCACCAGGTTTGCTACATGTTTGCTTTGACAGAGCAGCTTTCAGGTGAGGGAGGGCTTCTGTAGGCAACATTCTTGAGTTTACAGCACCGAGTTTACAATCGCAACTCACTCTGGTAGTAGGAGTTGCTATTTCCTGCACCAGGTTTGTTACATGTTTGGTACAACACAGCAGCTTTTAGGTGAAGGAGGGTTTCTATCAGCATTATTTTTGAGTTTATAGCACCGAGTTTACAATCACCTATCGCTCTAGTAGTAGGGGTTGCTAGTTTCTGCACCAGGATTGCTACATCTTGCTATAACACAGCAGCTTTCAGGTGAAGGAGGGCTTCTGTTGGCAACATTTTTGAGTTTTTATCACCGAGTTTACAATCGCAACTCACTATAGTAGTAGGGGTTGCTAATTTTGTGCACCAGGTTTGCTACATATTTGCTTTGACAGAGCAACTTTCAGGTGAGGGAGGGCTTCTGTAGACAACATTCTTGAGTTTACAGCACCGAGTTTACAATCGCTACTCACTCTGGTAGTAGGAGTTGCTATTTCCTGCACCAGGTTTGTTACATGTTTGGTACAACACAGCAGCTTTTAGGTGAAGGAGGGTTTCTATCAGCATTATTTTTGAGTTTATAGCACCAAGTTTACAATCACCTATCGCTCTAGTAGTAGGGGCTGCTAGTTTCTGCACCAGGTTTGCTACATCTTGTTATAACACAGCAGCTTTCAGGTGAAAGAGGACTTCTGTAGGCAACATTATTTGAGTTTTAAAGCATCGAGTTTACAATTGCCAACTCACTCTGGTAGTAGGGGTTGCTAATTTCTGCACCAGGTTTGTTACATGTTTGCTACAAAAAAGCAGCTTTTAGGTGAAGGAGGGCTTCTATCAACATTATTTTTGAATAAATAGCACCGAGTTTACAATCAACTCTCGCTCTAGTAGTAGGGGTTGCTAGTTCCTGCACCAATTTTGCTACAGTACAGCAGCTTTCAGGGTGAAGGTGAGCTTCTGTTGGCAACATTCTTGAGATTATAGCACAGGGTTTACAATCGCAACTCACTCTGGTAGTAGGGGCTGCTTGTTCCTGCACCAGGTTTGTGACATATTTGGTAGAACACAGCAACTTTCAGGAGAAGGAGGGCTTCTGTAGGCAACATTCTTGAGTTTTTAATACCTAGTTTACAATCGCAACCCACTCTGGTAGTAGTAGGTGCTATTTCCTGCACCAGGTCTGCTACATGTTTGCTACAACACAGCAGCTTTCAGGAGAAGGAGGGCTTCTGTAGGCAACATTCTTGAGTTTTTAATACCTTATTTACAATCGCAACTCACTCTGGTAGTAGGAGTTGCTATTTCCTGCACCAGGTTTGCTACAACACAGCAGCTTTCAGGGTGAAGGTGGGCTTCTGTTGGCAACATGCTTGAGTTTACAATCGCAACTCACTCGGGTAGTAGGGGTTTCAAGTTCCTGAACCAGGTTTGCTACGTTGTTTTTCATTGCAATTAAATTCTGATACCAGTACCACAATAGTAGTCCTGATTTTTAAAACCAAATATGGAGTTTCAGTGCATTCAGCTTGCAGGTTTCCATAATGCACAGTAGCCTATGCGTCAGCTGTTCATATAGCTGCTGGTGAATCCATCAACCTTGATCTATTCAATGGAGTGGTCAAGTGTTATTTTTCTTGTTCTTTCTGGCTTGAGGTTTCTTTTCCGAGAGTATTTCGGCTTCGATGGCTGACACAAGAGCTTTACAGGTTGTATTCGGAGTATTAGTCTCAGAGGAAGCCACTTGGAGTGTATGGAGGTTTTCCATCGTCTCACGAGACTAATGTAGAGGCAGGGCTGTGAGGTTTGCTATAACTTCTGGACACAGGAAGCTAGCCAAAGGTCGGACGCATTTCCGTTGTAGACCACAATGTTTATTACTACTAGACCAGATCATGGATTTTCCCTGCGTCAGTACTAACTGTAGCTGCACATGTTTTCTCCAAGCAGCACCACTCAATTTTCCCTCTTTTTAAAGTATATATTTTTATATATAATTGAAATTATTATTTGATATTTTATGTTAAAATGTTTGCGTATTTAATTAAGAACCTCATATATGGGTACCTGGGTATGGGTCAGTTATAATAATGAAACTTTTAATTGTGTTATATTTTCAGTTATTTACAAATAATAAATAAATAAATCAAACGTCTGTTTGTCCTAGAAGATATCAAATAATTGTTTTCCCATATCTTTTCTCACCTTCCAAAATTGAGGTTGTGGTATAATGCAATGCAAAAAGGTTCTTGCCTCACTTTAGAAGTTGCCACCTTAGCAGTGCAGTTTAACGTGAATAAAATTGGTGTTATATTTTTCAGTCACAATATAAGAGTCAATAACGTCCAGCCTGGGGTTGTGGATACCGCAATAGCGTGCGATATTTTAAAGGCAACATATGCCAACAATTGTCCTATGAAACGCATTGGACAACCTCAAGGTATTCTATTTTCAAACTGTATTTTAGTAAGGAAGGAATATAAGTATAAGTTGGTAGTAGGTGGTGGTAAATCAAATCAAATCAAATTCTTTATTGTTCATTGACATGAGACATGCATGGAACATGGTCATATATTATAGAACCGATTAATACTAGACAGAAGAATACAACATCACACATTTAAATAACAGTTAAAAACAGTTTAAAATAGAAAATAGTACAACTTAAACTACAAAGAATCTTATCTATATCGTCCACTAGGCTGGAGCACCGATCACCAGTTCGTTTAATGGAGTAGAATGCTTGTCTTATTAGGTATTTTTTAAGTTGTTTTTAAAAGACGTCTCAGTCTCGCACGCTGTGATACTAGAAGGCAAAGCATTAAAGATTTTAGGGCCCATATATGACATTGATTTTTTAAATGTATTATTATGGTGTTGCGGAATGATTAGAGCATCTCTGTTTCTTGTAGAATACACGTGGTTAAATGATGGGAAGGATTGAAGGTTCTTAAATGTAAATGTGGCAACCGAATATATATAAAGTATGTGATGGCAATGTCATTAGGCTTTCCCTAGGGAAAACCTCCCGACAGCTCTCACGATGACCCAGACCACACATCAGTCGAACAGCCTTCTTCTGCAGTTTAAAAACCCTAGTGATCAACCTACCTGAAGCCGTCCCCCAGAAAATCAATCCATATGTTAAAATGGGCACAAAGTAACCAAAGTACACCAGCCTAACAGTATCTCTAGACAGAAAACTTGTTAGGTACCTTAAAGAGTAAATGCTGGCACCAAGTCTATGACAGACATGACTGATGTGATTTGACCAGTCAAATCTGGAATCAATGTGGAGTCCCAGGAAGCAGACCGTTGAAGAATGCTCGATAGGTATATTGTCAAGGAGAGTAACTAACGCACTCTCATTCTTGTGGGGTCTAAAGTGGACTATGAGGTTTTTTTCAAGATTGAGAAATAAATAGTTAGCAGAAAACCAAGAACTAAGACTCTTGAGTGAAAAAGCCAGCTAGGTGGAAAGAGATTGAGCTGTGTCAGCTTGAATAAGTACACTGGTGTCGTCCGCATATTGCACTAAGTGGCCCCTCACGGATGAGTTAAGGTCATTCACGTATATATTAAATAAAAGAGGGCCAAGAATTGAGCCTTGCGGCACACCAACCTTGACCGGTAAGAGAGCAGACCTACCCCTACCCCTTTGTTGGTGATCTCAACAAACTGAGAGCGACCAGAAAGATAGGAACGAAACCACTCTAGAGGGATGCCTCTAACACCGTACATTTCCATCTTGTCCAGGAGACGTTGGTGGTTGACGGTGTCAAAGGTACGGGAAAGATCACAAAAAATGCCCGCAGGTAAACTTCCTTAAAAAATATCACCTATTTTTGCCTCGAAGTTTTTTGACTGAGGCAGGATTTCTCATGGGAGGGGGGTTATAAAAATTCACTGTATATGCACCGTTGATCGCCAAACAGACTGTTTTCAGTTTTAATATAGCTTTTTCAGAAAAATAACGATAACGCAATGGAATGTTGAGTTTAGCTCCAGTTCAACTTCCTCTTAGTCCATCGCATCGTCTAGAATCTGTCGCTGTCACAGACTTCAATCCTTTAATCTGCAGTCATGATCGTCTGAGGAGTTCCAAAAATGTGTGCCGAAGAAATACAAAACGAACTCTTTACATAGTTTCCACATAAGATTTCCACAACCTCAGACTACTAAATAAATTGTAATATAGGTAAACAGATATTCTCATTCATCAGGTGCAAAACTGAGTACATTATGTTTACTAAGAGGAAAGTTAACAGGAACTAAACTCAACATTCAAATTGAATCAACCCTTCCCACCATTGCTCGAAATTTCACATTGTTAGCTTTAAACCGTTGATTGTACGTACCCTTGTATTTTGGAAACAAAAACCAATATCTCGTTTATACACTAGCTTTATTTCATATACTATTCGTTTTAATAGTCTTATTAGTTTATAAGAAGACCAAGACATAAACAGAATGAAGTGTTAAATTGTACATGTAATAAAAGCTGTGTTAAAAAGTGATTTGTGCCGGTTTGATAAGAGATGCAACCCGGGTTTTTTTAGTACACCAGAATTTCCGTTGGACTTTTTACCCAGACCTGATAAGACACCTTTTGAAGAAGACAATAGTGGTTTGTGGTAGCAGATAAACCCAGGAAGGGGCTAGACAGGCGTTTGGGTCCGCCAAGATGTATAGCAATGACATACAGTAATGAGCTGAGCGATGAGTGACAGGAGAAACGTCTCATGGCGGTGAGTTACGGATCAGCGGCACCGTGTGGAGCCGCCCTGCCGGCCACATCTTTCATGGCCAGTGCAGAGATTTTTCCGTATGTACAATAAAAACATTAAGAACCCGGTGACAGAGCACTGTAGTTGGATGTATTTTCAAATCCACAAAAAACTACTTTTAAACTAAGTTACCATTGAGCTCAAACGCTAACCGCCCACCGCTTACCGCTCGTGTAGTGGCAGAAGCCTAAGTCATCCAAGCTATGTTTTCTAAAAATAAATCTAAAATGACCCATTTAAAAATCTTTGTTGAGTTTTCCTTGGATCGGTATAGTTAACTCTAACTCATTGGCGAGTTAAAAAATGATAAAGAAGAGTTAAAATGGCGATCTGTTGACACCAAGCTAATGATAACTCAAATTCTTTACAAAGAAGACCAACACAAGTTCTTACAACGAATGCAAGAATATTAAACAAAATTAATAAAAAGCAAGAAGAAAATTAAAAACACACATCACATCATCACTGCTAACGCAGTGTTTATTACTCTCTATATAAAGGATTTGTAGGAAAATTTAATTATCTAAAAGGTCAGTGTGAAACAGTCTTCAAGTTACCTCAAGAGTTAACTTTATATCCCATGTAAGAACAAAAAAAGAAAATGTTCAAGGTACTCAGAAAGCGGAATGATGTATTACAAAACACTTGTTAATTGAAAATTCGGTTTGAATTATATTTTGTTAGCGTTTTGTTTGAACTGGTCAAGCATTATATTTAAGCAAGTTATTTATTTAAAATTATGAGTCAATGAGATTAGTTTTTATTAATCAATACAAAATTGTTAAAATCACTGCTTCTGCTGAATGTGTTGACATTTAATACATTACTTATAAATCGTTTAAAATACTTTTAAGTAAAAATGTATATAACTTACAGTATGTAAATTGCATTGGAAATTTGCACAAAATTAATTTTCCAATGTAAACATTCCCTAATAATCTTATCCTTGTCGTATTCATTGAAAGGAATTGTAGCTAACCTGTATTGCTAGCTAACATTTATCCAGTATAGTTTTTGCGAATTTCTATTATTTGTAAAAAATTCATAAAACCTCACTTTTCTCACACTGTGTTATGGCGTGAAACTACCTATGTTACGTTAGTTTTGTTGTAGCACGAATCCATCTAAACCTTACTTTACTTGTTGCTCACTCTCTCAGTCTAGTTGCTTATGGCGAGAAATAAGCTAACCTAACTTTTATTCCCACAAATTATTATAACCACCTAACCTCACTTTTTCGTACGACGTTTTATACTGTGGTGCACTAAGAAGAATAAAAATTACGGTAGCACCTGTAGTATGAAATTGATTTTCTTCCTACTTTGTATTCAAGTAAAAACGCAAACAGCTTTAATAACAATTAGTTAACGAACTGTATTCAGAGCTTTGCACAGACTAGTTATCTCTATTAAGCTTTTATTGTGAATTTGAATATGAATCGATTTTGAAATAATATTGTGTTTGTTTGCAGAGATAGCGGAAGTGATTGTTTTCCTTGCGTCAGAACGAGCCTCGTATGTAGGAGGAGGTCAATATCCCATTTCTGGAGGAGCTCTATGACACCCAAGCAACGCAGAACTAATAATGAAAAGCAAATGTTTGTAGTAACTAAATGTATACTAGTATGCAAAAACATACTGTTTCTCTGCCTTATTAAAATATATTCCACATGTATAATTCAACTAAGGTGCCATGTTAAATATATATAAACTTACATTTTTTTTTACTCAGTATACTACAGTACACTAATCTGTTTACAACTGAAGTATGAACCCCAAACATCCCCCGAGTAACTTTGAAGGCAGCAATGTTAGTTATTAGACCATAATCAATGTACTCTGTCCTTTCTTACTACTATAGCTAGATTTGGGTCCTAATCTGTCTCAAATGTACATAAAACAACAGGTCAACTGACACCCAAACCGACCCAAATGAAAGATTTCTTTGCATTCTTGATGTAAATAATGGTAATAGCTAGAAAAAAAAACACATCTTCAAGTATCCAAGAGGAAATACATAGAAATTCAATGTATTCAATGTATCTATGGGGTAAGAAATGCTTAATTGTAAAACATTATTTTCTGAGTTCCTTTCTTTGTTATTGCTGTATAATAGATTGTATTAGAATGAACGCTAAATGTTACAGCATATGCCAGGTAAGTTAAGGTCATTCAAAGAAAAATATAATATATCAGGCAACTTATTCTGTCTCGTTACAAATGACTCCTACAGGAGAGCTTTCTGGGACACTGATATATACTCAGAAACTTCCCACAGAAATTCTGTGGTAACTCATAATGATTTGTAAAACTTCAATCTCCGCACTCAATCCTGTACCGTTTTTCCAGGACAGATTTTTAATTTTCCTCCAATCGGGACGTAATCCTAAGCCAAACATGAACACAATATGTCCTAGTATTTCTGAGATAAATTGAAGCAATTTTAAGGAAACGGCATTTGTGTAAGATGCTTTATCTGGCTTGTTCATGCAGTTTAATGTGTAAAACTTCCAAAGTATTTTCCTGGCCAAATACCTGTCTAATCCTTAAAACGAGGTGAAGACCTATTTTGTTAAAAATCGTTAAAATCGGTTAAGTACTTTCAGAAACATCGGTTGACATGCTAAAAACATAGACAAAGGTCGAACTGTATAAATTATTCCTTTTTGAGTCCGTTTTAAAATATTAATGATGTTGCCATTGAAAATTACATTTTTTAGTTTACTCTATATTATACCCAAGGAATTGCACATGTATGAGCACTTCTAGTTCAAGTGTATTATATTATTTTCGACATAAATTTTAGTATATTTCTGGCCATATCTTTGTAATTTTCTCTGGTCTTAGAATTCTTTGTGCCATAGTTGATTTTGCCTTTGCCTTGTTTCATGATCAAGAAAATATATATACGTGCATATGTCTGAGAAGCTTAATTCTGTCAAAATACAATTAAGATGAATTTTTATCAGTCTTTAATTTTATCGTAAAATGTAGATGGTTACTTTGTATTTGATATTACAGCACTGAACAAGCACGTCAAAGAATAATTAATTTCAATTGTTTGATCTGGATAATTTCAAACTCTGAGTTCGACGAAGGTTTCAGAAAAAGGCTGAAATAATAAGTAATGTTACTATGAAGCTTCCACTATTATTTCAAGACTATAAATTGTAAACAAATATAGAATAATGGTTCAATAAATATAAAACACACACACACAGACAAATATTGTAATTATTAAATTATAACTAATGACAATCTATGGTGAGATATATGTATATATCTAGCATATAATTTTATCTGCAACTGTGTTATTATAGTATAACAATATTTAACCAAGGCAGATCATACACTTGAAACATTTCCAGGACTTAATATTTACGTACTTGAATGTGATTTTCATATTTTCAATCCATAGGATATCATAACATCGAGTCATGATTGCAACTGAATGAGAAATTATTTTAAATACGCTAAAAAAAATAAGGTCGATTGGAAGATATCAAGTGTAGTGTAGATAGAGTAAAAACTGAAAACTCAAGCGAAATTAGAATCAGCTGACGGTAATCTGCTTTGGAGATATCTGGAAAAGCTTTGATTACTTAATTATAATTACTTTAGTTCACTAACCCTTTTATTTATCAACAACTATTATTATTTATCCTTTTTCAGAAAATTATAAAATGCTCTTAGAATATTGTAATTGCTTGCATTTTGCTTGTATAAGAAACGACAACAAGAAGTTTCAACACATTACTGTCAGGATCCAACCTAAAGTTTTATACCCGACCTGAAGTGATCAAACATGTTATGAGTTAAACGTTGTTATATGATTTAGTAACAGAGAAGATTGAAACAAATAAAGGTATGGATTCCTTATTTATTTTTACTGTTGGATATGTTTAAAAATAAAATATAAAAATAACACTATTAAAGTTTAAGTTTTTAAGACCAAAAAGTTCCGTCAAAAAACGAATGTCTCACCAAATGATGTAGCGATAACAGGATTTGGGACTTATGCTTTCGCTTTATGCTAAAAACAAGAATACTAAGTTTCGAGGATTGAAATCTATTATCTTCATATAAAAACTGCAAGGTTAAGCAAATACCAGAAACAAAAAGTAACAATGGCGTGCTAATAAATTCACCAAAGATAAAAATTTGACAAAATACGTTTATGCCGAAATTTTAAGATAAGATAGGCTGTATCTAAAACTAAAACTAAACAAATCAAAAAAATAAACTGAAACAGAAAGTATATCACCTCGCAAAACAGACTAATATAGACTGCGAAACCGAGCAATTGACGTCCACTTTTAATGTAAATACATAAAAACCTAATGAAATTTCATAACAACGCCTGTTTGTGCTGTGAAATAGTTTGTACTTTAGTTAACCTTTGGATTTTGAGTTCTTTATTTAACTTAAGTTATACGACTTGTATCTGCTTTAAATTTACGCAGTATAATTTTTAAATCTAATGAGTATACTGCATAGAAAATCACTCAGAGACAAAGGTAAGCACTAAATGGATAATATTTATCATAACAGACGTCAAAACAAACAAATACAATTTTAGTGTACGCACAAGTAAGTTATGTATGTATTCTGACAGTCTGCAGATAAATTCCTGTTCTTTGCATGTAGGATATTAATTTAATTTGTTATATAATCCTATAACTATCTTTCCGCAAAATGATTCCACAAATTTGCATGTGAACATTCAAAGGAATGTTTATAACTGATTCCTGATTTTAGGGAGACATTTGGAAGGATTAAAATTACAACAATGAAAACAAATTTATGAAGAAAAAGAGATATTTACACATCAAACCTGGCCCAAATTATTCAAATGTTTTTTATATTAAAGAGAAGATAAATGCAAAGTTTTGTTTGGAAACTGCCGCAGGACAACAATTATTGCAACTCAATAAATTTCATCAGCGCCAGAGGGAGGCTTAGCGTGGGTGTGACTCGGTTATCCCTCGTCACGCTGGTTTCTGTTGATTCCTTAATCAAATCGACTCTCTCATTCTGTGAGGAGGTTAGAATTCTGAGCAATCATTGTTTTACGGTATATTATACATTTTATGTTGATTTATGTTTATGGATGATGTATAAACCGAATGAATGGTTACAATTATACATGCTCGAGAGAAATACACACACACAAATATATATCTGTATATATATATATATATATATATATATATATATATATATATATATATATATATATTTTTAATTGTAGCACATTCATACGGTAAGTGAGAGATCCGGGTTCGAGTCCCGGCGGAGCAAGTACTTTTTGTGATTCAATGTTTATTGAAATTAAATTATGCTATTGCCACTTATACAAATTTAATAATAAAAATGTATATATATATATATGTATGTTCATATATATATATATATATATATATATATATATATATAGTGATCGATTGTACTGGAGAGGCCGGAACAGGGCTGGCCTACTCTACTTTTAAGTCCTGACTGAGATAAAGTGCACGGAATCCCTTTTCATTATCTCGTCAGGTGAAGGTTTTTACCCCCAATCTAACCCTCCTGAATATCCTGTCACTTCGGAAGCAAGTGTAAAGATCCTTTTACGAATAAGTGTAATGAGAGGTATCTAATCTTCTTTACCGAAGAAAACGAGAAAACACTAGTTTTTCACTCGAATGATCGATCTATTTCAACTTATTCTTAGATGGCGTTGAAGAGAAGCAAACGAGAACATCAATACAGGTTTGCGTTAAGTTGCGTTTTAAGCCCAACATAAATAAAAATATTTGTTAAGTTACATTGAAAGTTTATTTTTATGCATCACGTAAAATTCTAATACAATATCATTGAGATTAATTAATTTGAATATTAAAAAAAAGGGACACTAGAACAGTTTTGCAACGCGTTTGTTCATTATTTGCTCCACAAAAAAAGGTTCACAATCCACACTGCTACTTTAAATACACACGTAAAGCATTGGTTCTTGTTGAGGTATAAAATATTTCAGTGAAATTCCGTAACACTTTAAAATTTGGTTTAGGCTATTGCGATGTTAAAACAAGGTCATTAGTAAACAAGGAAATACATAATATAGTTAGTTCGGTGCTTAGTGAGTCGAGGTCTAAGACCTAAAATATAATGATATATTTAAATTTGGAGAAATCAAAAATACGTAGTAATTTTATAAAACTTTCCTTTTTAACACTTGTAAAAATTACAAATGATTTTATATCTTTTCCTGTATTCCAGATCCAAATAGAATTTTCAAATATAGTCGATATAGAGTAATACTGAATAAAAAAATCAATTTTTAAACTACGTTTTACAAAAAAATGTATATTTTATGAATTTACTGTATGAATTTAATATGTTATCCTGTTTTTCAGTATACTGTGTCCCATTTTTAGTTAGTTAAAAGACCTGCTACACGTATTCTACCCTGAAAAACTCTCGTTGTAAAAATATAGCAGTGTTTATTAAAGTTATATTTTGTTTTGACCAGATAATGAGTATGCCAATTCACCTGGGTTGCACTATATTTTTTTATTTTGTGACCTAAGTGTCTCTGGAATCTTTTGTTTTACATTTGTATTAGACCTTTCTAGGACTTATTATTAGGTTCAAAGTGTAGATGGATATTTTCTTCATATTGACAACCAAGCAAACTCTGCTATAGCACTGAAAATATTTTAGATCAAAAGAAGATTGTAAGAGATGTAAGTAGACCCTTTTTTGATAGAGAATGTTTATTAGACTTAACATTTTTCTACGTAGACAAGAATGAGTTCTTTTATTGGTGCATAACCAACAACAGGAATTGTGTGAGCGTCATTGAAGCTAATCTCTCAGAGACTGGTATAACTCCTCTTTTGTCTGCCAGATGGAGGATGTAAACGTTTCTTTAACGTATGTAACGTTTCAGAGTGTATGTCTGAATATCTTTACGCTGGACATCTAGAGAATGAAATGAGCTGCATAAATATGGCATATAAAGTTTAACGAAGCTTTCTACGAGACACGTGTTGTGGCGTTCCCTTAAATTGTTTATTTAGATTACTTTAGAACGAGAGGGAAAGTAGGGTTGAAACGGGACCGAAAGGACTCAAAACTTTAAGTTTTAGATTTTACAAGATGAAAGTGAGAGCTTCACTTTTATGAATTAATTAATAACATCAACTATTTAGAAGGAGAGGATAGAAATGGGTGGGCTGCAATCAAAATTAATAGGCTGACTTCATATGGAGTGTTTTTGATGTTGGTTTACCATTATACTCCATTAATTATATTTTTATAGCGCAAAATTTTCAAGACTTAATAACTGTAAATATAATGAAATTGAACGACTAACTTATACTACAGGAGTAAATTACACGTATAAAGTCAATCTACAAGAAATAGGGTCGTACGCCTAATAATAATAATAATAATAATAATAATAATAGAATAACATGTTAGGAAGGATAACAGTAATTAATGCTGAAAGGTTTTTTATTTTGGCATTATATTTTATGAACTAAAATGTTTATTTCACCTAAAATACTATTATTTTAATCTACTTAAATTTAAAGGTTATTAATCTTTTAAATTTGTAGCCCATTTGATACCTAAACATGGAATAAACCACAGGAAATTATGCGTGTAGAAATTTCTATTACAAAAACCTTCCATTGATCCGTTATAAATTTATAACTTTAAAATTCTTTGACTCATATCTCTCATTTAACAAAATAGTGCTTTGGGTGAATAAATCCATTGTTTTGTTTCTAAAAAGTAATATCACGTATTAAAAATGTATATAGATTTATATTGTAACAAATTACACCAAATATGGATATAAAATGGAATTTATTTGATATAGTTCATGTCCAAAATTATTCCCTAGCCACATCAGTGAGTTTTCAGAGGCTTTTAGTAGTGTAAAACATATAATTGGAAATAACATCTGTACGTAGTTTCGCACGGTTTATTTTAGTTGTTCTCAGTGGCGATCTCTGTACTTGTGATCAGTAAATGCTTATGTCGTCTTGTCAGTACCATTCCAGCACAGCATCACAGGAGACTTTAGGGCCTGGCTGTAGACAACAATCGTAGCAGTAAACAGGAGCCAGCTAAGACGATATTATCGAGTAGTAAAGTATTATAGACTACGGAATTGTTATGGTGCTGTAAAAGCCAATTTTATTGTTACGTTGCATGTATTTATACAGGCAATTCTAGTTTTCCTTGTATAATTAGCTCTGGCGGGGGGGGGGGGATGAAATATTTCAACCAAGTAAATATTGTAAGGTTTGTAAGGTTGGTTTAAATTAAGGTTGTGAGATATTATAATATCTTGTGAGCAAGGGCTGTTGTGAGAGGATTTAAATATAGGTTAGATTGGCAATACAACACCCTCAAATGAACCAACACATATTTTATTTGTGATAGCATCTCATTAGAGCATTATAAAAGCATCTCATTTAAATAAGAGCATTATATTGATTAAAATTGTATATAACAATGGATCTCATCGACCAACATATTGAACACAAATTTTAATACCTTAATACTTTGAACACATGTTTAATATTAAATTATTCATTAAAATGTATGTTTAATTTAATTAACTATAACATTTACTAGTAATTTTTGTAGTGTTGCAACAAACATTTATTCATGAACTAACGTGAGAAAAATTTCTTTTAAAATATCTAAACATTTACATAAATTTAAATGATTAAAACAAATGAGTGACTTTTCGACATTTAAATTAAATATATGAAATAAGAAAATATGAATTTCAATATTAAACTATTCATTTTATTTCTACACATTATAATCCTTTCTTTTTCATTATTTAGGTACAGGTACCTTGGAATTGTAAATGATTAATGAACCCTGATATATAAATACTAAGTTACTAAAATTACTTACATTTTATTGCACTTCACCCTTATTACGCCTAAAAGATATTTCCCCGCACACGAACACAAGCACTGACACTCCCGAACGTCGCTTTTCGAATCCCGTCCTCGACTTCCTCCTCTCCTCCTTGTTCTTCATTTTTGATGTTCTCCCGCCAGCTCATGACCACGTATCTGCCAAATCTCTCCATCATAATTAATTGGTGAGTACCAATTTTTTCATATCAGCATGGTTGTCCCTTACATCGTCGCATGATTTTTAGAAATAAGCATTTCCGCTGCTTAAACAAGCATTTCCTGTTTGTTCATCATCGGTGTCTGGGCGGATGTGCGTATCCACTTACATCCGGAGGATGTTTGTATCGAATTGTAATACAAGACTTCCTTTCCAGCAACTATCTGTACATTGATTCTATGAATTTTGTTATACTAATAATTACGTATGTCTTACAATATGGAAATCATGCAATAAAATAACTATGGATCTAACTGTATATTTACAACATTACCTAATATATAATGTAAACGTATAATGTAAATGTATAATTTAATGTGATATAATGTATGCTTTGGTTCATAATAATGTCTAGATAATGTCATATTTTGACCTATAATCGTGCTATCGTTTTCTGATATTTTTTATTAGCTCTTCAACACACGCTGCAAACTGCCGTCCGCTCTTGACCATTGTGTGTCTGTTGATTGTGTCTGTAAAATTGAAGGTAGCGTCTGAGGTGTACGGATTTATCATCCCTTTACCAACTCGTGTATGTTTGTATACACTAAAATTCTGAATTCGTATAATTTTTAGTAGGCTAATTACACTTTAATACAGTTAAATAAAATTTTAATACAGTTTTCATTTGATTTACTCTCAGGATGGATTTATCGCTTTTAAACTAGTAGTAAAACCATTGCTCCTAAAAAATCAACATTACCTTTCCTCTGAGCTACATACAGTGAATATAGTGCAAGTTAATCGTGAACTGTGTCTATCATCAAGTGCCAATATGCTATATTATCTAGTGACAACCCCATAGGCTGTCCAGGTGTGTGTGTGTGTGTGTGTGTTTGAACTCAATGCGCAGTACTGTGTGGGGACGAAGACATCTTTCTGAAGTTGAAGCTCATTTTATAATTCTAGTGAAACCTTATTACTGAAGTTTACCCCGTTCTCTTCCCAAACCCACATTTTATTTGTACCGTTGCACTAACTTAGCGTACTCTATTCTGTTTTCCCGTCGTAGTTTATATTTATCTCCTTTAATTTACGATATTTATCAATACTACCTACCTTACAAGTTTTATTACCTATTACAATGAGAAATTAAAAACATTCGCCTTATTACAATTATTCAATGGTCTAATTACATGGTGAATATTACGATAGATACGCTTTCCTGAGAAATGTTAAGAACACTGAGTAATGTGAAGTAGTCTGATAATGAAGCAGAAGTTTCTTTTTGTGAACCTAACTTGTAAGTTTAACACGAAACTTACAATGGTCTAACCACACGAGTGGTTGCAGATGTTTTCTTGATGTTGGATGGTTGTATTAGATTTTTCGTCTGGATGATAATAATAGTGAATTAAAGATTTATGTAAACAAGGTTAATTTGTACATATGAATACCATGGACATGTTTCAAATAATTCCGATTTACAAGTTGGCTATCATAAATGAGACCTCTTACGTAAGATTGTTTATTTTTAGGTAAGGTTACATTACGTGAACGAGTCCAAATCAGAAACTATGGGGGTCCGGGAATATTATAACTTAAAAAGACTTAGTTAAGAAAAGAGAACAAAGAAAAAGCTTCTTCACGTAGTATGACATTTGTAAAGTGTAACTGATTTTGGCAGATAAATAACAACAAACATTTAATATCGTCTGTTTAAATGTGTATAAATTATTATACTTATTATTTTTTTCGTTAATAGATAACTAAAAAGACATTTACTACTCGTATATACTGATCAAGCCGAGTCCATGAATGTAATGGATAATGGAGTGTTAAGAGAGTAGTCCAGTAGTTTTTACGTGATTCAGTAACACAGATATAAACACAAAGATAGACAACATTACAGTTTAATACATCAGTATAGATTACGAAAATATTTTGTATTTCGAACAAACTGAAAAAAAATTAAAATAGATTCTGTGGAGTAAACCATTATTTAACCTTACATTGGTTGAAAATGTGAAATGTGATAATTAGGATTTTGGTGCAACATTTTTTGATACCTGGGAAAAACAACTTATGCAGCAGTCATTTTTAGAAGTATAATAATTAAATATTAAAGCACATTAATACTATGTAAATTCTGTATAGATTAAAAATGACTGAACAAAACTGGTGAAAACAAAAGCATGAAACATATTATATTGAAATTCCGGTAGCACTAAATGTAACGGTTATGATGAAGCTTGAAATAGTTTATTTTATTGCTCTTTTACATTTCCTGTGTTATGTTCCAAGAAGTCTGGAACTTTCTGCGCTACTTTCTTATTCAAACTCAACTCACAATTCTATCTTCTCTTCCTTACTTCTCAGACAGTTTTTATTACTTATATTAATGCTTTATCCATTAGTTTATGTTATTTGTGGTGTAATTAAAAATGACATAAAAATGAATTGTTTAACATCCAATAGCAAGAAAGACGTATTTAATGTTTTAAATGTGTTTGGAGAATATGAACTAGTAAAATATAATCTAGAATATAAACTTTAGGCCAATCAACCTGTGCTCCTGATGACAAGTTTTACATTTTAATAATCTAAACAGTATTCTACGATCCACATCATGGAAGTTATTAGTTTTAGTCTTCAGATGTCACATAATCCATTTTCAGACTATCCTTAGCGCCCTACCTGCGCCGCATTTATGTGCAGTGACCCCACAGGATGCGAGTTTGAAAGTCTAGTATCGTAGGAAGCTGCCCAGATAATTTTTTCAAAGTCATGTAGATTTACGTAATTAAAGAAATTATAGATCGGTTTCTAACATTAAATTCACTTGTGTGAATGCACCTTTGACTAAACAGGTTTTCTTGCGGATCAGAAAATCTATCGTAAATATAGCCAAGACTAATCCTACTTAAAAAAAAAACCATTCTCCAAAAACATTCATTTTTATATTCATAATAAGAGCTTGTTCTATGCCATATAATACAAAAATATCAGTTCTCGTTTTCTTATTTTTCAAAAGTACATTATCTCTTTCACTATTTTCAGACTAACAAAATTTGATTTTTGTCTGTCCGTACGCATAATAAATATCAAAAGAACTAAGATAGAGGGTTGAAATTTGACGTTTAACTTGTGGTATATGTACCACTCTACATCGCTCATGATAATGGTACATGTTGTCCAAGACTTCTGATATCCGTTAGTCAAATAGTGACTTTCGTCACAGAGTCCTTGTTGGTGTTATCTATGACAAAAATAAGAATACACAGATATGAAACCGTGGATATTGTGAAGATTGAAAACGTGATATTTTTCAGTATCTGATCAACATATAGCATGAAGTTACTTTATTGAATCGATTGGTTTCACACAAAGCTTGAACATTTTAGCTTAATCTGCAATGTCAGATGCTAAACAGTAAAGGACCTTCTCTTACTGTACTTGACTTTGATTACTGATTATCATGGGATAGAAAGAGTATGAATAGTTAAAATTTCACTGTTAACTCACAATACTGTGTGTCTGTTTAGAGCACATACTTTATAGATTTAAAAATAACTTTCCAAGTAATTTTTTTCCTGAAATTTAAAACGCAGTTCCTGCATAACAGTGTGATAAAATGAAATTGACTGCTTTTCATAATAAACACTTATATGTACTTAAGTGTTTAAGTGTTAAGAGTATTTGCGTATTCATAGGATACTGCTCTTAAAATACAGGGCATATATTCTGCCACCTGACAATCAAGAGATGTTTAACAATGAATAAGGCATTTTTATATTGTTTTACTCAAGTAAACTCGTTGTGTGTCGGATTCCGTATAAAAGTTTTATAAGGAAATGTTACGATAAATGTATTAAATGTAAGATTTAAGATATAGTACGTTTAACATTAGCTACTAAACTGTTTAATTGGCTGAGCGTTTAATGCAGTTTCTCCCAACAGTTGATAACAAAAGCAAAAGCATGTCTCTGTTCGTGTTTGTACGTCTCTATAAACGATATCTTTAGATTGAGTTAACTTGAACGGCTGAAATTCTGTGTAATTACTACTACTGAAAGTGGTAATCATCGGTCCACTGGGAGTTACTCTCCGTTTCTAGATGTTGTCTACTGTGGGTCGAACACGAAGGCTTCCCACACTGACCCACAGTATGGCCTCATGTCTCAGTACATTTTTCCAACAAACGCCACATTTACAGTTAGTATTTATAAATAATTTAGCTACTTTCGATTTAGCGATGGAGTATCCAAAGAATTTTGTAACGATGTAGTGGTACGTACGATTCAATAAACGCCTAATATAAATTGTATGGTTCCAGTGGTAACACAGAACCATGAAAGTATATAATGAATCTCTCCGTCAGTCAGCGAGAAAAGAGTTGAAAGACAAAGTAAACAAGGGCTAGAGATCAAGTGAAGTATGTCTGGAGTCAAAATAAGAATTGACGTCAATAATTGGCTGCTAAATTTGACAGTGACAGATAGAACTCGAGGGAAATTTGAAACAAACAGAACTCTGCTTTGGAGACATCTGGCAAAGCTCTGTTCATTTCTCTACACCGAAATTCTAGTTCGCAATAAAATATACATGAGCAAGGTGTTGAAATTTCTATAAACATTTGTCTGTCACTTTTAAAATCCTGTCGAATTATAGTATATATATATATATATATATATATATATATATATATATATATATATATATATATTATTTTATTCTTAAAATAATATAAACTTACATTTCTTGAAATTTGAAAACATTTATCCCTTTTTCAATTTACTTAATTTATTTAATTTTGGAACCTTTTCGTTAGCACTTGAAAATACATTTATATTTTAGAGCCTACATGACTAGATGGATGCTGCTATTCAATTTTAAATCCTTTTAAGCTTTGGGGAAAGTCTCTAATATAGAAAAGTGCAAACACATTTACATAGGAGTTTTTGAAGTTGTTGTTAGATAAAAGTCAGTACTATAACTTGTATGCTTTATAAAAGTTTGTTCAGGCAAAGCTTTGAATAGAACATTTGGTCACATATTTTTTATACTTTAAAATGATTTATAATCGATACATTTAACAAAGTAGACATACAATGTTAAGAATTTCTTTATTTTTTTATTTTTATGCAATGTTATATGGCTACTTAATCAATTTTTATCCAATAAACACCACACTCCTACATGGGGTGAGTGTCATGGAAAACATAAACACAAGCCTACGTCAATACACTTGATTTGGAAGAGTTTTATATATATATATATATATATATAACTTTATATTGTATTACATTAAAATATAAAGAATAATATATTAATATTAAATTTACTGACTCTAACTAGTATGCTTTAAATGTGCGAGTATAATTGTGTATATTTTAAATAAAATTATATATTTTAGTTTTAAAAATAAATATCTAAATTTATTAAATAATCATAATTGTAATACTTGCTAAAATCAAATTGGCAGGCCCCAAAAACATAGATTATATTTATTTTCTTATTTAACATTCAGTTAAGGACCAAATTTTCAAAATTTTAGCTGAATAAAAATTATTTAATAGCATGAGCATCCCATATTGTTGAAGTAATCAGGAATCACAAGAATATACACTGTACATATATGGGTGAAATACAACCCATAAATGTGATTTTTGAAATTAAAAAAATAATTTATGTATCATTCCGATGATTGAATAAAAAGCACTTTTCCTTAATAAGCAGCATAAACATGTTAAATTTATTACTGGTGTTATTTTCTGTTTCGGTGTTAATGCTAATTTTGCCTAGGCAGTTGACTTGAACTATAATTCTCATTAATAATTTTCAGCTGTTTTATTATTTAAGACTGAGTTTATAACACAATAATAATACAACACAATCATGTAATTACAAAGAGACAACAGTGTTTTGTTGCGAATATTAAAAGAATAGTTTAGATTTTTTAGTTGGTGTTACATTAAAAAACAAAAAAAAGGATTCCTTATTTCAGTAAAGCTAAGAGGATACGTTTTTAGGATAAATGGTTTTCATTAATGTGAGTTTGGATGTAGCCAATTCGTTTCTCGTGTACTTGTGTATTGCTAAATATATGGACAGTACGAATACATATTCGGGGTTATAGGAATCTTTGCTTTAGAATCCGGAGCTGACGGCTTAATTTTCAGGAGTTACAGGACTAATGCAGCTTTCACACCTGGCGGATTCGGTACTATCAGACCCACTCGTTGTAGAGAAGCACGTAGAAGGAAATGTCTTTGTTTTCACTACGTATCCAGATCTAGGAGGAAGTGGAGGTAATACATGATTAACGATATGGGGTTCGTTGCCGAGATATAGTTATGTTCAATTTAGTGTTCAAAATTACATGAAGCAGTGCAGAATTTATTTATTTATATTAAGCGGCAAATATAGAGTGGAGATATTGGAATTTTCCAAATAATACAGCTTACATTAAAATATACACTGGAATATCATCGGGCCCTGTCAGGGTTCCAAATGAGATTCCTCTTAGAGTCCTTTGAAACATGATGTGAGACGAAATGAATTTAAAAAATGTCGTTTCTTGCAACAACATTCACATATTTCGTTCGTGGTGGAATATGAAATTTTGTTTCAAGTGACAAAAATTTCAGATCAAAGAGCAGCGACGTAGACTATAGTGCAGTGATTGAGATTTTCAAATAAAAATAACATACCTCAGATATAAGTTCATATTGTAGATGTAAGTTCAGTTTTCAGCTTGATATATATGTATAAAAGGTATATGGTTCGTTTTATATTCATATTAACTAAGGGATATGACAGCTAAATTGCTCAAATGTTAATAAATTCTTTCTGAAAAATTTGGTGTCACCATATTAAACGCCTTATCAGATACTTATAAACCATCGTAAGAGTTAAATTTTACATAATAACTACATTAACTATGGCTAGAACGGTATTGTACGGTAGTTTAACTAAATTTATTGTATTTAGACCGGTATTGTACAGTAGTTAACTACTACTATGGAAAGACCGTATTCTTTAATAGTTTAACGATGTATTATAGCTGGGCAGTTATTTTATAGCAGTTTAAACTCAACATTTATTGACTGAATGGTGAACTATGCACGGTTTAAGACTGTCTATTGAACCAATTCATTTTTGTAGTTTGTAGTTCCACAAATCATAGCACGTAGGATAACACCGGTTGTAATTGTACCGTAGTTGGGCCTGATTAATTGTAATAGCACATATATAAACCTGTTATACAATCAAAGTGTCATCCAAAATTTCCAAGAAACAAAAAAAAAAAAACATATAATTTAACAGAAAATATTATGTTCTTAGTTATTTATTCTAGTTGGTATTCGGAAAATAAATATTTCATAATCATATAATTTATAACGTGACAGATGCCTAAACATTTATTAGAATAAACTAGTTCTCTAATAACATTCGACATACTACACAAATGGTACTGTAACTTGCGCTAAGTCAAGTCATTGAATGATATGCCATAAGCATATCTTAAAATCAATAATAATATAATATTATGATAAGGATATGTTATTTCACCATGTTTTTATAACTGATTTTTAACTTATGCAAATCTTAAACAAGAATTGTTTTACAGTAGAAAAACAAACATAGACAATCTTAGAATCGAAAGCCTATAAGCTGATATATTTATAAGAGCTGGACCGATTCATAAGTGGATATTTTACTATCTCTTTCGTTAAAACTAACATTTATAATATGTGAAAAATTGTAAAAAATTAAAGAAGATTCTCTTATTATGTGCAGTCAATATTATTCTTTATTTATATTAATAATAAGATGTGCAGATACTATATTTGTTACTAACATGTGTAGCAATCATAACTCAATTATTTCTAATATATTGCGTCCAAAAACTTCTGGAAAATGTGATGTAAGTGATAGCTAATATAAAAGCACAGTCTTATACATGGTTATACTAGATTTTGGAAAACACAATGCGTAAAATTTATAATTACGATATGGTGAGATTTTATAATATCATTTATAAAGCGGATAAACGATATTTAAAAAGCACACACAGATTAAAACATGTAACATTCCTGTCATAGCGTATAACAAACACAAGAACTAATTCAAATCCAATTCAAGCGCACAAACAACATTAGTCTAGCCTTGTATTTGTTGAGTCTGAGCTCAGATAAATCCCACAATCTCTATGTCAAATATTGACTTTTGTCTGTGTTCCTCTCTCTCGCTTGATTGTTTATACTGAATAATTTGCAAAATGCAGACTATAAACGCTTAAATCAAAAATTTCTGATAATACATGTAATAAGACTTGTAAATAATAAAATAATTAGACCTTTAGAGAAAATTAAACCTAAATATTAATTGTAACAAAGCCTAAATAGTAATGTACTACACACTGGAAAGTTTTAAATGCAAGTCAAGAAAGAGATAAATGATCATATTGGTTATAAATACAAATTCACAGATAATGAAACTCATATTAAACATTATACATCATTCAGATTCATTTTATTGAAAGGATAGCTGGTTGTCATCTTACTGCCATTTTATGTACCATCTCCAGGGCTGCTCAAGATCAATTATTTAAGCCCTCCCTACGCTTGGCTCCTTATTTGTGATTTAAAATTCCAAATAAGATTCTCTGGCGGTAACGAATTAACAAGTCTATTCCCAAAATATAATAAATATTTCTTGAACTAAGCCCGTTTCAATATTTAAGTTTTAAAATTATTTTTGTGTCTAGTGTTGTACCCATGTTTAAGAACTGAAAAGTCATTTTTACTTTTAAAAACATACATTTTTTCATAAATAAGGATATCCCGTAGTATTAGTTTATGTATCACATGACCGGAAGATCTCCTTACAATCGTCCCACTATTTAACTTCCCAGACTATCCTGAGAGCTCTCTTTTGGATAATGAAAACTCTCTCGAAAAAAAAAGAGAAACGCCGCAGACTCCTCAGAACAAGATCCAATATCTCATCCTCCATCTAAAGGGGTTCTAGATAACCTAATTGAGTTTCTTTGAAGTGAAATGAGAAATAAACCTAGGGCAAATAAAGTAGAATATAAAGAAATCCACCAATATGACTTGTAGTAGTATTCGGATGGTCTCACAGGATATTTGTTAGATTAAATATGATCTAGATTGAATCGTATGAATTAAAAATAATAAGATAGATTTTGTGTGACCTGAGAATGAATACTTTCTACAGAGGGACTTTTTAAGTATTAATCCCAATATTTAACAGGGATAAATCGGAAGAATAAGGGCATGTGGAGACCATAAAATGAACTATATCAATATGGTTCTGACTCAATCATAACGTGGAGCTGTACTGAGTATCTACCTGCTGATTTTTAAGAAAATAATCCCTTGATTTTTTTGTTGTATTAGGAAACTAAAGTTTGGTTGGATGATAAAATAATAAGAGTTATTACTTGTGTTTTACTTTACTTGTTATACGCAGGTTTTGCTCCCACTGTTACACAGTAATACCGGGGCCTACCCAAGAATGGTTCACTTCGGGTAGATTAATAATCTTCCATTTCAATCTATACTGCGTACAGCAAAAATCGACGTGTCTCTTACATCTGAACAATCCTATGGTTATATAGGAGATGTTATCACTAACCATTGCTCTAGAGATATTAAGTAAAAGGGTTGATCGATAGTATTTTATCGTTTTACTAAAATACTTTCAATTTAGTAAACAAGCGTCAACACTCCTCTATTTAGTACTAAGTGCTATGAAGGCGTTTTCTCTTCAACTTCATGTCCCAATTGAAAAAAATACAGGAGGTAAATCTTAGCATACGCTTCGCATTGAAGCACTAATAGATAAGTGATAGCCTTGGGAGAATCCCTGAGTACTGACTCTTTGGAAGACAAAACGTTAAAGGCAAGCAGATTGGAGCATGAATAATGAAAGCGCAATATTCTCCTTGTATGCACCTAAAACTTGAAATAAAAATATACGTTAAAACGTTAAGTGTAATTGGTTTGGTATTTTTTTCAGGTTTTAGTATATAGGTATGCTAAATAAAACTAAACGTTCCTGCTCATTTGGAAGAAGTAGGTAACATTTCATGATAGCTGAAATATTATTAATATATTATAATTGAATTTATATGTCACAATATCTTAAAACCCGTTAGAAATACAAAAATAACTAACAAAAGTTTTGTAACCATCATAATCATTCCATAACACTTTATCTCTTGGTTTATAAATAAAGGATTTGTGAAATTTCTAAACTATAAAGGCCGTTATATTGAAACACATTTGTACTAATTTCACCAACGAACTTAACCGAAACAATTATGTCATCAATTGTTGTTTTAATTTTCAACTTGTTTCGTGATCCTCCATTACCATTCGTAGTGATAGAACAGTTATTATGGTAATTAAATGTAATAAATATCTCTAAAACAGTTCGAGATACAAACAATTTCTTTTCACAAAAAAGGTTTAGTAAATCATATAAGCATTCCAGAACATTTTGTTTGAACGGGAGGTAGCTTTGGGCTCTGCAGGTAATGTTTGGTGAAGTTGTGAAGAAAGTTTCGTTAATTGCTAAGATGATTACGATTGTACTTGTAATAGGCTGATTTTGTATTCAAAAGATGATGTTTCAATATTTTGTAAATGCGATATGTTCAGACAATAAGAGAATACTAAGTAGTGGCAACCTTTAATAAAGTACTTTCCTATCAACAATAATTATTCTAAAGAATAATTTCGTTTTGCATGAATATTTTTAGTTTTATGTGTATTATTATTGCTAATTACATGCGCAAACTTGCCATGGGAACCACGTTTTGTTGTGTTGCGTGAGCTTTTACTATTTAAACACAATTTATAAGAATTTTATTTATTTTATTAGTATATGAAGCAGATGAAATACTTAGACCTGTCTGAAAGTCAGTAAATGTGGCTTTGACATTCAACAAAATAGTAAAAATAAATCGCTAAATGAATTAACGAGTGTTATTCTTTGGAATACTTGGGGCAATTTAATAAATTATTTTTGGAAAGATACATTGAATTCATTTATTAGGAATTTAAAACGTCGAATATCTACCATCTTGAAAAATGATATTATGAAATAATATAATTTTTTCTTGGTGCGACTGTAAGAAGAACAATTCTGCCAAATTCAAATTTCTTTATTTTAACTGGTAATCGAATTAACCAAAAACTAAAAAATCATATTCATACAGCCTGAAGATAACAGCTTTTCTGACTCGTTTACATAATTTTTTTTCGTCTAGACACAAAGAAAAAAAATTAAAATATATTTCCGGAATGTTTGTAAAAAATCCTATGAGGGGATTCAATATACTATATATATATATATATATATATATATATATATATATATATATATATATATATATATATATATATATGGTATTTTATTTTTAAAGGGTACGCAATTTGACAAAAGCTCACCTACTAATTTGCTTACACTGGATAATATAAATGAGTTCAAATATGTTGAAATATAATTTTATGTAATTTTAAAACTAATTAAAAAAAAACAATTTGTTATATAAAACAAACTATACAGTAAAACTGCACTTACCAAAAGAAATATCATTCGTATAAAGTTCTTTGACAATTTTAGCGATTTAATTACAATTGTTTCAACTGGAAAACTATTACCTCAATGAGTGGTATTCAGTGAGTGGTAATGATTGGTATTACCTCAAGTATTCATTGTGATCTGAACAATAAATACTAAAACTATGTAAGTCCTTAACGGACACTTGTGTTTATTTCGTTTCCAGTATGCATTATAGGTTAAATCTAGCTTCCTAAGTGGTTAAATCCAATTATAATTTTAAAACATTAGTTTTTGACGTGAATATAATTAACACATGTAATATCCGTGTTTTAAAATTAGAATTTTGTCTGATGAACGGAATTTATTTTAAAGTGTTTATGATAAGAGAATAATGAAAATTCTGACATAAGTTAAAGTAGTTTTCATGTGATTCTAAAACAAAATTATATTAATTCTATCATTTCCACAAGCATAAATATCCTACATTGCTTAACTCAGTATCATCGACTTTGGTAGTGACATTCGGGTTACATCAGTGATTCCAGCCATGTAACAGTACATGCTAGAATCTGCTAGAATCACACGAGTAAAATTATAAATATACGCTGCCCATATAGTTGTGTACCGTGTTGGATTCAGAAACATACTGGGGGAAGGGAGCTGGCATGTCTGGAAGCTCATATAACTAAAGTATAAATATGAGTTCAATAAACTAATAAAAATAAACGTCGACACCGTCAATGTAAATATCATCACAACTGAACTAAGCGAATGTGAAGGAATAAGTAGAATGACCATAGTATTTTTTTGTCACATTCCGTCAACTCCACTCGTCTCGGCTACTAGTGCCGAACATCCAAATCATTAGTTGTTTTTGTTACGCCGGCGAATTAGTAAAAAAAAACTGTTATCAAAGACATCAATAAAAGTAGATTTATTCCATATTGTACTGGAAAACACATGTATTTTTTTGTAACTTAAACAGAAATAGATTAGTCACAGAGAGAAAGAATATCCAGAAATGCATAAATACACTTTTTAGAGATTACATCTTAAATAAATTCAGCGAAGACGTTTGCATTCAATTCGTTTTTATATTCCAAAGATTTATTTATTCAGAATACCACAATATGAGAATCTTATTTCTTCAAACAATCTAAGCAACGTTCGATATCCAATAATTTGTATTTAGAGAAACTTTTTTAAGTGACACAATTCAGTATGTCCAAGTCTGCCAGTCCTGATATACACTAGTTCTATTGCTGATGGTTGCTAACATTAGAACTGTGACTTCTTTTGATGGTTTTCCTCTCTTATAGGTTATCAATCAGCCTCCTTTACATATGGGGCAAGGTCGCACATATTTAATAAATTTTCCTACATATTTTATAGAGCTAAAGGTTTAAAACAACACTAAATACACTAAAACAAGAAAACAATATAAAATGCTAGGACGTAAATGTTCAAACAATTTTGACAACGATGCAGTAAATGAGGAACGTTAACTTTAGTACTGTTAAGGTAGCGTGTAAAAATAAAATGCGTCAGGCGAGCAGTTACTTCCATCTTAACCTATTCTCTAAACACATTTCATGTTTAAAAAAATACCTTTGTAATTTGCCCTGGAAAATTAAGTTCATTATTTCCTTTTTGTTAGAAGACTAGCAAGGTTTAAGTCTTTATTACTGTAATACACTGTAATGAACACTGAAGGAAAATGTCTGTGGCTAGCAAGACACGATTTATGTAAGTGAAAATGTATTTGTTAGGAATGCCACTTCTATAATTCCAATACTACAATTGGTCTGTCAAAGGAATTGGGTTTTAAAGACAGTGTAGGGAAGTAATATGGTATAAGAATAATAAAAACTTCAACAGTTTTGCCCTTTACATTCTGCATTCAAGGTTTTAAATTATGCATGCGGAAAATAGTAGCTCGTATACATTACTATACACACTAAAATACCTTTCTTAAGATTTTTTGTACGAATGCATTGTTTTGGTTTAGTTATAATATGTTTAATCGCACTGCACTTGCATGACTAATGAATTTATTAACAGTGACTCAACTGTAAAATGGTATTAGTATATTTATTTAGTTACGTGTGTAGTTTAGAGCTGTATAGATATAATAATGCATTTCTGTTTAGTCAGCTAACTTATTGCTATTTTGAAAAACTTGAAGATCTTGATTTAAATACCCGTAAGACATGTGTAGAGCAAAATATCAGTTGTAAAATTTTACGAAAATGTAAAACATAGTTATTCTAGTGCACTTTGAATACAGGATGGTTAAGAAAATTACAGATCTCTCTCTGATTTAATTTAACGAATAAGGTTAAGTATATTTGATATAAAACACTAGAAAATTGACGGGAAAAGGGAGAAAACGCTATATTAAGAACAGTGTTGATGTAAAATACACATCTTTTATATCAACGAACTCCTACAGTTAGTGGAGAACTAGCTGGCTAGGCAATGTTTCCACAGTTTTTATATTCATCTGGTTTTACCTATAAAGATTCTATTAAACGTTTAAGACATACCTTGTAAATTCTTCTAGGCAGTAATATTGTGGGAGCACAAACGTTAAGAACTTCTCACTATGTAAAGACAAAATTCCGGGCATGACTAAAAGACGATACGATTGGTTTCAATATTAGACTTTTGAAAAAAAATCTCCTTCATTGACTGGTGTTCTCAAATATATCGATTTATTCTTTCAGAGCTGAAATTATACCGTCAGGTGTGCAATTAATTTATGTATTGTACTGGTATTATGGCACCCTTCCTGCGTGTCAAATAACATCTGTGTCACTTTCAAACTAGTACTAGACAAACCCTATACAACTATTTCGCATACAGCACCATATACCTCCATGAGTTTCATGGGAACTTTAAATGACATGAAGTCATGTACAAATTAAACGTACAGTGTCAAATAACATCTGTGTCACTTTCAAACTAGTACGAGACAAACCATATACAACTATTTCGCATACAGCTCCATATACCTCCATAAGTTTCATGGGAACTTTAAATGACATGAAGTCATGTACAAATTTTAAACGTACAGTGTCAAATAACATCTGTGTCACTTTCAAACTAGTACTAGACAAACCCTATACAACTATTTCGCATACAGCACCATATACCTTCATAAGTTTCATGGGAACTTTAAATGACATGAAGTCATGTACAAATTTAAACGTACGTACTGTGTCAAATAACATCTGTGTCACTTTCAAACTAGTACTAGACAAACCCTATACAACTATTTCGCATACAGCACCATATACCTCCATGAGTTTCATGGGAACTTTAAATGACATGAAGTCATGTAAAAATTTTAATCGTACAGTGTCAAATATCGCCCCCATCTTAACATTGTTTATTATTGAGAGAAGATAAATTGAACACAATATATTCAGTTTCTGAGTACTTTTAGATCAGTTTCGAGGTATCGTGTGGACAGATAGACAGAATGTAAAATACTCCAGCCCTCGAGTGATAGACCTCTAACGCTTAGGTAACACTGAACAAAGTGTTTTCGTAATAAAATATCAAGAAGTAAATAAGAGTATTGTGTTCATCATATTGGGGTGTGTTCGTATATCTTGAAGTCTATTTCTGTTGAAATGACGTCTAGGTTATTTTCTGAATAGTATTGAACATACACCGACTATATAATATAGACGGAAAGTTTATTATATTAATTCTCTGAAATTTTCCTGCTGGATAATATCTAAGGCAGGAGCCATCTGTAGAATGAGAAATGTATTACGATTCTGAATAAGTCAATATTCCTGAAAGATACCACTGTATGCCACTCAGGAGAAATTACAATTTCAATTGCATACATAAAACATTGCAGCTATTGTAGACAACGTCAGCCATTGTAATATCGATACTGCAACAAATGTGTAATGCGCGAATATTGTTGAAAATCATTATGGCAGTAATATACCGTATTCAATAAAAACTTAAGTGACTTTAGAGTGCAATCAATTGTAATGGCTACTTAACCTAGATCCACATTAACCTCTAATGGTCGCATGCAATGTTCATTCCAATTATATTCAGTATTTTTATTAGGGAAATATTAAGTTCAAATGTTGTTTTAGTGTCTACACTTTATATAACAAATTTATTCAAGGCATACAACTTAGTAAAAAGAAAACCACAATTTTCTGATCCTCTGATTGAGAGTTTACTCTGTGGCCTGTTTCGTTACTAATCGTAGAACTTATATCAAATGATGGCGCATGGTAATGTTTCATTTATTGAATAAACCCTTAAAAGTCTAAAACTTTTTTTATGGTGTAGAGTTAGGCTGTAACAAAACTTTTGGGAGTATATAAAAACAGTTATTTTATTCAATAGCCAAATTGAAATAAGTGGCAATGGTATAAATAGTAGTCATAATTCAATAACCCTGTAATAGGTTTTAGAAAAACTTAATTTTGTGCATAATAAGTGAACAAATTTGATTACTTCACTATATATAAAAGTGAAAAGTTTACCAACAGAAATATTTGTTTGCTCTTTCCTCATAAAAGGTGTATATATATATATATATATATATATATATATATATATATATATACATCATATGTAATTAAACGTTCTGTGTACCCATACATACAATTGCTGTTTGCATCACTTTTGTGGTGACTGGAACTACATTTTGCTGGCCGGTGGTTCGTATAAGATTACATCAGCTTAGCTAGTTGTGGTCCATTGAGTGTCAGTTTTACATTAATGTCAAACTAGCTATGTTATAGAATAATCGTTTCGTTGTTTATTACATGAAATCGTTTAGTCATTTTCACAAAAGACTGGACTCGCCCTAAAACTTTCTAGTGCTACAAATTATGCTTACATACACTTTCTCAGTGACATATGTCCTAGTGCACTTACTGTCTTATTCATTACTTATATTACTCAATAGGCTATAACGCCGCAGTGTAAGTATTACTATACGTATCATAGATAAAAAAATTATTGTTCATTAGTTTACGAAATTTTATTTATCTTTAAGATTAATTTGTAAAACGTAATGAGCGATGCGGGTAGAACTCTTGTTCTGCGTTATTTAGTGTTTTAAATTTTACTCTTTATTTGATTCTAAAAACTATTTTGTTGGATGATTAGTACTTGAGAGAAATTTTTATTTCGGCATCCTGTCACCAGGCCTCGCTGCACCAAGGTCTAACTCCCATGACCTCAAGAAGTTTGGCCGCCAATGTACGGACGTACCTCACTGATGAACTCCAATCTCTATTCCCATCTTTTCTCACTACTGCACGAGGTTCAAAATAAAGAAATACTGCTTGCAGACCGTTTTGTCTATATAGCCCTGGTCTATGTGCTCATTGAATCCAAAAAGTATAGATCTAGGTCTAAGGTTATCAGTGTGATACTGCTCCGGAATTATGTCTTGGAATAATTGAATAGAAGAAGCCAAGTCGACGCTGTTTATATCGATTTCACTAAGGCCTTTGAAAAGTAGAGCTACAAATATCTCTTGGCCAAACTGAAGGGGTATGGTGCCGTTGGAGTTTTGTGGAATTGGCTTAGGAGCTTCCTTTAGGGCAGGCCATTGACATTTAGATTCACTACGGAAACTTCTTCTTCTCTAACTTCCACTTTTAGAGTTCCCAAGGGCTCCCATTTGAGACCTTTCCTTTCCTGCCTTATATAAAGATATAAGATAAAGATAAAAACATATTTTTGACAACGCTGGAATAAGGAATCTACTTTCAGCGGACGACATGAAGCTCTTCCTGAAGATTAACGCCGCCGAGGATTGCCACGTGCTTCAAAAGACCCCTGACCAACTGTCTCTATATTCTAGAACTGACAATTTATTCCAGATCGAAGTACATTTTATATTGATGCGGGTATGTTCACCATCATGAGACTAGAGGCACAATTTTTGAGTCCAACAACAGAAAAGAAATGATTTCAGAAATTTTCACTCTCAAGTTGCTGTCAGACTAATCAACAGTCTCCCTGAAGGTATTTTAATACTAAATGAAATTAATTGAAAAAATTAAAAGCTGAGTTGAAAACTATATTGGTGTCCAAGGCATTTTACTCTTATGACGAGTTTATGATGACAATTTGGGACAATTAAGAGCACAAAAATTCACAAAATCTTATTGCCGGACCTGTAACCTGTAAGAGAGAAGTTTGAATGAGGTCATGTATATTTAAGTGGGTCATTATGAGCGTTAGATTTAGGACGGTTGTGATACAATGTTTTTATTGTATTTTCAAAATAAACGATATTTTTATTATTAGTTTTATTTTATGTCAGTAGTTATTACTATGGAAAATACACCGTATGTTAATCTACATATCCTAAACGTTTAGAAATTTTAATAGAGAGGCCATAGTTTCGATAGCGAGAAATATACAAGAAGCCCAGCTGTTTATTAGAATAGAGAAAGAAATATCAATAACAGAACCTTACCGGCCTGTACCAATGTACTGCCCATTGAAACGTCCCCTGATCCTTTGGTGCAGCGGCACCATCGGAACGACCTGATTGGTTTTAAGGAGCACTGGAAGGAAACCCGTACCAAGTTTTGCAGTTATTTTGATTCGGTATAAAGTACTAATGTTATAATACACTCACATACATTTGGATCGGTAATTAATCCTGGCCGTAAGCTAACACATTCTATTGGTTCCTCCCACAATATTACATTTATTCTTAAACGATATTAACCATCAGTAAAAAAAACCTCTTTGGAAATATAGTAATATTTGCTGTATTATTTGTAGACGTATTTTGTAATTCAATATAAAAATGCCTTAAAAGTAAATTTCTGTTATAAGCGGGCACTAGTGCTTTTGGAAATGGAAAGAGACTATTTATTTTCAACCCGTTCAAAGAATAATTATTCACATCAAGGGACAAAGTTGCTCTTTTATTTAAAGAAATCTCGGTTAAAACATTACACTTCCTGACAGTTACTGAAGAAACGATCAGTAATTTTTTTCCATCTTTATATCTCACATAAATAACTTTTCAAGCCCATTTAATATAAAAATGGATATAATTTTTTATTTATAAATAAAAGTTTTGAAATACATTTCAAATATTAATAAGTATATTCTATACACATAAATGTTTGTACTGCCTTATTACAATATATAAGAGAGTAATAAGAGTATAGGAGTACGTATACTTATTACGTATAGGAGTAAAACGTACAAAACTGTATTCATTGTGGATTGCTTTCCTACTGTAACATTTTGAAGTTAATAATGAAGGTAGCTTATTAATAAAGTTTTAAAACGAGATGAGAAGTTACAAAAAGCTTGCTTGTTATTCGTTTGACAAAGGCCCTTGTAATTTGTCCTGCAAAACTAAGTTGGTAACTCCTTTGTGTTAGGAGAGAATATTCTAGCCGTATTTTTATAAAATGTTTCTACTGTGAAAGAAACCTACAGTTTCAGAGCTCTCATTAAATAAAAAGACGCCCACGGGATACATACGCCTCTGCCCTAAAAGCTCGGCACTGAAATTGATGAAGTCTTAATAAAATGGTTGTTAGCTATGTCTATGTTATGTTTTACTGTGTTATATTTTAAATTTTGATATATTTTATTTACACATAACGAAGCCGTGGTTGGAAGGGCTGATTAAATTCGAATATTGAGTTTACGTCAACTTCACTTTCCGCTTAAATGCAGCATCTTAAATCCGTCGCTGTGGTAGGCTTGACTTCTGTAAATTGGAGTCAACGTCCACCTGAAGAGATTTTTAAAATCGGCAACGAAGTCACTCAAAACTACTTATCGAAGGGAACCTAAAATTCATTTTAGAATGAAAAATTATTTTAAAAATATGTAATTAATAGCTACCGTTGATACAGGTTTTAAAGCTCTTTTACTCCTGCAAGTTAATCGTACTCAGCTTAATATTCAGTCAATAAGGAGACTTTCAAAGACCTGCACGTGATATTTTCTCATAGCGTTGTAGAGTTAAGTACTAAAGGATTATTTATTCCAGAGTGATTACCTTACGACATTGCTGTACCTAAAAAAATTCCAAAAATATTCATATGTTCGTCTCCTTTGTTCAACTCACTCCACTAGTACATTAAAAAATCTATTAGAATGTTATTAATTTCATTACTTTTTATTTGAATATAAATAAGTCAAAAAGGAGTTTTTATAGAAGTTTTTGAAATATGTACTTTAAATTAGTATGGAAATAGTAAAAGATGCAATATTCTCTCCATTCACTTATTTTTTTAAGTACAATATGCTTTAATGTTGCGATAAACCAATAATGTGTTATTAATTTTGTCCAAACTATTTCTATATAGTTTGTGTGTTTAGTTAAACAGTTTAATTTTTTTTGTATGTAAAGAAATGTTAATATGCCTCACTGAACAGTGTTCAATTAACCGAAACATAATATGTATACAATTTATCACAGTAAAAGAAATACACAATTGTCCAATAAATTTAAAATTATTGAAATGCTGCGTATTTTATTTTACTAAATCGATTTATTTTCAATAAGAAGGGCTTCTACTTAAATAGTTTCACAACTTTTATTACTTCGTTTGGTGAAATATGTTTTTTTTTTTTTTTTTTTAATTTACATTGAAACAGTTTATGTGATGTAGTGTGAACTCTCAGTCTTGTAGTAAATGATTATCTATTTTGATACTTGAGATTCCCAGATGGAGATAATTTGTTCAAGAATGTGTTTTGTAAATGAAAAAAGGTGGGCTCTGTACAAAATATAACGGAAAACCTGTACTTGTAATAATGATTGTTTGAATTGAAAAAAGCAGATAAAAGTTACATCTGTATTTAAAAAACGTGCCTGATTTTCCTAAATTATGTGAATTCTTACATCTGATACAATCAAAATTTATTTCATTCAAATTAATGTAAATTTGCAGCATACTTAAACTTATGGAATCAATTACCATTAGAGAAGCTAGAGATCAGTTTCCAAAGAGGTGAAAAAGGCTCATCAAAGATATACCATTTATTACGCTAATGAAATTTAATTGGTGTTCTATGGAGTATGGATGGTAAGAAAAATTCAGGAGAGAGTTTTCAAAACTTTGTCTTAGTTACGTAAAATAAGTCAATAGGTAGAAAAGATAAAAATAAGGCATCAACAGAGATGTAAATAGCAATTATATATTTATAGGAAGAGAAAAAGAGATTTTATCGCAACAGGGGAAACTGTTTTGGTGGGAAAAAATCAGTCCTCTGACTGTTAGTATAATATATATATATATGAAACTTAATTTGCGTTAAGCACTCTAAGGAGGAGTATAGATGGTAAAAAAAATCTGTATAGGATTTTCACATCTTTTTCTCAGTTACGTCCACAAAGTCAGTAGGTAGAAAAGATAATAATAAGGCATCATGAGAGGGGTAAAGAACAACACTAATATTTATATAAAGAGAAAAAGCCGTTTTGTGTGGCACCAGGAGAATACTATTTTGTTGGAAAACGCAGTCCTCTGACTGCCATAATGAGATAAATAAATAAATAAAAATTTATTTTTTATTAGAGCGATTCTATGTATACAAACTTCTTTACAGAATAACTTGTCAATTCTACAACATACTCAACATACGCAAAATACTATAATTTAAATTAAGCTAATATTAAATACTACAGACAAATAAATAATTTGAAAATATATTTAATGGCTACTTACAGGAACAAAATCTACTCACATAATTTAGTTTTAGTACTTTTTCTTAAATGAAGCTAAGTTGACTAGACTTTTAAGGTAATCGGGAAGGTCGTTGTACAATTTTGGCCCGAAATAGGAGAAACTCTTCCTTCCGAGCTCTAAATTTACTCTAGGAAGATGAAGGACTTCCTCCGTGACGAGAGACCCTTTGTGACACTTGATCCCGATACAGTAGTCTCTCCTTAAGGTACTGGGGTTCCTCAAGGGTTAGGATCTTGTGGACCATACAAGTAGTCAGTACTTCAAATACCGCTTCCATCGGCATTAAGTTCGCATGCATCACGATGGGAGGATACGCGATCAAATTTGCGGAGAGAGAGCACAAAACGCACAGCTGAGTTTTGAACTCGCTGTATTCTGGCGATGTCCCCATTTGAAATACTGCTCCCATAAGCCTGTATTATGTATATATTCTACTGAAAAATACTGTATGTTAGTAGAATACTGAAAAAAAACCAAAGACTGAACTATCTGCAATTTTGCAGACTCAGGGCTGTATAAGATCTAAATCTGTAGGAGACCCCGCAGTCGCCCTAGGGCGCGTTGAGTAGCATGCGTGACATGATCGGGAGAACGACGCTTAATGTCAAGTACGACGCCTACGGTTTTCACCTTGTCGCAGACTTGCAAAACTCGCGCTCCCGAGCACAACACCCACACCCCTCGCTCTCAGGGTCTCCACAAGATCACGTGGTGCTATGTGCAAACACACTACAATTGTCTATGTTCAGACTCAAACCATTTGCAGACGACCAGGCGAAAATCGCCTTGAGGTCAGCATTGATTCCGAAACAGAGCGTCTTTAGCAAAGGAAGCATCATAAGACAAGTGCAGCTGGCAGTCATCGGCGTACAGGTGCGCGTTGCAGTTCTGCACACAGCTGGGGAAATCAGAAGTGTACAGATTGAACAACACAGGACCAAGGACAACTGCCCTGAGGCACTCCTCGACGCCTGAAGAGTGGGAGAAGATGTTTTCATTTCCTAACCTTGTCACCTGTCTTCTTACACTCATGTAGGATTGTATCCATTCAATGACGTTTTCACCAAAACTGTAGAACTTCATCTTGGCTATCACCAAATCGTTGTTAATTGCGTCAAATTGCTTGAGAGAAATCAAGTAATACCAAAAAGCTGCACTTTCCTGCATCTTTAGAGTCAATTAAATCACTAAAACAGCTAAAGCCGAAAGTAAGTACTATGGTTTTTCCTGAAGCCGGATTGAATTTTTGGCAATACCTTGTTTTCTTCAATGTATTCTACAATTTGGCTAGTAAAAACCTTCTCCAAAATCTTTGATATTGCAGGTAAAATCGAAATTGGTCTTAAATTCTGGACAATTTTTAGGGGCAGGTATCTTGGGAAGTGGCATAAACGATACTTTTTTTCTATCGTTCAGGAAAGTCGCCCGATGAAAGAGATACATTAATGAGATTGCGTTATAGCTTTCAGCGCATAGGACTCACAACTTTGATCATATCTATAGATATTTCATCAATTCCTAGTGCTCTTGACTTGATAATATTCATTGCAGCTCTTCTATAATTATCGTCTGCAGGTGAAAAACTGAAATATAGTCTCTGAACTGTTGTTACTGTTCTCTTTCAATCTTTCTATTAGTTCTTCACTAGCTTCAATACTATTACCCATTTCAACTAAATATTTTGTTCATATCGTTGATATCCAAGCTGTGTGGTATAGTTCTGTTAGTAGACTCGGGTACAAAATAACACCTTTTCAAGCACCTCAAAAAAAACTCCTTTGGGTCTTTGATTGAAGCAAGTTTTTTCAGAGAGAAAAAATTCTTTCTTTGCTCTCCATACCAAGTTGTTCACTGCATTCCTTAGGGTTATATAGTTTGTCCAATCTTCAGTATTTCTAGATTTTACGTACTTGTTTCTCGCTCGGTTCTTAATTTTTATAAGTTGTTTCAAGTCGGCAATCATCCAAGGAGATTTCTTTCTAGTTACCCTCTTGCATACTATGGGAGCTTGTTTATGAAATTACTTCTGTTGATAATATAACTATTCGATTTCATTTACGTTTTGCATCTGCATTACGCTATCCCAATTTGCACTGGATACCTCTCTAAGAACTTCAGCAATGTCAAACTTAGAGAAGCTTCTATATTTTATCATTTTGGCAGCTCTCTTTTCTTTTCTACAAAATATTTCACAGTATATTAGCTTGTGGTCCGTGATCTTCACCCCTCTTTTGTCCATAATGCTAGGCGCATCAATTACGCTGCTCCTCTCAACTTCAACAGATGTATTACACGGATATATATTAATGTACTTGACGTGTTCGTCACTCTCGTTGGCTCGTTGATGAGTTGAACTGCATTGTTTTCCTTCGAGAGTCGGCGCAAATACACTGCTTCGCTGCAAGTCTTCGATGAGAGATCGATGTTGAAATCGCCTAAACAAATGATGGAGTTGACCCCAACAGCCAAGTTCACAAAGAGGGAATGAAACAAGTCAGTGAAGTAGGATTACCTCACAGTTGGAGGCCTGTATACTGTACATAGGCCGAGCCTCAACCCCTTTACCTTTAGCAACAACACTTAGAGCCTCTAATGCTGGGTTGACATCATCACCGAGAGAACACACATCAAAAGGTATGCCTTCTTTGATGTACAGAGCAACACCCCCACCAGTGACCTGGCTGGAGTGCTCACCCTGAACACCAATAGTGCGATCCCTCTCAGCATAGTGTAGCCCCAGTATGTTATAGTTATCTGAAGGCGTGGCCAGATGTAGCCAAGTCTCAGAGACAGCAAACACGTCATAATCAAAATCATGCACCAACGCACACAGCTCGTCTAAACCTGTGTTTTGGGAAACTCATTCTCGAATAGGCGAAAGAATAAAAACGCTGCCTGAGTACATGTCGCAGTGCGCTGATGTCATGATATATCTTGAAATTTTGACAGTTAAACCATGGTATGGTTTAGCTAGTAGGAAGTAGCTATGGTAGGAAGGGTTGATTCAATTGAATTTTTAGTTTAGCTCCAGTTCACCTTCATTTTAGTGCAGTGTCTGGTATCTGACACTGTCTCAGACTTGGAATCTGGAGTCTTGTTCGGCTGAAGAGATCCAAAGAAAGTTGACGACGAAGAAGCTCAAAACGAAATATTTACATTGTTTCGACATCAGAGACACCTATAAATACGTGAAGTGGTAGTCTCATTGTCTCAGTACTTACACAATTGGGAGCACTCAGAACTCAACGTAATCGTTCTAATGTTGGATTATATCTGAAAAATGTGGCGACCAAACATAAAAGAAATTCAAAGTGAACGAATTATCAAGTGGCGTCAGGTATAATACAAGATGTTTCTGATTACTTCGATATGATTATATGACATATGTTATGAAAATAAACTAAAAATAATGTACAACCGAAAGTGAAGTGGACATAACACTAACCCTGCTTTTACAAGTTAACATAATTTTGGATGAAGTTGAATTAGAGGTAGTACGCTGGGTGACTGATGGTAACAGGGTTACGTAATATTAAAATCAGTAACTGAAAATGAAGTCGTATCCAGTGTGCAACTTTGAAGTAACTCAGGTACGTCCATGAAATGTTATCAATTCATTTATAACAAAGGTAAATAATTTAAATCATTGAGCTATTTGTGATACAGCTAAGGCCATAGAAAATAGTCACTGTCCTTGCTTTTAGCAGAGTGCTCTACTTTTATGGAAAACACACTGCCGGTGGTCTCGATACATTCAGAGAAAGCTACTGCTAAGCACTAGAAGTAATTGACAAATGGTTACATTCAAGTTTAAACGTTTCTATCAACATGAACTTTATTAAGCTAATGGAAAAGCGATTCAAAAGAAAAAAAATCCGTACTTTGACATATTTCTCTAGTCCCAAGATAACATTGGTTTATAAAACAAATTTAAATTTAAATTTTTATTTAAATATCAACATTTTAGCATAAAATTTATAGCGAAAATAATAAGCGGTTAATAATAAAAGAAAAGTACAGTACTTGCTCGGACAAGAAAAGTATTGCCTCGAATATCGTCTATTTTGTGTTCCGTACTCTGTATTAAAACAATAGAATAAACGTGTGGACGCAAGTGTGGAGTTTTAATGTATAATATTTATTATGAATTGTCAGAATATAATAATCTTCAAGTAGTTATTCTATCTAAAATAGGGTAGACAAAAAATTTACTCCAACAGACGGGATCATTACATATTAAATATCCTCTTCTCGCATTCATTTCTGAACGTGAAAACGTTTTTTCCTTCTTTCATGAATAACTGTGAAACTATTGAAGTTTTCCAGCAGTGATTAAGCAAGGGCTTTAAGTTTATTTATGGTCAAGTTTATAAAACTGTAAAAACTTATGTTTGGCACTATCAGGTGCTTGATTTTCTGCACTAACACGATTATGGATTCAGCTCACAATACTCAATACTATGTTAAGTCTTGGAACTAATACTTTTTACAGGGTCATCTGGAGTTCTGTCAGTGTATTTAATAAATGTTATTAAAGTACATTTAAATTCCTGAAAACATAAAGTCTATTTTTTGACGTGACAACGTCTTAAATTAGGTTGCGGCTCGGAGTCACTCATGAAAAAGTGTAACGCCCGGTAACGTTACGATGCCCGTCCAGTGGGTCCGCCGCACGGGATCCGCACGGGATAAAGCAGATAACTGTGGGTCCGCCGCACGGGATAAAGCAGATAACTATGTTTATTCGTGAAAATGTGGAGTGCTTAGATTCGTCATTTACAACAACTACAACAATAAAGGTAAATAATTGTACACTGATATTTCATTATCGTAAACTATGATTGATTGATTAATTGTTAGATTGACACAAAAGTTGAGAAACTGAGTTTATAGGTTATGTCATACTATTGACAAATGTTGATAGTGTTAAGTAAATTATTAGTTTAAATCACTCTGCAATCAATCGTAATTCAGTCGATTGAGAAGAAACAGCGCGTATTGCTAATCAAACATTTAAAATAACAAATTATAACCTCTAACCTGTCATAACAGTGCGACCAAACAAACGAACTAAACCGACCAATCACCACGCGCGGAGTTAGAATTTAACTGTGTTTAGCAAGAATTTCAAATTCCAATTTTAGTAAATGTTTTATTCAACTTTACCATTTACAATAACAAATTTTAATTAATTTCAAATTATGTACAATGTTTTAGTAAACAAAATATAGTTAAAATTTGTGCAATTCTTATTTTCATTCAATTCCTTGTTCCTATTGTGCAATTTAATAATATTCATATCAATAAATATTCTACCGAGAAAAAGACGTTGTCACGTAAAATCTTCGCCCGTAAAACCGACTTTGCAGGCAACCATAATTTTTTTTGAAATATATAATAACTGCAAAGGTTTGGTTTCATATGGCTTATTCAGATTTCATAAAATAAAATACATTTTTAACTTTGATGTCTTTTTACTTGCTTATGAAACTTCAAAATCAAAATTTAAATACCAACCTCTAGTTTAATGGTGAATTTGAAAATGGTAAAGATGAAATAACAAGATTTTGGTAACATTGATTAAAAGTGAACTAGTCTTATAATAATAAATATTAATGCATTGCTTACTATATCTTAATAATATTATAAATGCGGAAGTGCCTATGTTTACACACGTTTTGCTTTCACACGTAAACTATTGAAAACCGATTGAATTGAAATTTTACATCGACATTCCTAAGGTTTCTTGGATGAATATAGGCCTATTCTTATTTCGAAAATCTCTACGTCCCACTGGTATTTAAGGTAACGAAACATCCCATCTTGGTCTCTTAGGTTGTGAAATAGTAATGAAAAGAGCATGTCTAATGTAATCAACTGACAATGAAAGTAATCGTTGTTTATTATTTTAAATTTGTTTAAATTTATAGATGTTATTATTATAGTGAGTACATTTACTAAGGATTAACACATATTTCTAACGTCGTTTTACATTTCAGCGATTAGGGTCAATACCTAAAAAATTGTGTGGGAAGCCACGGATAACTGCTAGTCAAATATAATCTTAGTTTTAATTTATCCACAGTAAGAGAGTAATGATAATAAATAATTATCTGCATGCCAGGTCTATAATGGAGGAGCATTGTTGCAGATTTTTTAAACGCTTTCATTTCAAAACCAGACGAGGCTATAAATTGTAGTGAAGTGACACCACCAGACCAACCCACGTAGCGATTGCTGTTATTATTTGTCCTATCATTGTTACAGGATGAAACAAAATATATAACTGTTTAGAAAGCTATGAACCATAGAGCTCGATATTTTAGAGTAATGCAACCTAGAATTGCAGTTTGGAAAAGCAGGCTATAGATTACATCGAATTAAATAAAAAAAGTCATAGAAACATTCATTGATAATAATTACAAAAGTTTTACCAGTATCCAAGAGGACAAAATGTATTTTCTGCCCTTGATTTTAATAACGGACCAAAAGTCGGCAGTTATGAGATATAAGCATACTTGGATAATGTGGCCAAATATCATGAATTTATGTATAATTTATTTACTAATTTTTGTAAACACAATGTAATGTACGGTAAAAACTTTTGACATTTAAGGAAGATAATTTAAGCATAAATTTATGGTTATTTTTCACACTATTTAAAAGTTATGTAAAATAGGATAAGATAACACTCGAATTCTGAAATAACAAAGATTGAGATATATAAAAGCTCTGAAGAATGTGAAAATAATTAATTGTTGAGCGGATTTTAGGTGAAACTGGTTTCTGAAATTAATGAGACGTATGGAAATTAATGCCCAAGTATAAAGAATCTTTCTGGAAATCTGCGTTGCTTCTGTTACAGTATGGCAAGAAATATATATATATATATATAATATATATATATATTATATATATATATATATATATATATATATATATTATATATATAAGTATATATCATATACAATATATGTATAATAAATACTATATATTATACACTTTGAATTATTATATACATTACTTTGTAACATATGTACTCAATTTGAATATTAATTCATAACAACAGATTTTACGTTGTGGGGCAGGGATGTTCCTCGTGTTCTAAAAAAAGTTTTTTACAATTGTATATTTATGGTTGCTCCATACTAGTAAGAAAAATGTTCTCCCTTAACAAAAATATGTGTGGATATGCTCCTCGGAAAACTGTATTTATGTTTTTATGTTATGAAAATTTATTACACTGGAGAGGTACTCCTTTCTATTCCTAAGCCAAGTTAAACTAAAATCTTCTGGTTTTTCGGGCTTACTCTAAGTACATGAAATATGCACCATTCAGAACCAAAAGCAAACAATCTGCTTTCAGTTGAACTTATTTTGGCCCTGCTAAACTAAATTGTTATGATAGCTAAGAAAATATGGATCAAAATCTAGTTTATATATTGACTAGAATAAAATTTTTATTTAACATTCAACGTATTTTAATCCGATGCATCATGCAATGAGGAAGTAAATTTTATTGATATGGAATAATTTAACTAACGGTGACTAGCCCTAGCAGCCTTCCAAAGACAATTTACGTAAATCCAAAAGAAATATTAAAAGTACCAACAAGTTTGTATTCCCTGGATACCCTTTGCAAGCAACATTTTTGATATAATGTTGAAGTAAATAATAATAAGTAAAGTCTGTGTTATAATTCTATCTGTTCACTAAATAATGTTTGTTATTATGCTTATACAATGCAAATTGAATCTCAGCTGCAGCTCAAATTGAGATAAAAAGATTAACAGAGCAAATATTCTTTAAGAAGGGAAGACTGTTACTCTTTGAAGTGTATATAGCTGGGAATTACAGAACTATTACTTTTTAAAATTGTTTACATCTAGCATTTTGACAACTTAAAAAAGAAAGATATATAAGTGTTAAAATTGAAATCGTTTGATGTTGAATAATCACTACTTATACAAGTTTTTCCTTAATTCAAGAAAAATGTGTTAAAAATTTAGAAAAATAATTTGGAAATATATTTTTTTTTAAATTTTGCTCTTTGTTCAACTGTTGCTAGCCTAGACATAAGGCCTTGCCACCCCCTGCCTGCTTTTATTGGAGAGGATATACAGAACTGGCTTCCCTTCCTTCCATGGAGACCCGGTCAGTAGCTTTCTGCTTATTCCTAGAATTGGAACATAAATAAAGTCCAGCGACTAAAAAGACAACCTCATAAGGTAATTCCAATCAAAGTACGTGAGATAAAGTACAATATTTTACTTATATATAGATATTATCTGAGTAATCATGGGCTTGTTTAAAATACAAATTTCAAAAGAATATTGGTTAACTGAATACAGAAGTTGGTTGATCTCCAGTTAGGCTGCCTACACGTAAATGTAAAGCCCTGTATTATTCCGTGTATTAATTTGTTCATTATATATTCTTTATTCATACACTTTTTTACATATTCAAATACGTGTAAGCTGTTTGTCTTCTAGTGACATATTCGCAATAGAAGTTGAAATAGATATAACTGTTATTAATGTTTTCTTTATTATATAGTAGGGAGTACTTTTTGATCAAAAGAAAACTTGATTTATTATCCAATCCGGAAAATACCTGTAGAATTCAGTGAATGAAAGCAAGAATTTTCTCATTCAGAATTTCAAATGCTGAGCAATAATTTTCTCCGAGGAACTCTTTGCACAGATTATTGATAGGTAGGTTTTAATCAACTTTATATACCCAATTTCTATCTTTTGTTCTTTAACTATTAAAAAGAAATTAAAACCATATAAATTTCTTTAATGATATTAATTAATACGTGTGGTTAAAAAAGTTTTCAATAAGTAGAAGGTTTTGGAAAACATATGAAATGAGATAAACTTATTTTTCACAATGTACTGGTTAATTTTGTATTTTTACTTTACTAGGGTAAAACCGAATAATACTATAAACTTAAAAATTTTAAATAGTCTTAAAACGTGTAACATGTATTCTTTAAACGTAAGTTTGGACATATGACATCGGACAAACTTCGACACAAAATCTTTACACATTAGTGGAGTAAGATTATAAATAATACCCTTTTGTTTTAAGAGTAGAAATTTATATGAACAATTCAGATATGATGTTTCAATGAATAAAGCAATTACTTTTTTATGTTATATTATAAATAGTATTATAAAAATGAAATGCAGTAGACACTATCTTGTAGACTGCACTCCAGACTATCTTGAACATACCAAACCATTAAAAATATTATAAATCCATTATTTAGTATTTTAAAATTACCACTATTAGTTTCCCTAATGTTAAAACTTGTATAAAAACATGTTTAAGAATTATTTGATAAAAATATCAAGTAAGGCATAAAAGACCTAAATGACCAAAATATCAATATATACCTTTCCAACTTATTCTAAATCATGCATCAGCAAAATATCGTGTATAGTGTGTAAAATATAAATTTAGATGCAGTTTCTATATCGTAGCAATAATTTAATTTCTTTATTTTACAGTTTCAGTCAGCAATAATGGGGATAGAGAGTGACTTAACGCACAAGAAGTTATAAGTCCACCTGTTGTCATGCATATGTTCTGTTTTTAATGAGATATAAATGAGTGTCACCTGAGAGGAGTTAAATGCTGAGTTAACGTTGACAGTTGATTACTTTGGTATGTAGCAAATAAAGCTGTGGTTGCGAAATTATCGTAAATTAACTCGAGATATCTTTGGAGATAGCAAGCATATATCTCTATATGACGTCTTCTAAGTTTTCATTCGAAATAATATTGTTTGGTATTCAAGATATAGAACTTTTATTTATGTTATACCGAATTCGTACGTAGAGGCGAAATAAATTAATTGTGATTCTCGAACAGATTCGCGAATGGATATTATTAATTCCAAAATAAATTTATATGATTACCATTTAAAATAGGGTAAATAAAATTTGTTATTAGTAACGTAAAAGGTTATCTGTTTAAAATTAGTTTACAATAGGATATATAACCAATAAAGATAAGAGGATCTTAACAGATTAAACCCTTCGAAGTGATAACGGATGATGAAGGGTGGCAGATTGTCCCATCGTAGTTCGTATATAGCCTCTGCATCTTCATTAGGCAATGGAAACAACCACTGATTAAACTTAATGAATTGTAATAAATAAACCAGATTTTAGGAAAAACTTTACAGATTATTATTTACACAAGTACGTGATGTAGGTAGTAAGAGTTAATCCTTGAAAAAATTGAATTGTAGATGGAAAATTCCTGTTGATCTAAAATAACTGTGTTATAGACCTATTGAAGCGGTGGCTAACAGCTATTGAAATTTAATATTAAATACAAATTTCAGATACAGCAATAATATATTAAACATTCAATGTATATGTTTTAAATATTGTGTTAAATAATGAGTTCAACAATAGTTAGATATCCCCTGGTAACTGAATGAATTAATCAGTTTTCTGTAAAACGATAATTGAACACAGAAGCTTTTTCGACATGTCCATGTTTCGAAATGTACCCTGGAAGGCTGTAGCTATTGGCGGTGGAATAGCTGCAGTCATAGTAGGAGGCGGTTTCTGTGGCTTATCGAAGATACAATTCGTCTGGCGGCACCCCTGCTCCTGTTGTAACCCCTGATCCTGTTGTAACCCTGACCCTGCCGTCACTGTCCCAGAACCTGTAACAGATCCTCGTGAGGAACAAGTAGAAGAACCTGCAGAAGCCACATCCAACGCTGCTATGGACCGGAAGCTACCGCAGAAGATGCTCCTATCGTAACCCCTGATGCTGTTGTCACTGTCCCAGAACCTGTAACAGATCCTCGTGAGGAACAAGTAGAAGAACCTGCAGAAGCCACATCCAACGCTGCTATGGACCCGGAAGCTACCGCAGAAGATGCTCCTATCGTAACCCCTGATGCTGTTGTCACTGTCCCAGAACCTGTAAACAGATCCTCGTGAGGAACAAGTAGAAGAACCTGCAGAAGCCACATCCAACGCTGCTATGGACCCGGAAGCTACCGCAGAAGATGCTCCTATCGTAACCCCTGATGCTGTTGTCACTGTCCCAGAACCTGTAACAGATCCTCGTGAGGAACAAGTAGAAGAACCTGCAGAAGCCACATCCAACGCTGCTATGGACCCGGAAGCTACCGCAGAAGATGCTCCTATCGTAACCCCTGATGCTGTTGTCACTGTCCCAGAACCTGTAACAGATCCTCGTGAGGAACAAGTAGAAGAACCTGCAGAAGCCACATTCCAACGCTGCTATGGACCCGGAAGCTACCGCAGAAGATGCTCCTATCGTAACCCCTGCTCCTGTCGTCACTGTCCCAGAACCTGTAAAAGATCCTCGTGAGGAACAAGTAGAAGAACCTGCAGAAGCCACATCCAACGCTGCTATGGACCCGGAAGCTACCACAGAAGATGGCCCTGAAAACAACACTGTGCCGAACCCCGCTCCGTTCACGCCGATTGGAGACGGGGAGGAACGGCAGTAGTCCATCGTCCCTGTCAATGCATCACAAGCTAGCATGATTCCTCTGGTGGGTAGCGGGTCCAGGCTGAGGCTGGCGGCAGCAGCTAACTGGTACGACGAAGAAGAGTAAAAGTCAGTCATCAACCTGTTACCTCGAGGCGATGAAGTTACCAGCATCACACCCAACTATGCACGAGGAGGACGAAGAGTAGAGTCAATCGCCCTTGGGAACGTGCAACCAGGCCACTAAGCACCAAGTCTGAGTGAAAACTCTAATAGTCATGTTAGAGAGAAGATAGTTGTCAACCTGAAATATTCAAGATGTATGTAGTTCAGGTTTATGATACAATAAAGCTTATAGACATTTGAAAAAAACCGCCTTATTGTCCAAAAATTTGGTTCCTTTAAATAAAATCAAAATTTTAATTTTAAATTTTGTGTGTGTGTGTGTGTGTGTGTGTGTGTGTGTGTGTGTGAGAGAGAGAGAGAGAGAGAGAGACCAAAATGATTTTTGTTGTGTACCAGATATCATTCATACATTCATAATATCATGTCATATAATGTTCGTACATTTGTGGCGAGCTCTATACTCGTCATCAGTCAATGCTTATATCGCCTTGTCCATACCATTCCAGCACAGCATCACAGAAGACTTTAGTGCTCATACTATTATCAAATAATATTAAGACTATGGAATTGTTATGATGCACTCAAAGTCGATTTTATTGATACGCTATCATTTATACCGATAATTCTAGTTTGCCTTGTCCTTGTATAATTAGTTCGGAAAGGAATAAACATTACAATAAAGTATATAAGAAAATCATACAATACTAACTAACTATTTAACTATTAACTATTTATTTATTTAACTATTTATAATTATGGTTCTAACTGTGTATTTACTATTATATCTAACATAATAAATAATTAGACAGTTTGTCATGTAATGTATAAAACATTTACGTATAAAAGTTGCTCACCGTTTCTACAATGCCAATCACGTTTTATTTGTATATTATGTTTAGATTCCATCTGTTAAAAATGACGGAAATAGTTAGATTTACTAGAATTTATGGTATATTATTGTTCAAATTTAAATCTCAAACTTATATAATCACATTCTGGAAACCTCACCAATCAAAGACTAATAATAATGTAACATTGTTTATAAATGAACTGAGAACAGTAATTATCATTTTAATTTTCCCTTACGATGGATCCGGATTTAAATATTAACCATACAATCATATTAACATTGGTATGCGAGAATAAAGTACACTTAAAAATAATTATGGACCTTTTTTATGCAACGTTGGAAGGGATAATTGTACACAAAATATTAATAATTGAACGATATAAGTCTGAAAATAAATATGGCTGTACTCGTATAAGGATTATTGTAAGAGGAAAAGTGAGCTAGTGCCAGATGATAACAATGGTCAATGATGAACTGTGAAAAGATTATCAATCCGTACAAAATTGTCTGAGAACTTCTACTCCGAGGTGGCATCGTAATTTAGAAAATTTGTGGCTAGGTTGGTTTTTAGTTATGTAAGCAATATAAAACTATTTTATCAACTTATTTAGATTTTAAATAATACACTTTGTACTTGTGTTGGGTTTCTAAATGAAAGAACTGGGAACTATAACAGAGAAATTTAATTAACTATAACTTGTAATTTATAAAACAATTGCAAGTAGCATGTACAAATTATTTCTAAACACCATTTTATAATATTTATCCTATAGTTTAATAATCGTATTATTTGGTTTAATTGCTAAATAAAACAATACATTTTCAATGGTATGTAAGATCCATCCTTGTGCAAGCCATGAAAAGTTTGCTGAAACGATATGATGTGACAGGCTGATGAGATGGCTTCAGCAGCGCACGGCAGACCGCAGTCTAATTAGTACGGTGTAATTAGACCTAAACCTCAACATCCAAAGTAAAAGTTTTCCTCCAACACTAAATTGCTCTACATAGTCCCCTTATTCTATGGTAAAAAGTTACACCATTTTGAGCGTCGGGTTTGGTGGTGAGGGGGGGGGGAATTTGAAAAATCACTAGTTTTTTTAGTTTTTCGTAAATATTTCAAAAACTAAGCGGTTTATCCTAAACATTGTTATGTACAAAAATGTTCTACGTTAAATTTTAAATAAGAATGGTCCTTTTCATAATCACTCTAAATTGTACGGTTCAAGAGTTACAGACGGTGTAAATGTTAACTTTTTCGTAATTTTGATAATTAAAAAAAAAATAAGCTTCGTAAAAGAATGTTGTTATTTCAGTGGCCGGTGGTATGTTAGTGATAAGCCCTTGAAGGAACGACAACCTCACCACCTTATCAAGGGGCACTCTTTTTTAAGGGAAAAGAGGCTTCCACAGGCCTAGGCCATATAAACCTGTGGTACGGAGAAACCCACCCTGAACTTTCTACGAACATTGCAACATAAATTCACTTCTTAAGCATAAATATCTTTCAAATTTGGAATGTTCAATGTCTTTATTAACTTCACTCATCCTCCAGCACGTTATCCTCCTCCTCTAGCTCGTCGTCTAAGATGTTATTATTGTCCATGTTATCACATGCTTGGCCTGAGCAATTGCTGCATATGCTAGTGCAGTTTAGACCACTCCTTCTGCATTCACAATTACGAACGCATTCATCTTTGCAAGTACACATTATAAGGGACAGTAATTCCTGGGGGGCTGCAGGACGTGCTGTTGTAATTGGTGTCAGTTGGTCGCCAATCTTCTTCCAACCCCACTCGAGTGGATCCTTATCTTCATTCAGCCACTGTTGTACCTGGTGGTAGGTCCTAAATGAATGCTGTCTGGACGCTCCTGAAGTGGGGGGTAGTGCATCCAACTTCAGTAATGCATGTATAGGCTGCTTTTCAATCGCTTTCAAGTAGGACTGGTAGCGGAGACAATCTAGATCTTCAGTGTTCTTGGCTCCAAACATTGCAAGTAGGAAGTAATTTTCCTGCATCAGCCACTGCACTGGGGTCGGCTTTGGGGTTGTTGAAGACCAGAAGTTTTTCACGAAGAACGTTGTTGGCTTGAACTTTCCTATAAGGTGCAATTTTTCCCTTCTTATAGACAGCAGACACAGTGTCACATCCTGTGAAGGCGTTGTCTGCCTTAATAAATATAAATATAGAAGTTGTCTGCTCTTACACTGTGTCCCTGAACTAGCAAATCAGTATCCAATTATGAATTTCATCTTGCAACTGGTTTGTGGGTTGCTTAAGTAAAAATTGTTATAATTAATAATACAAACTTTAGAAAATTGGTTTGTAGGTTTTAATATATATGCATTTGGAAAATAATGATTTATCACATTGCAATAACCGGTATTTTCTAATACTTTGCTTGGTAAATATTTTTGTATTATAATAGTTTTATTCTAGCCACCTCCTTTTTATCACTGTTTACTATTCATATATTTAAAATGTAAAAACTAATAATGATGCTCTATTATTATTTTAAAATAAATAAATTTGATTTGTCTATTTTTTATGATCCCTTTAGAACTTAGTATAATCGTTGATTTATTTTCTTATCTTATTTATCTTTGTCTCAGACCTGGTGTACGAATCTTAATTTAAATTGCAATGGCTGAAAGTAGACGCTTTATAACTGAAATAGGCTCAGAGCTGTGTGTGTGTGTGTGTGTGTGTGTGTGTGTGTGTGTGTGTGTGTGTGTGTGTGTGTGTATATATATATGTATATATATATATATATATATATATATATATATTTGTGATTCATTGTTTATTGAAAAATTAAATTAGGCTATTGCCATTTATACAAATTTGATTTCTGTAAATAAAAATCGTTTGACAGTTATTTGGTCTTCTAATCATATGTTAGTTTGGTTATTTAAACGCATATGAGACAGATCCGGCCCAATAAAAAATAATTGAATTAATAATTAATTGAAGATAAAATTTTAATCTTGAGGTGGGGAATTGATTAACCGTAATGCGAACATGACTTGACTTCTGGCTTCTTAAGAATTAATAAGTACCGTACAAATACATTGTGTTTTATTAATAAAAAGCTTTAATTTTTTTTTGAAAATGTGACATCGTTGTACTTGTTCTTCACAGATAATAAAAAAATAATACAAAAGATAAGAATGTTTTACATATTCAATCCATCCGCCATTTAGGTTAGGATCAATCTTTTGAGGTCGGGTTTGTGTTATTGTATTTTACTTAAACAGATTTAATTTTACATACTGCTTGATTTATGATCCTATTAAAATATTTCCTCTGACTCATTGCCGACTTGGGTCGTCTTCCTGTGAGTGTAGTAGTACACTGAATACGGGTTAAAATAGTTTTCATGTCTACAAACAAAATTTAATATTTTTAGCTCTATTTGTAAGGGTAAAAATATTATTAAACTGTTTCTGGATATGGTTGATACTGTTGATAGAATAAATGATATACTCATGTAGTATTATGATGAACAACCCAGAATTTTCATCATAATTTTGTAAGAATATTATCAGACCTTTATTTCGATATCAAATGATTTCTCTATCAAACAGATTTTCACTTTCTGATGACTATCTTAATAAGGATTTGACAATGAGGTAAACTATACTCAGAGCATAAATAATGTAATCTCCAGACTAGTGGACGATCAGTTTATAATTAAAGTACAATGGCGTTGATGTATGAGAACCCAGATGTCTTGGGACTTGAGTAAGTTTATGAAAGTTATAAGTGATTACCTCACTTCTAAAACAATCCCTATCATGACTTATCCCGGACTTCGTTCTTTAAAGCAGTTCCCAACAAACGCTATTGAAACTTTGGCAATCAATTTGATGGAGGCGGTGTCAAGGGTCGGCTATTTATCGTTTAGAGTAATTAACAACAAACAGACTTCAACAAACGGCAACATACAAGAAGAATATTTTCAACACATATAAGAGATATATTTTTAAAATGATATATTAAATTTGTTACAGTTGTAATTTAGAATTAATTTTAAGTATCCACATAGAAATAAATTTTATAAAAGAGGAATATTAATTTATCTTTTATTTAGACCGTCTGGTTGCTTATGTGTTAAAATATATCTGGTGTACTAATGCTACATTTTATAAATTTATTACACTTAAATTAAAATTCCTTTCTGTACGAGGCAATTTCGAAATGAGTGTTATTACGTTCAGCTGCATGTGCAGATAACGGTCAGATAACAAATTTTGGTGAACAATATAAATCAATTGTTCATTATTCTCCCTGTTAAAGAGACGTTAATTTAACGTTAATCTTAACGTTTAACGTTATATATCAACGTTCAACGTCGTTAACGATGTCGTCGTCATTTTAACTTTTAGGTTAATTTTTGTAAACCTTATAAGTATGAAAACATTGTTCATACTTTGGATTTTATTGCATTGGATTGTATTTATTCGTTATTAGGACAATATTTTCTATCCAACAAGTGTTAAATACTTGGTAGGGGGTTCAAAGCTAAGAAATAAGTTTAGGTTATAAAAAAATAAATATACGGAAATTTTACACAATTTTTAATAATATATTTTTTTATAAAAGTACAGTTTTATAGTTTGTAGGATTTGATGATCCTAAAACAAAACATATTGATTTATAACCTTTTCACGAGCAAAATGCGATTCGCAATAAATAAAACAGACCAGATTAAAACCTTGAAGGCATTTGGTTCACTATACTCAACGTATATACATATAAAAGTTATAAATTACTACAAAATATAAATTTGAATATTTTAATGTGTTCAAAGAATATATATTTATTTATCAATACATAAAGAGAGTGTCTGAAGAATTACTGAAAGTTCTCATTCGGTTCTGCACTTTGGTTATTATTATATAAATATATTTTTATGACGAGATATATTTAAATCGGCCGGAAAATTCTCAAACATTGGAGAGAATAAATTAAATATATCAACAATATTTTTGTATATAAGGTGTTCTATTAGTGCAATTTTTAAAATTGCTCTTTTTAAGAGTTAATACGAAGACAGCAAGGTCAATAAGCAAATACAAATATAAACATGACATTCAGTCGTAAAACTTCATTCTTTACTACGTATAGAACAGTGAATGACGTTCAATAACAAGAGTAACTAACTCCACCAACACTGCACGATGTACCCAAGTGATTCTTACCCTTTTGTTGTCACTTGAATACAAAACAAGCTCAACAGCCCTTAGCTAAGGACTCTTCACTACGCATAAAACGTGTTGAGGTGACAATTGTACGTTAATAATAATAACTTGTTTAATATTTATTAGAGAGCCGGATTTATTGAAAAAATATAAACACTGATTGACTGAGCTTTACCGAAACCTATCTCTCGTGGGAGTGGAATAAAAAATAATTTCTGTTGAATGTCTGCCTGCCTGTCTGTTAGATATCTACAAACAGAAATTATACTAATCATGAAGTTTTAAGGACTTATAAGAGCACTTCAAAAATATATAAATACATATAACAATTATAGTCATAAAATACAGGATACCTTAGTGTTTTATTGTAAGATTAATTTTTTACGACAAATTCATATGATGGATAGTAAATGAGTTGTGTAAAAAATGTACAATGCTTTAAGACTTATATTTTAGTACTGTAGCCACAATGAGGAGCTCCTTGCGTAACCGGCCTGTAAGAAAATTACGCTAGAAAACTAGAAAATGTTAGTAATCTTTCATTCAATGCCATAATGTTAACGAGTAACCATAACAACAGACAATAACCTCAAAATGATACTTTTAACTATGAAAAAAACAAATTGAACAGTGCAAATATATGTTTAAACTTAAAAATAATGCAAATCACATTTAGCATTTTAAAATAAGTATATATTTTAGTACTGTAGCCACAATGAGGAGCTCCTTGCGTAACCGGCCTGTAAGAAAATTACGCTAGAAAACTAGAAAATGTTAGTAATATTTCATTTATATTGTTAACGAGTAACCATAACAGCACACAATAACCTCAAAATTATACTTTTAACTATGAAAAAAAAAAAAACAAATTGAACAGTGGAAATATATGTTTGAACGTAAAAATAATGCAAATCACATTTAGAATTTTAAAATAAGTATTATTTAAATTATATTTTTGTATATCTTTAGATCATGAAGACAAAATGGGTTCGTTTATATTTTAGAAGTAGAGCATTATTGTTTCCTCAGAAAGAAATTTAAGAATTATGGCCATATAGAAAAGGTTCACAAATGTTTACAAAAGGTAGATAGTTAAAAGCCTATCCTAAAATTCCTGTTCTTTTTCTGCTTATTTTCTTTCCTTTCTGCAATTATTTATCAGGTTAGTGGCGATTTAAAATAAGCGTCTTGAGTAGCTATACCGTAAAAACAATTCAACTTTTATAGTTACAAATAACCATTATTAAATATTTTAACAAATACCTACAATAATCTATTAAGTATAAAAGTCAAGTAAGAATTAATTACAAATGCTGCTTATTCCCTGTATTATTGACACTCCAGTTTTTACTAACCTAGGTAAATAATACAGTTTAAATAATTAAAAATGTCTATAAATAAAAAATAATAACTAATTAATATAAAAATTATTTATAATAATATTAATTAATATAAAGAAATAAATGTGATCTAGACGTTTTCCGTTATCGGCAATTTTCGATGTGTAGAATCCCAAACATAGTCCTCGTAGCGCATTTTAAACAGAAAAAAATGAAATTATTAAAAGAAGGACAACATACACTGTATCAGATGAAGTTATTTGTACTACCGGTTAAGATAAACGTTTTACATTGAAATATCTATATTTTAGTGTCAGCCCGAAAACCAAACCACTTTAAAATATGTACAAACCTTCCTTTCTGGACTTTCTCGAATTTGTTCATTAAATAATGAAATCCTGTTTAATAATTGTATTTTAACATTTTATAAAACGTTACCAAACCACTTTAAAATATGTGCAAACCTTCCTTTCTGGACTTTCTTGAATTAGTTCATTAAATAATGAAATCCTGTTTAATAATATTGTATTTTAACATTTTATAAAAAGTTGTGAAAATTGTTTTTTCTTAAAAACAAATTAACAACCATCTCATTTACACTAAGTACCAGTCTCGATGTTCAACTTTAAAAATTAGACTTAATTGCTGTAGAAATTTAGAATTTAATAATTCTGAAGTGGTTTCGGGTATAAAAATATCTTCCGATAACTTTTACGAGTATCTGTATACGAAAGTTTGGTACGAGAGTTGATCGTACAAAGCCCCGGGCAATAATCACGTATAGTTTACATGTCTGGAGATGGACTTCAATTATGTCAGTGTTTTGTGAGTTATTTTATTTAACTTCTGATATGAAAGATGAGTGAACACTGTATGATGTGTTCAAAAAGGGTTTGTCGGAATATTAAAAAAAGTTCATGTCTATGTTCAATATTGAACTATAAGCCATTTATACTGCCAATTTTAGTGCGTAAAATTAAAACTGTTAACACATATCTAATGATATATTTAATATTCAATAATATTCAAAATTTTCATAAACTTCAATTAAACTACAAAATAATATTTAAACTTATAACCAAATTGCTTGATATATGAAATTGTATATTACAATTTTAAACACTTCCTAATTAAATATAATATTGATTAAATACAGTTAGCATTTATTCACTTAGTAAAAGTCTGTACTGGTTAAAATTATTATAAAGTCATATTTAAAACTTTAAATAGCGCACAAAAGAACACTAAACATTTTAATGAACAATTATGGCAAAGAAAAACATTGAAGAAACGTTTGATCCTTTATGACTTTTATAGAAAACTAGTCATGATAGCTCTTGAGGTCATTATGACAGAATCGTAAAACGAGATTTATTGTTTGAGTCAGATTCCAAAGGAAAAATTCAAACTTCAATCACGCAAAAACGTTTTATTTCAATAAGGATGGTAATTGAAAAACATATAATTGAGTAAAATAAACTTTTACAGTTTTCACATATAATTTAACATTTACGTCATCCTCCATTATAGTAGAGAATTTATAGCATGACCGGTGACTTCGAGATGCGCCGTAGGCAAAGACGGAACTAAAGTGGTGGGGGTGGAGCGGCTCAGTCTGTGGCCGTATTTAGCCTTGTGAACTTCGGTCTCCAGTCTTCTATACGTGCCGCCCAAAAAACATTCGCTTGTGCCAATTCACGTTTCATTTTATGAAACGGGAAGCGATACCAACATACTTATAAATTTGAAGAAAGTTCAACAGTGTGTCGTAGAGACAACTGGAATTTCTGAAAGTACGCTGAGACGAATTTTGAAGGAGGAAAAAAATAAGTCCAATTGGCAATTCTTTTAGTACGCCCAACAAAGTAAGAAAAACGCAAACATACTAAAAGTAATCTGGACAATTTTGATTTGGGTGTAGTTCGAAGAACAATAAATAATTTTCATCGACAACGGGTTTTGTTATGTTAACTATTGCGTGTGAATCGTTGGCGTTACTGTTATTTTAAGTATACATCATTAAATTAACTTGATACAAGTTGGTAGATAAAACTGAGTTTTTTCTTATTCTACTGTGTATATTGACAAATTAGTTTAACCAGTTTTATATTAATTTTTAATTTAGCAGCTAGGCTATGTCAGTTGAAAATTTTGTAGTGTATAATTGTATCTACTATCGTAAATCCTGAAGCTTACACGGTTAGTATATGATAAATTGAATTTTAATGGCTAACAAAGCGTAACAATTACAATTCTGAACTGTTGTCGTCGTTGGAGATCAAGAATAATATAAATTCCTACCCTTTCCCAATTTATGAGAACCCTTTCTTACCACCAGGTATCTCTACTGCGAACCCATTAAGAAGGGTGAGCTATGAACACAATTTCGGCAGAACATAGTCATTGTTAAGATCACGTACATCCGGTCCCAATATTTCCAAGATTTCCTGTATTGAATTCCCCATCATAAAAGTCCGTCGCCGTAACTTCAAAAGAGTCTAGAAATGTTCAAATATTCTCAAGGTCTCCTATACTAAATTGCTCATCATAAAAGACCACCGTGGTAAGAACATAAGGGTCTAGAAATGTTGGCAAACACTACAATATTCGGCTCCCGCCACCACTATGAGCCGGGAGCCGAAAACTCTCAGTAGGGTTAGTAGCACCGTATTCACTCCCCTACTTTAGATTGTGCCCCCACGCGCCCAACTCCTCCACCCCTCACGCGCATCCCACCGGTCATGCTATAACTTCCTTAGAGTACGTAGCTATAGCTCGTACAATCACTCACCTGCAAATACTTTTAAAAATTAGAAAAGACGCACGTATCAAAGTGAATATAATAGTAAGTAATACGTAGCTGCTTATTGTCAAAGATGTCAGTGTACTGCTTTCAAGCAATTAATTTGCCATTAAATTCAGTCTGGAATATCTGCTGTTTTACAGAGTAAGGAGCTTGACCACAGGCGTTGTGAAAAAACGAAACTAAACAAATCACTATTTAAAAATAAATTATGAAATAATAGTCCTTCCATCCACCCAATTTGGCTATATCATTGTCACAAAAATCCATTTACGGCCAAACAATATAAATTATCACTATAATATCTCTATGTCTAGCGTTGACTACTTTACAATTTAAAATTAAGAAACCTATAGAACAGATAGGGCTGTCACTCTCGATTATAAGTTGCAATCCTGATTAGGATTAGGATTGACAATGAATTGTTATTTGCAGTATATCGCTATCCAATGATTTATTAACAATTTGACTGTTACTTCATTTGATAGAATTATCATTATTAAGGTAGAGAAAAATGTGCAAAAATGACCAATAAAACATGTTTGCAACATTTATAAATATTTGTTTCATACCAAAAGATATCAAACCTTTCCCTTCAAAAAAATATTGTCATGGTTGTCCCTTAAACAGAAAATGTACGTATTAAGTGTCCTAAAAGCTCAAAGGAAACAAGGTAGAGTGAACTATAAAGATAAAATGAAGTATATGTGGAGTAAAGTCCAAAAATTGTCGTTTAATCATTGGTTTCTAACTTTGACAGTGACAAACTGAACTCAAGGGAAATTGGAAACAGGAGACGAAAAAGTGCTATAGGGATATCTGGCAAAGCTTGGATCGCTTCTTTGTACTGACTTTGTAGCAGTCACGAAAACCCTTTTATTAATCTCTAAATAGTATTATATATACATATATAATATATATATATATATATGTTAAGGATTCAATGTTTTTGTGTATATATATATATATATATATATATATATATATATATATATATATATATATATTTAAAAGCTTTAAATACATATTGTTGTTAGAATTTTGTTTTGCAAGGAACAGCAAATAACTTAAAATAAGTATGTAATTAAGAATATTTAGGTTACAACACATAATATATTACTGAAATGAAATTATGTTTTAATATAACTTATACTTATTACATTAATGGGATTAATATAATAAGTATAAGTTACCAATATCAGTTAAGTGTTTATCATTAGATTTTATTTCAATTAGGAACATTATAGTTTAATAATTTGATGTGATACGTAGTGCAATGATGCAACACATATTATCTCACGATGCAAACTCTAATCAAGCATGTTTTAGAGTTGATATTTTTATTTGAGTTTGAGAGCCAGAGTCAGGAGTAACAAGATCAGAGTTCATAGGTAAATAGTTAACGGCACCACGTGATATCTCTATTTATTAAATATTATTTATGTTTATAATCTTTAAGTTAGGAGACGAATAAACGTTCTGATTATATAAATATAACTATAACCGACTAATAAAGCACTAAATGGAAAAATATGTCACAAAACTATACCTTGTTATGATATGCTGTTACAGTAGACTTTGCCAATCAATATCATAAGGGCCACACAATTAACCACCATAGTTAAAAAAAAAAAAAAAAACAAATATATATCTTTACTTCTCAAATCTGTAAAAGAAGGTTGCTGCTATATCAGGGTGGCTACTCATATTATATACAGTTTTATGTACGATTAGTAGCTAATGACATGTGGTGTTGTATGATCGATAAAGTATCACTGTTATTAAACTCATTTTTAAGTGTCAACAGTTACATAATAACATTGTAAGTGAGTAACATCGTAATTACATGTATCGAGAAAGCATATAAGAGCATTGACTGAGTTTTAAATATAACGAGCTCCCTTGTAAGTAACACATATTAACTCATATAGTAACTCATTTTATTTTTAAATTGACAGCATGAAATATAAAGAGAGTGTTGATATTATAAAATAAAAAAGAAAAAAGCATTATATGATATCAGCTGATAGTTACAATACTGACTCCTTGGAATATATTCCCTGGCAACCGTACAACCCCTAGCTTTAGTGGTCATTTTATCCAACTCATACAAACAAATGTTTTCCTTATTGAGTTCTCCCCATTCATTTACCACTCTTGGCAAGGCACTGGAGTCATCAAGAACAAGAAGATATTTGTTTTCTCAGTATATTAGAAAATTAATTCATATCTCATAAATTTAGTTACACAAAAATGTATTTAGTGTTGTAATTAGTAGCCTATTACTTACTATACGTACTACAAAAAGAGTTGGCTTCCCAGCTGTAGCCATGCGGTAAAATCTAGGAAACCATTATTTTTTATACAGTATCCTAGAATTTTAAAAAAAAAATTACAGTCCTTTACTGACACACTAAAGAATGAAGTTGAAATTAGAAGTAGTTGTTACAATACGGTACAAAGTACATTTTATACTTAAATTTTTATAAAATGTGGAATTTATTCGTTGATTTAACGAAAGAAAGAGAGAATTTTCTTATTTTGAATTTCATACACTGAGTAATACTTTTCATTCTTCAAGTAATCACTAAGGAAATGCTTATTGGTAGTCAGCTTTTAATCATTTACACCAAGAAGTTAAGTAAATGCACAATTTTAAATATTAATTTTTCATGAAAAACGTAGCGATACATATATATATATATATATATATATATATATATATATATATATATATATGGTACAAATATCGAAAGTATAATAAAAGTAAAAAAGTATCAAAATCTTCATCATTAGCAAAAATATCTTATTTTTTTACTGTAGTAAAGTCAAAGTTGTAAATAAATTATATATCAGGCTACAATAACAATATGCTTGTATTGGTTGTTATTCCCAGAAGTATTATACCGTGCGAAGGTTGCGAAATATTGGTGATGATAAATTAAAAAGGGATCGATTCACTAATTTATATAGTTGAATTTATAATAAATTATGTTTCTGCTAACTCTTTGAAAAAAAAGTCATGTGTTGGATCTCATGTAAAATATATACAGTTTGTTTACAAATTTATTTATTAAAACATTGTATCGTTGCCATCACGGTAACCAATGTTATCAAAGTAAAAATAATAGATAATATAACCTAGTGTTGCTCATAAAGACACTAAACCTCATAAACGTGAGAGTCTGCAGGTCAGTTCGTTTTCGGATTATCGTGAGGAGCTGAGAGAGAGAGACAGAAATTACTGTCTCAAGAATGAATTATGAACTATAGGCTTAACATTTTGGATGCAACGTTAGCGAAACCTGTTACATGTGTTGTACTCTAAGATTTTAGCATTAAACACTGTTTGATAGGTAACCTGTTCGTTACTTAAAAAAGGGTTAAAACGTAATATGATGGAGTTGTAAATTTCAAGCAACCAGAAAGCCTGATATTGAATGGCGTAAACAACTCTGGTATTAAAAACTTTACAAGATTATGTTATTGCAAACTGTTAAAATTTCGCCTTCTAAAAGATTATTTAATTTTAACCTAACATAATTTTGTTGCGTTTGTTATTTCAAAACTTTTTCTTTTCTCGATAAGCGTAACGCACAGTGAAACATGACTATACGGTAACTTTTTTACTAACACATTGTATTTAACAGATAAATCTAAGTACACACTATTTTACAAGGTAGGAGTGGGCCACGATACATATACTGGTGGCGAGAGAAAAGAAGAGACCTGGCCCGTGCCGGCGCACAGCTGTGTACTAGTGTGTTGCCGCGCGGTAATTTCAGGCGCTTCGCCCCACAGCCAACCCTGCGAATTGTTTATCCTAGCAATGGAGTTATTTGTTTTCAGTAATGTGGCATTCCTGCAGAGTGTGACTCATCTTAGACGCGCCCATTGTTTCAGTCTGTCAGTGTTGAATCACGTGTTCTGAAGCAAATCTTTTTATCCAATTATAATAAATGTTCCTATTTTTTTGCGTAAGAGGTTTTTTGTTTACTGCATATTCAATATTGTGTTAGTCAGTAAGGTATCAATGTTAAATTTAATATACATAAAAGCACTACATTTACATTATACATATATGAACATTAGTAATTGTTATCTTAACAATAAAAAAATCTTCAATTTCAGCAATTCATTCCTTTAATTATTGTTTGTTTACAACCACTGTAGAGCCTAATTATTAGAATTTATTACAAACATAAATTTTGCTCGATTTTAATTGATCAAAACAGTACCGTCATTTAAATTATCTTATAAAACATAACAATTAGGCCGCATATCAATCAAAACAGTGAAACAATAATGGAATTACGAAACAGGGCGCGGCAACATACTAGTAGTAGCGCCTGCAATTTTCATATAGGCCAGAATCCAGGTCTCTTCTTTTCTCTCGCCATCAGTAACATATGAGGCATAGCAGAGGTTACAGGTAAAATTTTGAAGTCTGTTGTTAATTTTATTAGGCCGCATGTGTTACAATGTTACTAAACGTGTGTTTATGTTAAAATGTCATATTATCGTACTTACTTGTTTACTAATGTATATATTCTGAGACTTTCTCATTGCCATTATCGTTTCCTATAAGAACAATGTAAAACTGTTTGCTAAAACTAACCCGTGGAGTATCATGAAACTTCATTGAATTTAGTGGTTCATTTTGAGATTTGTAATTATGGCATTTTAAATCATAAAAATAATAGAGGAGAAAGTCAATGTTCAATGTTGGTGACAAGGTGTGATTTCATCGCAATCTTGCGTTATAGTACCGTCCCTAGCACACATGAACTTTTATTATGAACACATGAACATTGATATGAAACAAGTTGGTGAACAAAAATGTGAACGTGTAATGTGGCAAGATATCTATAGACATATTTCATCCGTTCACATTAAATTAGAAACTTAGAAAATAAAATAAAACCAGACGATAAAATTAGAAAACAAAACTTATACAGAATGTGTTCTGTGATGGTGCATGTCAAATCATTTAATTTGGCTGTATAAGATCAACCTGAAAACCCGTGGAATTTGGAAATTAACAGAAGGTGATATTCCTTTCGCAAAATACACTGTAATACCTATAGTTATATAAAGCAAAAAAAAGTAGTTTTTTAGAACATCAATTATTTGTTTGTATTTTGTTAATAGCTGAATGTCGTTTTAGTAAGTCCTTCGTATACATACCATGCCACTGAGATATCAACCAAAGATTCACTTAGTGGATGGACTGATAGTTGTATGTATGAAACTTGAATAAGTTTTTGTTTTATTATATTGGCATCATCCCTAAATAAAATTAGTTATAACATTAATTAAACTCACACTATTGTGGAGGTCAATGTGATATAACGGCACTTAGGATCTCTATGATTATATTGACTTTCTAAAGTAAACTCTACTTTCACACTAATTCTTCTAATTAGTTATCTAATAATTTTATTTGTCTCCATAACTTGTTAGTCTGAGAGGGGTTTTCAACTTCCTTCACAATGACAACGAAGTTCGTCTTGGGCCACGTGTAACTAGAATCGAACTTTGTACGTAATATATCAAACACAAGATGAAGATCGAAATATATTCTTTTTGCTCAAAGAAATTTTTAACCATACGTATAGGAGGTGATACTTACGATTTTAGGACAATAGTTTATAATATTGGGTAATAAAACTAAATATAACAGTTTCATTTTTGGATGAATTAAACCACATCAATACCAGACATATAATCGCTCTAAACGTGAAACATAATTGAGTAAACCGAGAAAACAAACGAATAAATCCTCTTTTATTGTAATAGTGGCAGCAAAAATTGTAACGGTTATGATGTAGCTAGAAATTTTACTCTTCCTTTATTTTACTTCTTCTAAATTCCAAGGAACCTGAAACTTTCTGTCCTACTTACTTATTCAAACTTGAATAAAAATTTATCTTCTCTTACTTCCTTCTCAGAGAGTTTTGATTACCTATATTACTGCTATATTCAATAGCATATAGTACTTATGCTGCAATGCAAAGATATATTAAAATATAACAACCCTTGTGCCCGTTCCTCAAGGGACTAATTCCAAAATGGCCTCAAATTGCCTAAAATTCCTCGAATAGTGACAGAATCTGTTGGATATTTCATACTTTCAGTAAAGTATCTTAAAAGGCTGTGTTAAAAAATGAACTTACCTATCTATACAATTCTAATACACAGCCTATTCGTTACATGAGTTCTCTCTATACTGTGTCCGGTTATGTGACGTCTCGGGCGCAACGCTTAACACTTTGTGACCAGTCTCTTCAATCCTGTCGACCATATTTAATCTCAAACCTTATCCGCTAAGCAGCCAAGCAGTTGACTCTTTAACCCAAATGGCCTGTTATGCTTCTGAATAGATCGTTCGTTAGACACAATATAAGATCAATACGCAATTAAATCATATATTACATTATGCAGTAACAGTAATGTTGAACAACTGACATAAACAATTAATTTAATGTGGGAAGTTGTCACTTATCGCAATGTATAAACTTATAATTGTTATGTTTCTTAAATAGTTGCATTAAATAATTGTCTAACAATTGATAGCAGGTAGGATGTAGTTGTGTTTTTACATGTGTATGTAGTACATAAACAAGGAGATAATATTCTGGTTGATCACTGAACCAGAGCTTCCAATGACAAGTTTTTCCCTTTAATAAACTAAACTATACTGTATGATACATATCTTAAACGTTAATAGTTTTAGTCTTCAGATGTAACAGGGTTCATTCTCAGTCTACCCTCTTAGCCTTACTTCCAAATGCTGAATTATAGGGCCACGCATTGTTTGTGAAGTAATCACGCAGGAAGTGAGTTGAAATCGGTGAATCGTAGAAATGTGCCCGTATACTTTTTCAAAGCCAAGCAGAATTAAATAGGTGAAGAAATGATAAATTGGGTTTTAATACAAAATTCATTTATATGAATAAATCTTTGATTAAACAGTTGTCTTACGGATCTGAAAATTTATCGTGCATATAGCCAAGAGTAATACTACTTTTCTAATAAAACAAACCCCCTAAAATTCATTTTACGTAAAAACAATTTTTTTTAGTTTATTTCATACAAAAACATAATTTCTCGGTTTCTTAATTTTCAAAAGTATATTACCTCTCTCACCATTTTTTAATCAACAAAATAAATTGTTTTCTGCTAGAGGGATCGAATTGTATGTTTAACTTGACCTCTACATCGTTAATGATAGAGGTAAATATTGTACGGAACTGTTGTATTTCTGTTGGGCAACAATTTTAATGAAGGATGTAATAATGCCTAAAATTTATTAAGTGCCTCGTATAAACAGTATAAATCTAGTGGAAACATAGATCCATGAAAGTATTGAATTACCTACTCCGTTAGGTAGCTAGAAGAGAGTTTAAAGTCAAACTAAACAAGGTCTAGAGATGAAGTCAAAACTAGAATTGACGTAAATCATTGGCTGCTAACTTTCTAACTTTGACAGTGACAGATAGATTTCGAGGGAAATTGGAAACAAACGAAACTCTGCTTTGGAGACCTCTGGCAAAGCTGGGTTCACTTCTCTGGACTGACTTTCCATTTCTATACATTACTATAAACCTCTCTAGCTGTGTAAACCCTCTCATATTATTGAATTTGAATGTTATTAATTTAGAAATCAGGAAAATGTAATTATTAGTAGCTTTTACAATTTTATAATTTTATTTAATTTTGGAACTTTTTTGGTAAGAATCAATAATATATTTCCATTTTATAATCTACATGACTGATGTAAGCTAGTATTTTATTTTAAATAAAGTTACGCTTTCTACAATTTGGGAAACCTATGTGCAAAGCAAAAATATTTACATAGAAATATTTTGGAGTTGCTAATATATTAAGTGTTAAGTGTTAGAGAGGGCTTCTTAGCCCTAACTTCGCCTGGTAAAATAAGACATTCTTTACTTTTACTTTTTATATTAAAGTAGAACGCTGTAGTTTTATTAAAAAGTCGTTATTCACTTACTAATGTTATATGCAAGAAACATCACAATCCTACATTGCAGTCATATCTAGTGGGAAATGTCATAGAAAATTTAAACACAAGGCTTGGTCAATAACCATATAATTTCAAAGAGCTAATATAGTTTTGGAAATAATATAAAGTATACTTTTATAATATAAACCATTAACTAGTATTTATTGAATGTGAATGTTTAACTATGTACATTTATTTAAGTAAAATTATATGCTTTTGTTTGATAAATAAATATCTATTATGAATACAATACCTAGTTATAATATATACTAAAATAAAATTGTTACACTTCAAAAAAGATATTATATTTATTTGAACATTTTATATTGAATTTGGGATAACATTTTAGCTAAAAAATATTATATAAAAGCATATCTAGTATAATGAGTACTCCATACTGTTGAAGTATTTAGTAATCACAATAATAAAAATAAAATATTTTATTAACCTTTTGAATCTATTCAGTAAAGGTTTGTACACGAGAACACGACAAAGACATTGACTACTTACAAATTCATATTGACGAAAACGAGTTATGTATTCGAGCATGAAGAATAAATTTTAAATATAATCTATATTCCACTGAAATATGCATTTTTTTTATAAGACCGTTCTTAGACCGAATACGGAAAGTAATAATTTTAACTGACATTAAATTAAGGAACTTACACGGTTTATCAGAGTTATAAAAGAGAATTATGAAAAAAGATACTTCTATCTTTTTGCTATGCATGATATTTCCACTCATGTAGGAGGAATTGGAGGTAATGCTTAAGTAAACTACTTGGAATTCTTTGTCGAGATGTAGTTATATTCATTTTAGTGTTCCAAATTGCATCTCCTAAAGAAGCAATGCAGAGTATATCCTAGATCAGTGGCAGAGATAAAGTGGAGATATTGGAATTTTAAAAATAAACATGCCTTAGAGAATACAATGGAATATTCTCCGGTTCGTATCAGGGTTCCAAATGAAACTTTTCTTGGTTTCCTTGAAACATGACGAGACGAAATAAATTTTGATATGTGGTTTTAAAAATAATAATCACATATTTCACTGTACAAAATCTTTTTAAGGCAGAAAAAAATCGAAAATCTTAGGATCGTAAGCACATATCCAATTGGTACATATTTTAATTCCAAAACTGAAGAATAACTATTTTGGGTTTACACACTTGTACAGATTTGTAAGTTGAGATTTTAACATCTCATTTGTTAAAGCTAACATTCTTCAAATGCTAAACATCTTTTGTGTAGTTCTCTTGTTACGTAAATTTATTACATTACTGTCTCTACATATTAAAGATACTATATTATGTATATACTAAAATGTTCTACCATATAATAAAGTGCACCCATTATTTAGCTATTTCTAATAGCTTCTATCCAATAGCCCCTTATACGAAATATGATGTGTGAGATAGATTATATAAAAATACAATCTTATATACGGGTATCCCAAGAATTATAAAAAAACTCAATGTATAATTCATTAAGATGCTGTAATGCGATTCGAAGAATTGATTTCAGGCTATTTATCAGCAGAGTTTGAACAGCATACAAAGTTAAAAAAATAAAACTCTTCCTGTCATAACGAATACCAAACACACAAACTTATGCAAATCCAATGTAAGCGCACAAACAACATGAGTCCAGCCATGTATTTGTTAAGTCTGTGCTGAGATAAATCCCCCAATCTCTATGTCAAATATTGGGATTTTATCTGGTTTTCTTTTTCTCGTCATGTTGTTTATACTGAATAATTTGACAAATACAAACTATCAACTCTAATATTTAAAAACAAATCTAGTAATACACGGCGTGACACTTTTATGGAAAATTAATGCTTAAATTAATTGCGAAAAAACTTAAACTTTATTTATTCCATGATAGTAAAGTGAAAGTTATACACGCAATTAAAGTAATAGATAGATAATCACATTAGTTAAAAATACAAATTTATAAAAATTGAAACTAGTACATAATAAACGTTGCACATCATGCAAATTAATGTTCATGAAAAAAATAGTTATATCCTAGGTGGCCACTTAAAGGCTATCTTCGGAGCTGCTCAAGATAATTAATTTTGCAAGGATAAATAATCCTTGTGATTAAATAGCTTCTTAGAAGTGATTTAAAATAACGAATAAGATTTTCTGGCAGTAATGAATGAACAAGCTGAGGCCCAACATAAAATAAAGGATCTTTGAATTAACTCCGATTAAATCAGTCAGGTGTTAAATTATTATTGTTTCTAGTGTTGTATCCATAATTCAGAACTAAAGAGTGCTTTTAATTTTTAAAAACTGTGTCACTTGAACGAAAGATTTCCTTACAAACCTGCCCTTCTGTTTCCAGACTATCCTGAGAACTCTCATTTTGATGATTAAAATCTTTTCGAAAAGATAAACCCCACAGAAGCCTCAGAAAAAGACTCTAAAACTTAGCTTAGAACCAAAGAGGCCTAATTAAGCTGTGGTAAGCTCATTACCACAGAAGCTACCACAAAGATAAACCCACAGAATCCTCAGAAAAAGACTCTAAAACTTAGCTTAGAACCAAAGAGGCCTAATTAAGCTGTGGTAAGCTCATTACCACAGAAGCTACCACAAAGATAAACCCCACAGAAGCCTCAGAAAAAGACTCTAAAACTTAGCTTAGAACCAAAGAGGCCTAATTAAGCTGTGGTAAGATCATTATCTGAAGTGAATAAAGAGAGACACTCAAGGTAAACGAAGCAGAACTAGAGATTCGTCTATTTTCAATGCCAATCGCTGGCAGGGTTAAAGCTGGAGAAAGGGATGAAGAGGCAACCCAATGATGTATATACAGCTAAGTTCTAATTAGCTATAACGTGGATTCGTACGGCGTGCCCGTTTTAATTTTTAATTTTAGTTTTTTCTTAGATCCAGTTTAAACGCCCCGCCATAATGATACGATACTTTGTATCAATCTGGTCAACGAAATTAGCCGAGACGTTTATAAGTTAAATATTTTAGCCAAATTTCGACTTGTGTCACCATTCCTGTCACCAATTATTGATAGAAAAGTTCTTATGGAATTAAATGTGGTTCTTACCGTAAATTACAACCGTTTAAGGTTTCTATCTACATTATTTGCTTACAAATGTTTATGATGTAGTTGTCAAGATGTTTTAACTAGATTTAGAAACTTTCATTATTCTATTCAAAATCATATTAGGCATTAGGCTTTAAGAACGCCAACCGTTCGACTTCTTGATACGTGATGCTATAAAATTGTTCTGTTGGTTTGAGACAGGAAGAAAAATATTTGTACCGAATTTGTGCATTTTTAATCTCTAATAGTCTTATAATTACGGTAACTAATCAAACCTTAAAAAAAACACGTACATACAGGTATTTGGGCAGAAGGTAAATTAAGTATTCGTTACCTATTATGACATTACATATCTTTTTCGTCTAAACACGTAAAACAAATGTCAAGATTTATAAAAACACCAGTTTAGTACGTCAAGTAAACACGGTCAGTTGCTAAGTGTAAACATGGTAATATTTTATTTAAATAACACAAAATTTTACAAAAGTTCATATACTCTTTAGTTTACATTGCATAACATATATGAATTAAAAATCTATTTAAACAGAACCTGATGTAATGTTTTTACTACTTTAATTTCAAATAAACTATTCAAAAAAATTGCGCTTACTAATGGAAATTAATTACATTTCTATAAATATCTTTGAAATGTTAAACAATTAAATTACAATGGTTCAATTCCAAAACTATTACATAAATGAATAAAGCTTATAACATTTAAAACTCATGTATTGTTTTCATTTGGTGTGCAATATATTGTAAAATACAGTATACCTACTAGAACTATATAAAGCTCGAATGGACACTCGTGTTTAATGACTATTTCATTATATAATGAATAGCAAGAGTCATTTTCTACAGTTGTCCTTGTAGCAACAGTCAACATATGGCTACTCTCATATTATAGTTTAGAATAAGTCTAGATCAACCTTAAAATCTTCGTCTTTAGTTATCATAGGTTAAACGCAGCTTACATGGCTTAATCCGATTAAGATTTTAGAAATTGATTTCAACCGAGAAAATCCCCTTTACAGTAAATCCGACTTTTATTCTGATGAACAGAATTGACTTGATGGTTTCTTCGATAAGCGAATGATAAAACTTCTTATGAAAGCTAAAATAATGTTCATACAATTAGAAAATAAAATTATTAATGAATATTAAATTAAAGAAATATTAAAACTATTGTTTCCAAAAGTGGAATAAACTGTTGTGTTGTTCGATGCTAGAGTTCCATCCATGTAATATTAAATAATATAAACTACTAAAGTAACACAAGTAAAATCACACATATATTTCAGTGCTGCACATACATTTGTGAGTCAAGTATTGGTGGATTCAAAAACATATCGAAGGGAAGGGAGCTGCCATGTATGGAAGCATGTAACTCTCACAGTTTTATAGATTAAAGTGCAGAACATTTGTAAATTTGGAATGAATCTAATACCTGAATGAATAAATAATATTAGCCTTCTTTTTTAACGTGTGTTATCGAATATAATAGTGTGAGGAGCAACGCAAAATATGGTTTATTTTTGGTATGCTTTACATACGTGTTTCCACAATCAGACGGATGAAAAACAACATGTACTTCTAGGCGTCATTGTACATAAACTGGAATCGTCTTAGATGTAATTAAGCAAACTTGTTAATTCATAATGTGCTAGGTGGATATTTGGATATTTCTCTTTTGGGTATCCAACAAGGCAAGACCACTGAGTCTACTTCTCCCCATTGTGACCTGCAGTATGTCCTAACGAGTTTCATCGATGGTCGAACAGTTTCTTTCTTCCTTTCATTATGCCGCCGGTGAAATACTAGGTAATTGTAACAACTATTTATTGTTAGGACAAAACGTATTAATCAATGTGTGTTGATGGATGTTCCTTTCCATGCTTCGAAACACCACAGTACTACTTCCTAATTTTAGTTCAGTGATTTTTAACAGCATTTATATGTAGCATTGATCACGTCTGTTTTGTCCCAGTGCTTCCCGAAGGCTGTTATAAGACTAAAAAGAATTATCAGATCTGTATGATCAGGAATCTTGTATCATTTAAGTAAGTAAGGAGAAAATTCAAAAAGGGAGCAAAATAATAATTATTTTGTGATAAATTTTTCTGCTAGAGGACTTTTGTGGTCAACTGGACAGAGTGAATCTCAATAATGGATTGGAAATGACCATTGATTTTTCAGAAACATTTCGTTAACCAAATATCTATGATAATTATTTTTTGTTGTTAATTAAACCAGTGAAACATGTCCAGACAATCGTTATACAAAACATTAAAAATAGTTGAATTGTTCTATCGATTTTGTTTTCTGTGAAATGTATCGATTGTCAAAAAATCGAAATGTTAGTACGATTCTAATCAAAACAAAACCCCTGAAAGGTACCATTGTATGCCAAATCAAGGGACATAAAGCTTTCATTAATAATATACATAACATTGCAGCTATTGTAGAAAAAGTCAGTCAATGTATTATCAATACAGCAACAAATGTGCAATGCTCGAATTTTGTTGAAAATAATAATGCCATTAATATACTTAATTCAATAAAAACTCGAGTGTTTTTATAGTGCAATCAGTTGTAATGGCAACTTGACCCAGATGTACATTAACCTCTAATGGTCAAATGCAATGTTCGTTCTAGTTTCATTCAGTCTTTCTATTAGGGCAATATTAGTTCAAATGTTATTTTGTTTGCAACTGGAAATGGAAAGAGGTTATATTTTTCAAACAATTCTCAGACTACTTATTCCCATCAAGGGACAAAGTTGCTCTTCTATTTAAAGTAACCTCGGTTAAAAACATTACTCTTCCTGACAGTTACTGAAGAAGCGATCATTAATTTCTTTTCCATCTTTAGATTTTACATAAATAATTTATCTACCACTTTAAAATAAAATTTGTAATATTTTCAAGACCTCAATACACGTTTTGAAATATAATATATTTCTAATAGTGTCATAAACATAAGTTTTTATAATGCTTTTTCTTAATAGGGTAGTACGGTAGTAAAACGTTTTATAAAACTGTATTCATTATGGATTGCTTTTCAACTGAAAAAGTTTCAAGTAAATAATGAAGGCAGCTCATTAATAAAGTTTAAAACGAGATGAGAAGTTACAAAAAGCTTGTTTGTTATGAGTTTTTGTCAAACAGGCCCTTGTAATTTGTCCTGCAAAACTAACTTGGTAATTCCTTTGTATTAGGATAGTAGTATATTTAGCCGTTTTTTATAAGTTATCTTACTACTATGAAAGAAACATAAAGTTCTAGAGCTCTCATTAAAAACAATGACGCCCACGGGAGACGTAGGCTTTTGCCCTAAAAGCTCTGAAAACGAATGACGTCTTAATAAAACGTCTAGTTATGTGTCCATTATGTTTTACTCTGTTATATTTTAAATTTTGAAAGATTTTATCCTGTTCATTTACAAATAACGAAGCCTGGCTGGAAGGGTTAATTGAATGCGAATGATAAGTTCAGCTTTATTTCAACTTCTGTTTATAATGCAGTCTCTAACATCTGACGTCACAGGCTTGGCTCCTGAAAAGCGTCTACGTTCGTTTAATGAAATTGTGTAAAAGAATTCAGGAACGAAAACACTAAAAACTAATTATTGATGTAACCTTAAACCTCAAACTTGAATGAACAATTATGTTTTAATATACAGGGTGAATATAAAGTCAGGACCCCCCTCTATTTTCTTCTATAGGTAATATAAGGAGATATCCTTTGGGTAGTAGTGCAATGTGGAAAAAAAGTTTCATTTTATGACATTGAAAATTTTTTTGGTCCCCCAAAAATGCGAAATTTTGGGGGCAACCCAAAAATTACAAATGTAAACCCCTATCAAGTGACCCCTCATTTTAAAGAGCATGAAAAAACTTAAATAGTGGTGAAAACCAGAGATCGCTATCTCTTTTTCCAACAACATAGCCAATAAAAATTGTAATTAAGGTCTTTACACCTAAATTTATTTTGTTTGGGTACAGTTTCCATCTGCGTGGAAACAGCTTTATTGGTTGTTGGTGTTTCTCAATGAGTGAGGCATGCAATGGATGAAGAATCCAATATTAGAAAGTAAACTGATAAGGAGTTTATTGTCAATGAGTGACTGGGCTTTTCCACCGGTTCGAAGTACAGTTAGTAAAAAACTAGTCCATTTTTGCTTATTTTGAGAAAATCTCGTTCAAAGTTTTGATATTCTACAAAACGTACATTAATTGTAATTTATTGCGTAATTTTCAGTAGGTTTGTTCTTGAGGTCAATAGCTACACCTGTCCACTAGTAAAATAAAATTATTTAAGTAATTTCATGATTTCTGGATATGCAAATTTTGCAGTTAAAAACTTATCAAACTATAATTTCTCAACTTTTTGGGATATGAATTTCCAGAAGGATGTAAAGTAAACAGAAACCATTTAAGACTATTTTTATTTATTTAAATATTGTGCCAAAAAAACTTTTCCCAGAAGAATATTTTGCGCTTGCAATGTTTTTCCCACTTCTTCCAGCCATTGTCTCATTCCATATAGCACAATATACTTGCTTGGTTACACTGTAAGCCGTCATATTGTACACATTCAACTTTCTTGTATAGAAAAATGAACTTATAGATGCTCTGGAACATGTAATGACATTCTCTAAGTCAGAAAGTAATACTTTCTTTATGATATTTTTTTTATTTCTCCAAATAAATCACTGGATGAATTAATTTTTAATCACTCTGTGCCATTTTTTAATTTCAAAAATTAAGAAATATTCACATCAAAATCAACTGGACTATCATCAGTATACATAAACTCAATGTAAATAAATCGTCAGAACACAATAAGCAGTATGAGTCAGCTGATGCATTATTATTTATAATAGACAGTAGAGCTGACACCAACAGCTGATCATGCAGCTGGAACATTGTCACTTTCGTATCTTTATTATTATGAAACATACGACAATGAGAGTTAGTGCATTAGATAGAGAGTGTTTTAAATAGAATAATTGCAAAATAAACTTAATTTTCATAAAAATATTAGTTGGAACCTTGTCAAGCCAAGGTAGCGAGTAGTTATTAATCTTAGTAGAACATTATTATCCAGTGGTATTGTGTGGTTACTGTTCCGTGGAGTATTTTGAGAAGGTTATATGTGTTTTAGTGTTATTACAATAATTTATATAGATGCACTTTCGCATTTTGATTTTTAAATAATATTATCTAACTAATACTGATTACGAGTAAAAATGGCACGTAGTCACGAGATAAAGTAGAAATGATATTTACTTTCGGGGCTTCGAATGAAAATTATCATGAGGCAGAAAGGCGGTTTTAATTTGGCACATCCTGATAGACCTGTGACAATGAAATACTTAAGAACTTTTAGTAAATAAGTTCCGAGAATTTGGTTCCATCAAAGATGCCCCACGCTCAGGTCGGCCTCCTTTTAGGTGGTGACAAAACAGTTCGAAATTGTTGCACAATTTGTTGAAGATCCGCAGCAGTCCACCATATTAGCAGTGATGTTTCCCAAATGTCTGTGGTAAAGTTACTGAAAAAAAAAAAATAAATTTCACGCCTATAAAACTAAGCTTATCCATGAGTTAAACGAAGACGATCCAGACCGTCGTCTACAATTTTGTGAAGAAATGGAAGCACTAATTTCTGCTCATCCATTGTTTGTTTCGAAACGTTGTGTTTAGTGATGAATGTAGTTTTTTTCGTCAATGGAGATGTGAACAAACACAACTGCAGGTACTGGGACACAGAAAATCCCCATGTTTTCCGTGAATCTCGCACGCAGTATCCAGAAAAAGTTAACGTTTGGGCCGGGATTTTTGGGAATCACATTATAGGACCATTTTTTATTAATGGAAATCTCAATGGTCAACTGTATTTGGAAATGTTACAAGAATCAATTTTTTCCTGCAATAAATACTGTTATGTTGATTTCTCCCTAGAATTTGAAGAAGAACTCGTTCAATTCGAGCAAGATGGTGCCCCATCACATTATCATCGTGCTGTACGACATTTCCTGGGAACCCAGCTACGTGGTCAGTGGATTGGTAGGCGTGGTGTAATAGAATGGCCTGCACGGTCTCCGGACCTTACACCCATGAACTTTTTTCTATGGGGTCACATAAAATCCGCAATTTACAAAACACCAGTAGCAAACATTGAAGATTTAAGAAACAGGATTATTAATTCTTGCAACCAAATACCATAAACGTCAGAGAGGCGTTCACCCTACGCTTATCTCACTGCCAAATAGTCGGAGGGCTTCAGTTTGAACATTTGGTTTGACTTCGTGACGTGGTGAGTTATTAAAATTGTTTTTGGTAATACTGGCTATTATTTCGGATTAGGAAAGAGATAGCAATCTCTGGTTTTCACTACTAATTTAAGTTTTTTTTCATGCTCTTTAAAATGAGGGGTCACTTGATAGGGGTTTACATTTGAAATTTTTGGGTTGCCCCCAAAATTTCGCATTTTTGGGGGACAAAAAAAAATTTTAAATATCATAAAATGAAACTTCCTTTCCATATTGCACCACTAACCCAAATGATATCTCCTTATATTACCTAGAGAAAAAACGAAGAGGGGGGGGGGGTCCTGACTTTATATTCACCCTGTATAATCAATAGCCACAGTTGAATAAGATTTAAAAACTCTATTACTACTGCAAGTTTGTCAGTCTTAGCTTAGTATATTCTTCCGCTGCCCACATTGGGAAAGGCCCCGCCTTGAGGCAACACGCACTCTGGGTGTTTTTTCGGTGGACTCTGTCTGCCAAGTGATGCTGGAGGGTCAGGACAACTGGAACTGTGTGTCTCATTTTGTCCAGGGTATTCTCCGCGCTAAAAAGATAGATCTAGACCTAAATGTGGTTTAGACCTTAGACTTTCTGATGGCTGGATAGGCGCGAGCCCTGAGGGCTTAGGTAAAATTCAGTAACCTGAAGTAATGTGACAAACAGTTTCCGGGTTGGGATCCTGAAGTATAGAGGAGGTTTTTAGTGGGTAGTTTACCACCTTGTGAGAGTCCCACACTACAGGCTGGCCACCTGTGTGCGTAAATGCATTTTCCTTCCTCTCCCTAAAAAAGCTTAGTATTTACTACTTGTGTTGTGGAGCTATATACTATAGGATTTGTTACTACTGGACTGCTGGGTTTGCAGTCCACAAAAAAGTCCAGTGCTGTACCTCAAAAAATGCCAAAACTATTCATATATAGTTGTCTCCTTTGTTGAATACACTAACAAATCTATCAGAATGTTTTCAATTTTGATTATTCTTGTTTAAATATAAATGAGTCAAAAGGGAGTTTTTATAGAAGTTTCTAAAATATTTTAATTTGAACTTGTAAGGCAACAACAGTAAAAGATGCAATTTCTTATCAATTTTCTTAGCTTCCACTTACGTTTTTAGTATAATATTTTTCGATATTGAGATAAATTAGTAATGTGTTATTGATTGTGTACAAACTCTTCTATAGCGTTTGTGGTAAATTACGGAGTTAAATATTTCCTTGGAATGTAATTAAATGCTAATTATATGCCTCATTAAAAAGTGTTCTATTAATAAAAACGATTTTTGTAACTTTGATTAAAATTGAATTAGTCTTCAACTTGAGTACAGTACTTGCTATAATAAATATAAGATTGATAAAAAAATATTCATAGTAAGAGAGCAAACTGATAAATAATAATTTTTAACATTTCATTTATACTAATGAGAAGGCAATTTTGCTGATTTTTTTAAACGTTTTAATTTCAACACCAGACGAGACGATAAACTGTAGTTAACTGCCGCAACCAGACCAACCCACTAAGCGATAACCCTTATTATTTGCCCTCTCACCGTTAAAAGGAGGAGAAACATGCATGACTGGCTTAGTAAATTAGGAATAATAGGACCTGAAATTTTAGAATAATACATAATATAAAAGAGAATATAGTTGTATATAATTTTCATGTCCTTTAAATTAGCATTAAAACACTGACTTTCTGATTTATTTCTCGCACTTTTTAGCACTACCTGACAATTTTCCTCCTGTGGCAGGAATCCATTGTTTCTAACTGTAATAATTATACCTGATTATAGCATAAGTAAATTATAAATTGAGTTAACTAGCACACATTGCAATTGTTTTTAGTATACAGTATAGTTTAAATCAAGACAGAATGGTAAGATTATTTCCTAGGCGTTTTAGCTTTGTATTAAAATGTGCCATACTGTAAAGTGATTAGTGACTTGTTATTTCAGCATTACTATCCTTCTCTAATGCTAACAATATGGCTCCATTAACACATATTTGTTTTATGTTATTACATTCTCCAAAAAGAATATCCCCGGCTCAATTAATGAAATTTTCTACTAATCGGAAAGTTCGCTATTAAGTGAGAATTAAGTTCATATATAATTTCACTCATTCTTTAATGAACAATTTAATTCCTCCTGAGATATTTTTTTCACATGTAAAACGTTATGTAAATTGTGGGTATAACGATGGACATTCATTTTTCTTACAGGTCAAGTCAATCCTAGCGGGATGGATTCAGTCGTTCACTCAATGTCAGAGCTCGACCTGCATTAGCTCTCTGGGGACATGTTTCCTTTCTTTCCATGTCATATTGTTAATCTAAAGTTTTATGAATGTAAATTCAAATAGAACTTAAAACCAACCCAGTCATTTGCTTCCACCGACCTCGCGATCTTTTTCACATGAAAATATATAATTTTATGCTTGGCACTGACAATATTCCTTTTAATGACCTACTCCGAGTCACTAATAATAATTTTCCTTAGCGTACATATTCAAAAACTGATAGTATTTACTACTCACCAATAAATTTTCTTTAGTCCTTTAAAACACAAGACTAAGTTTCAAAGTATCAGGTGTCTGAAAAAGAACTCCCTATTTGTGAATCATTGTTATTTAAATGTAACAGAATTTGTTTCCACTAAATAAATGACATATTGAGCTTTCTGCCATAGAGCAGATATAGAACTGACAGACGAGTTGAGAGTCGAATATGGCGCCAGTTGTAATATTGTTGCACTCAAGGTCAAACAGGTTTACCAACATTACTACCAACGTAAGTAAATCAAAGTTATCACTATATACAAAGTGCTAAAGAAATATTACTCCTCCGTTTTTACGAGTACCATGCTTACGAATTTTCGTAAATCGGAAGTTCTTCTCAGATAACCCGTATTGCATTTCTATCAGTAGTAAAAAATAAATGACATTTGTTGCTGGTAAAAGTCATATATAATGAAGTTTTCTTATAAATGTAGTTTCCATTTTGAGATTTAATAACCATTGGACACTTCTGTTCCAAAATGTTTGACAACGTTTTTGCCTTTAGAATCGCAATATTTTGTGATCTAAATTAATCCTAGGATGTTCGGGTGATAATATTCCTCTTTTAGTATGATCTCCAAATATTCATACGATTTTGCATTTACTAATTGCAAACTGAAAAATTTAATGTCTCATTGTAAACAGCAAATTTGAAACCCTAAACAATTCAGTCTACCGACGAGTATGATGCATATAGCATGTCTGAAATTCGTACATACGATATTATCACTGATTAATTCGGTGAATGCAGACATCACATTCAGCTTAAATATACATTTCTCTCATTATATTTGTTAGCATAATGTAAGTTCATAAATACAACCAAACTATATATTTAATTTGTTAAGTTGCTTTTGCTCCGTGGAACAAAGGATTGCTGGAACATGTAACACTAGCTATTAAATTAAACAATATGAATAATTTAATTTAGTGAATGGAAAGTTGTACCCACAAAGGTGAACTCTATAATGTTGGTGAGTATCAGATGCAAATAAATAACATATAAAAAAACAAATGATTCATTTAACTGGAAGCAAGTTATTGCATTTTCAATATCTAAAATTAAGATGTGCGTAATTTAAAAAAAGATTGGTGATGCGTAGACTATTAACAAAGACCGAGTAGAGAATTGAGAATAATGAAATTTAGATAAACAACGTTTGAATTTATTTTGTTGTTTAATTCGGTGATCGATTCGCTTAAAAGCATTAATTATAATGTTTGTAATAGAGTGTCAGTACAGTGAGTAATGTTATAATATAATGCTCCTACGTGTTTTGTGAGGTTTAGAGTGGTAGTTAGTGGTCACCTAGCTGTGGAATGCATGTCCTAATCTCAGGGTGTGATTAGGACACCTTTATATATTTCAGAAAAACCCTCAACAGCACTCTTTTAGTTTTTTATGTTAGGAAAAGAACCTGAGACATTCCACTTCGTTCTAACGAACCCTTGTTCTGCTTTCGGGGGTGACAGGATATTCTGAATTGGTAAAAATGCCTCATTGAAAAAGTGGAAGCCAGCTCTGAACTAACACTTCCAGTCAAAGCAGGCAGAGCGTGATACGTCCTTATGTCTGGGCAAGCAATAGGCAATAGAGGCAATAGGAGCCCCACCAACTGGAGACATTTCCCCCAGCAGCCTTGACCTATCGTTCTTCCCTTGCTATCTACCATTATCAGGAAAGGTTTTCAATGTAATTGAGCTTAGATGCCAACTCACCAATGTTGAACTTGGTTCTTGCCTCGCTTCATCCTCGGGGGGGGGGGGACTTCTAGCACGTCTAGGGTTTCCAGGGCTGCAGTGGGATCCACAGAAGAATGGGTCACTTGTTTTCACTGAAGTCGTCACTGGCATTGGGGTAGGAACAAGTTTAGGGAGAAGCCATCACGAGAACAAAGGGATGAGTGACAGAGCCCGTACCATATCTACTCCAACGATACACATTGCACTCTACTAATGAGTACGAGAAAATAGGACATCGAGACCCAAGACGACACTGCCCTGCCGAGACGAAACAAAGTGCGAGGCATTTTGAGTGTCTGCGAGCGAACCATATCTCCACAACAGCTACTACGGTACAACTCATTGTTTGGGCGTCTCAAGGACCCAGGCAGTCCTGACGACAGATAGAAAGACAGACGGGACCACGCGATTTGTCCACCAGTGAGAAGCGGCTGTTAAATCAAACGATGGGTCCAAATGGTCACAGGATAAGCTCACTAGTTATTGATTTTGGCATAGGAATGCCCTAAACTATTTCCACGGCTATCAAAGAGTCTTTACCACAGAGTAATAAGATATATATATATATGTAACTTATTACTCTGTGCTTTTACTAAATATTAACAACTATAACCTACTCTACTAGATATATTGCAAATGTTATACAAAACTAACGGTTAGTTGTTTTTTGTAATGAAATATAAATTACAAGGGTTAGTAACAAAAGCGTTAGTCTTAAATTTAAGAACTTGCACATATTTTTTATATACATATTTTGATTTGCTTATGATAAATCCGATTGGTTAATGTTCTTATATTAAAGTATATTCAATCTTTAAAACTAAACACTGTGTAAGCTGTTCGTCTTCTAATGATATATTCGCAATAGAGTTTGAAATTAATATAACTGTTAATAATCCTTTCCTTATTATATGGCAGGAAGTACTTTTTGTTTAGAATAAAACTTTATTTATTATGCGATTCTGAAACTACCTGTTGAATTCTGTGAATGGAAGCGAGAATTTCTCCTTCAGAATTTCAAGTGCTGAATAATAATTTTTACCGAGGTACTCGTCGCTCAGACGTTTGGTAGGCTCTTTTAAACAACTTCATATACAGAATTTCTATAGTTTGTTTTTTTAATTTTTATTAAGCTATTAACTGACAGCAAAAAACCTACCATGTAATTAAAAGTAGAACAATCTAACTTATTTTAATGATATTATGAAACAGTATGAAATAAATCTTTTACTCACAATGAACTGGACAAGTTTGCTTTTCTTTATAAGCAAAACTTATAAATGCTATAAACGTGTGACGTATTAAGTGTAAGTATTCACCCATATATGGTGTATGCAGTTTTGAACATCAAATCTATACATAGTATTCCCCGTGTTTGGAGTAATATTAGAAAGAATACCCTTACGTTATAAGAGTAGAAATTTATTTCAATATTTCACATATAACGTTTCAATGGATGAAGAAATTAATTTTTTCGTGTTCTATTATAAATAGTATCATAAAAATGAAATGTAGTTAAAAATGAATTATAGGCTACGCTCGGATAGTCTGAGTTTGATGTAACTCAGCATTTCAATCTAATTTAATAATATATTCCGGAAAATTATAAGTTTAGGTTCTTACACATTTATGATTTTAACAATGATGAACCAAATAAACCATTAAAAATACTATAAAACGTTTTATTTAGCATTAAAATTACAAATATAATTTTGTATCGAGTTAAAGTGGTATAAACATATATGTTTGACACATATTTTATAAAAATATAAATTAAAGCACGAAAAACCAAAACGACTAAAATTCTATTACTGACGTATCAAACTTCTTCGAAAATTGTAGAACGGTGAAATATTGTGTGTAGTATATAAAAATAAAATCGTAGTTGTAGTTTATATATTTTAGCATCAATTTATTTTCTATAGCGACAGTTTCAATCAGCAATGATGTGTGCAAAGTGAGACGTAACGCACAGGAAGTTATAAGTCCAACTGTTGTTATGCGAATGATCTGTTTAATGAGATGTAAATGAGTGTCATCCGGGAACAGTGAAATGCTGAGTTAACGTTGACAGTTGAGCACTTTGGTTTGTAGCAAATAAAGCTGCGGTTGCGAAATTATCTTGAATGAATTTTAGATAGCGTACACATATGTCTTGTGAGGTCTTATAAGTTTTCTTTCATAATAAAATTGTTTGGTATTGAGAAAATAAAAGTATTTATATTATGTCGACTGCGGATGTAGAGGAGTGATGAACTAACTAAGTGAATGAATGAATATTTTAATTCCAAAATAAATGTACATTATTGCAATATTTAAACTAACACTTATAATTAAAAGTAATTTTTAAATTAAAGGAATTACCTTTAAATTATAGGAAGGAACAGAAACCATAAGTAAAATAATTATCTTTTGAAAACGAGCGAGTCTGGACTATGATGTCTTTGCGTAGACTCGATTAGCTTTTGTCAAATAAATAACAAACTGAATACTCAACATTTATAAAATTTAAAATACAATTAGAGAGGTAAAATTTGTGTGGATTCAATTTCGTAGTGTTAGTCTAAACGATTATATGTTTAAAATTAGTTTACGATTGGTCTATAAGCAACAGGTACAAGATCGTAACAGATTAAAATGCGCCCGTAATTATAACGGCTAATGAAGGGAGGGCAGACTGTTCGTCCGTAGTTCACATATAGCACTATCTATTTGAGTTTTCTACTATAAAAACCTAAAATAAACCTAAAATGTGTTTTAGTAAAAAAAGCTTTAATTTGGTTTTAACAAATGTATCATCGTTTTACTCGCTCTTTCAGATAGTATAACAATAATACATAAGCTGACACTAAGAATGTTTACAAATTCAATAAACCGGCTATTTTGGTTTTGAACTTTTGAGGTCGGGTTTTCGTTATTTGATTTTACTCAAATAGACTTTTAATTTTATGTACTGCTTGATCTCTGCTCCAATTAAATCATTTCCTCTCTCCTTCTGGAAGCGTAGTGGTCCACTATTACGGCTTAAAATTGTATTGACATGCACTAACAAAATGTAACATATTTTAAGTTTTATTTGTATAGGTAAAAAAACATTAAATTTTACCTGGATATAATTGGCACCCTGTAGTATAAATAATATATAAATGTAATATTATAATGAACAACAGAATTCTCATCGAAGTTTTGTAAAAATTATTTTATTTATGCAAGAAATTTTTACTTTCTGAGAATTATCTTAGTAAGGTTCTGCATGTCAGATAAACGATACGCGAAGCACAAATTATGTTACCTCCAGATTAGATTCAAGGTTAGGTTTTAATTAGAGTACAATAGCGTTGATATACTAGAACCCTGACGTCTTGGAACTTGAGTAAGTTTATGAAAGTTATAAGTGATTACCTCACTTCTAAAACAATCCCTATCATGGCTTATCCCGGACTTCGTTCTTCAAAGCAGTTCCCAACAAATGCCATTGAAACTTCGGCAATCAATTTGATGGAGGCGGTGTAAAGGGTCAGTCATTTATCCTTCAAAGTAATCAACAACAAGTGTACTTAAATAAAACAGTTACGTTCACGTACGCGTTAAGATAATAGTGACAAGTGTTTTAAATATTATAGAATGTAGACTACGTTTCTGTTTACTGAATTATAATTAAGTCAATTTCAGTCATAATGGTAAATCTTAATGTGAAATATAGGAAGTCATATATTTATTTCACTATATCTACTCTTTAATTTTGATTGTTATATTCTGCAACATATATTTTTCCTCAGAAGAGTTTAATCTACCAGGTTTATATTTTCCAGTTGAACGTACACTGGTTAAAAATATGAAACAATGTGTTACTAATATCTGGAAAAACCCCATGTCAAGGAGTAGAACAACACTAGCCGCAAATTTCGATAGGTCAGTTTTGCTGCGGATGATAACTATTGGACTTGCCATTATAATTTTAAAGGTTTTAGCAGCACCTCCCCTGCTCGCTTTTCCTGGAAGACAGCTAGCCCTCCCTTCCAGCATGACTAGCACCACTGGCATGTTGGAATGACTGGAGAGTAGTGCCCCCTAATCCTCTGGATGTTACAATGGATATCGACAGGAGGCTGCTGCCATTTACAACTTTTATAAGGAAATTATTTTTTTTTTCTGTTATTGTTAGTTAAAGTTATGGTAAACAGAAAATGTTACCATGAGTTAAATATTATAATTTGCATGTTGTAATTAAAAAAATAAATCGCCATTTACGTTCGAGTCTAATCTAAAACAAAAATTGCTTCCTTGATGTAGACAATATTTAAATGTAAACAAGAGGCGAGCAATAACCAGCTGTTGTTTGGAAATCATTTACATGAATGAGATGCAGAATAAATGTTCACAAATTACGCAATCAAACTGATGTCATACAGAGCGAAGGAGAGTGAATTACTGCTATGTTTTTCCGCTCTTATTAGTTTTATAGTAACAATAGGCGTATTAGATGCACACAAATTCGCATTGAAAACACTTTACTTATGCTTTAGATGCAATAAAATTCCCAGTAAAAGTGACGCAATCAAAACAAATTGTTGCTAAATATTATATGCCATAAGTTCAGGTAAGTAAAATATTTCAAAATAAATGAAAAAACTTACAAAATTAAGTTAGTAATTCAGTTGAAATTAGTCTAATTAAAGCAAATTTATAAAGGTCGCAATGTAATATCTATTCTCGCATGTTTAAAAATAAAGCTAAATAGGTTTGGAAAGCTATAACAAAGTTTCTTACTATATTAATTCCATGTATTATAAAATACGTAAGAGGAAGTTGAAATAGAGCTAAACCATATTATCTGGTGTTTGATGTAAGCCTACATTATTGTTTTTCAAGATTTTATAAGTAGGTAGATCTATTACAAGCTTATAAAAAGGATAAAATTTGACGCCTTTGAAATAAATCCGTGAATTGTGCTGAAGATGGGACTATTGTTGCTCATGAGGCTTTTGTAGATTAATTTTACTATATTCATGAACTGGAAATCTATTAATCACTTAGATAATATGGGTCACCGTCAAGGGTGTGATTTAATTTAGTTTTAAATGCAGTGATTTACAATTTGAATACTCCATACATGTATTACATTATTCAATTTGAGTATGATGCAGTTTGCAGCGGTTCATAAACATCATATTTTGCCTCAAGAAGAATATAGCTTGCTGTTTTATCTAAGGTTACGCTGCCTATCACGCCTTGGTCTTCTCTCAAAGGTTATGCCATTGATGATGATTTACTACAATTTTGTTATATTATGTGTCATAAGTTATTGGCTCAGTTATATTAAGCCTATCACTTGAGGGGGTAGTAAAATGTCATTTCTGTCTCTCTGTTTATTTGTACGTCTGTCCACACGATGTCTCGAAAATTAACAGGCCATGAAGTGTATATTTAACATGTACCCTCAATTTTATGCGTGTAAACTGAATGTGATGATAGTGCGTGTATTGGTAAAAATAATGACAAGGAGAAAATAGTAAAATATATAAGTTTTTATACAAAGTGAGATTTGTATAAGATTTTTATACTATAGTATGAGATTTTAATATGTGACATAACAATTATTATAGCCTAACTACTGTATACAATATTATATTTTGGTGTAGCCTTCTATTTTTAGGCATACCTAGCTCGCATGTCCACATCATTAGTTTTAAGCAGTGCTGTGAAATTCAACAAAATGAACAAAAAATGTGAAGGTATATGTTTAAAGACATTTTGATTTTGCATGAAACAGAATGAATTTTATGATGTTGGATATCCAACCATGGGATTTCGTTTCTGTATGATTCCTGTCTTTATTCTGGTTCTTTCCGCTTGACATCTCTAAAATTAAATGAGCTATAGACTTAAATATTCCATACTACATCAGCGTGCTTCTGCGTTGTATAATATAAGCAATTAAACATGAATTCAGGTGAAAATACATTATCAGGTGCTTAATTGATAAGATATTGATAACATCACTTCATCTGGGTTTGTAGTTAGGTGTCACTAATGTCGAAACGGTGTAAAAAATTCGTTTCTTTTGTCCGTAATTGTGTACTTTTAGTATATAAATAAATAAATGTATATAGAATGTTGCTTTTTTGGGTGGTTTTTAATCTCAGTTCTTATACGTGATAGTTGAAGCAAGTGCAGCACATACGAGATAATCTATCTTCGGAGACATTACAAATCATGAAGGCCTGCTTTGCCATTGATTTTTTTCCATATGTACGTCTGAACTTCTTTTGCTTCTAAGTATATTCTGCATATGCCCTTGTTTGGCTTGTTTTGTTTTAGTTTGTTTTTCTTTGGAATACCCACTTTTTGAGTATGCATACCGAGTAATCTTCTACGTGTCTTCACCTCGTATTTTAATAAACCCAAAATAATATTGTTTCTAAATATCTGGATCACGAATTTGATACTCGAACTCTCTCACTATAGAAAATGTGCGAATATTAAAACCAATATCCACACAGTTTTGAGTATGCATACCGAGTAATCTTCTACGTGTCTTCACCTCGTATTTTAATAAACCCAAAATAATATTGTTTCTAAATATCTGGATCACGAATTTGGTACTCGAACTCTCTCACTATAGAAAATGTGCGAATATTAAAACCAATATCCACACAGTTTTGAGTATGCATACCGAGTAATCTTCTACGTGTCTTCACCTCGTATTTTAATAAACCCAAAATAATATTGTTTCTAAATATCTGGATCACGAATTTGATACTCGAACTCTCTAACTATAGAAAATGTGCGAATATTAAAACCAATCTCCACACAGTTTTGACAGTTAGTTTACCGTACCACTTCGGCTCTCAACGCAATGCATTGTTATAAATGCCTATATGGTCACTTTTTTTGTTTTTTGTAACTTTTGCGAATTTATTGGTATGCTCAGAAGATAGCAGAAACACATCCCAGTTGACCTTCCATTTCATAAACACTATGCCCTCTTCTGTTTTTATTGTAATAGAATCTCCTTTCTTCAGTTCGGTTGACACTTCTGAGGCTAAGTACTTCTAGTCAATCCTAACAGTGCCAATTAGGTGAGTTTTGTGCTCCAGGAGTCCTAATGTAGGTCGTAAACTCTAGGTTAGCTTTTAGTAAACCCCAATTGATATTTCAACACCAGTAAACGTGAAAAAGGAATATATACGTTCAATCATCCACTAAAGCGGTCTAACCCACTTTTATATGTATGTGTAAAAATTATTCACATTGTCTAAGAAGCAAAAATAATAATGTTGGCATGTGTATTATGTTGCCAACAAATAATATACAGCCAATGAAGCCACAATAAACAAGAAACAACTGTATATTTATGTACGTATTAACATGTTAGATGCATTCGAACAATAATTACAGTTAGCCTAAGGAAACGTTTCATATGGTGGCAGTCAATTGATACAGTTGTATTAATAAATTCTGATTTATTAATCAATCTTTTAAATTTTCAATACCTTTAGAAGCATTGAGCATTTAAGAGGAATTTATAAACCTAATCTGTAGGAATGTAAGACCTCCTTTGCTTTGAAATGATCCAAGCCGGTTAAAAACAAGGTTTTTCTCGGTTCCCAAGCTAAATAGGATTAACCCGGAATCAGAATACATTACCTTGCGCAGATAACTTGTACAAACATTGAAGGTGTTGCTGCTTTGAATTATTCTATTTGTTTTATCGGTACTTTAACGATTTATTTTAATGTTCGCGGTCAATATGAGGTTCAATAAAACAATTTAATTATCGTAACTAATATTGTTTCTCAAAAATATTTTTAAAATGCAGTGTTATAGATTGTAGTAATCGATGATTCTAAAACAAAAAATAATGATTTCAAACCTTTTTATGAGAAAAATATATTAGACCAGATTAAAACCGTGATGTAAATATATTTTTAAAGCACGATAGACAGCGTATTTGGCTGACTGTAATCAACGTACTCCTATTCATATAAAAGCTATAGATTATTTCAAAATATAAATCTGCATTTATCTTAATGTGTTCAGAGAGTATGCATTTATTTAGACATGACGAGAGTTTCCGAGGAGTTACTGAAAGTTGTCATTCGGTTTTGCTCTTGGGTTATCTCTATTTAAATAAAATTATATTTCTATACCTAGTGGAATATAACTGTATTGGCCGGAAAATTCCTAAACCTTAGAGAGAATTAATTAAATATAGCAACGCTATTTTTAATATATAATATACTCTATTTGTGTATTTTTTATATTTAGCCTTTTTAAGAGTTATTCACAGTAAAGTCAATAATCAAATACGAATATAAACATGACTTTCAGTCATAAAACTTCATACTTCAGAACTGTATAGGCTATTTATAGAACATTGAATGATAAATAATGATGAACAGGGGTAACTAACTCCACTAACACTTTACATTATTCCCAAGTGATTCTTACCCTTTTGTTATCAAATGAATACAAGACAAGCTCAAGGGCCCTTAGCTAATGACTCTTCACTACGTATAAAACCTGTTGAAGGTAACAGTTGTACTTTTATAAAATAGCTTGTAAAATAATTATTTGAGAGCCGGTTTTTTTGAAAAGCTAAAAATACTGATTGACTAAGCTTTACAGTAACCTTTCCATCGGTGGGAGTGGAAACATTTCATTTCTGTTGTCTGTCTGCCTGCCTCTACGTTCGATATCTACAAATATAACTGAAATTGAGCATGAAGCATAATTTCTTTATGAGGAATACAAAGTTCAATGCTAGCTCATGTCACTCCACGGATTCGGCTGAGCGTTAGCGAATATTTTTACATTGGTTTTATGGGTAACCGGAATAAATAAATTTGTAAAACAAACAATATAAATATCATCATTTTATATTAACTGGGGATGCATAAACATTTATAATTGAAGCAATGATATAAAATAACATTTAATAACAACAAAGCCTAATGCGTTATGTGCAAGATACGCTGAGGAAGATTATTACTCTTTCTGTATAAGACCCATGGAATCTCGAGAATGAAATGACCTAAAAATTAGAAAATTTATATTGCAGCCTCGAAAGCCATTAGTCACAATGCCATAAAATAGTTGTATATAATGTATATATATATATGTATATATATATATATATAGTTATATATATATATATATAGTCTCTTAAAGCAGTTCAAAAGAAAACTACAATTATTTCGTACAATATTTCGTTGTAATTAACAACTTTTTCAAGTAAACTTAATAAACACAGAATAAAATTGGTGTCTATTATATATATTATATATATATAAAATACAATAGTCTTATATATATCTTTTGGTTGGTTCAGTTAAATAAATGCTCTTATAATCTTTTTCATATTTTAGGAATTATAAGATTGAAATTGTAACAACGAATGTGTAAATAGTAAAACAAGCATTATGGGGACTAAAAAGTACTGCAATATTATGCTGATCTATACACATTGCGTACAATGGGTTCAGTCTACAAGCACCCTCCGTTATATTGCTATTTTGCATTTTGTTGTATGGATTGCATAAGTATGTTTAACTATACCATTGAGCATTTACACTTCCTCTTTATTATACTGCTTGATTGAAGTTTGTTATCGGTTTTCTCTATATTGCTTTATTTTATAACAATTCTCATCTGCATCATCCCGATTCTGTGTCATAAAATTAATTCTGTTATAGATAAAGTTGCGTTGATTGAATAAATAAATCACAATTCTTAGTTGAATGATAGTGTTTGCATTTGTTTGAATGTGTTTATCACAAAAACACATTCAAACAAATGTTCATTTGATTGTTGTTTTTAGTTGTAACTAAAAATTACATTTATAATGGCAAAAAAGTTGTTAATTACTGTGAGATATACGTTATACTGGAAATGTCAATGTTTGCTGTGTGTGCAATGTTTGATATTCATTTATTAAACAAAATATATCGTCAAATTTACTTTAGGTACAAGAAGTAATACAACTTGAAAGTGTTGAAAGAAGAATTACAACAATAATTTAACCAATAAGGTTTTTTTTCATGTAATTTAACTAAATAGTTATTTTACGCGTTTCATTTAAAAAAGTGATGATGTAATTTCATTTTTGAGCTCGTCTTTTATCGTTCCTACAGAACCGTACAAACATTTAGGAGACATTTTCTGCGCCATTCAATGTCTGCAATGACATCGTTGGACCAGTTACAGAACATAGTTTCATGTTTTAGAAATTTATTACGATTATTTCCAACAGTAAATATTTTAGTAACATTTGGAGTATATGAGGCTTTAAATCTTGAGTTAGGAAAGCTATGTAGCTAGTTTTGTTAGACGTTTCTCTAAAGTAATGTAAATATTTGTTTACATGAGAAGAGTTGAAACAATAATTGAGAAAATATGTGAGCAAAGTTTTTTATCGTGTTCTTGTTCACTCGGACTCTGGTAATGGCCAATGGCCAAGAATGATAATTGAGTCGGAAAGTGGGGCGAGAGAGAATGGGGCTTATAAACCTTTTACGATGCCGTCTAATTATGGTTATGCTTGTGAACTTATAGAGTTATTTCTTTTTATTTTGTTACGTTAATGTTGTTTTATTTTGTTTCTAATTCTGTAAGACAAAAGTAATAATCTGGAAGCCAAGAACCATTTAAAAGTCTATATAAGCACGAAATCTCATTTTATTGAAATCGATATGAACACTTTATCTAAGAAATAAATAAATATGCAGCCACACTAGTTTTAGCGAAATAGATGGGTTTCGAAAGGGTCAAAATATGAAATAATAATTTTCTCACATTATACATTTTTTTACTTATATCCATAAAACCAACTGTCAAACAACTACGTAAATACCCTGAAAAGTTCCACTTTTTTTTTTTTTTTTTTTTAAAAAAAAGAGAGACCGATTCCCTTTTAAGCCTTATTCTGTCCGTCCTCATGGGCCACTGGGCTGTGAGAGGATTTTATCAAACAGAATAAGGGGGGAGTCGATAGAGTACAAGGTCAATGGTACTGATAAAAAATGCAAGGTCACAGACAGGATTTGAACCTGCGCTATCTCTAACTCGACTTACACCGCTCGGCCATCGGCACTCCCATTGGTCGGTTTATACGAAACCAATATTAGATATACATAGTTAGCTGACACTGATTTACAAATGTTTTTAGAATATTTAAAATTTCTAAAAAAAAAAAAATTCTTTTGACATACCTTCCTTTTTACTCCCAAAAACTTTACACTTACATCAGGAAATAGAACATAATCGTTTATTCGTGTCCACTCCGTATAAAAATGCTACTCATCTTTAAATACGTTGCGTAATAATTTTAGGATTATGTTTTGTCAATGTTACTCTTTAGATTTTGCTATTTAAGCATATACTTTTTATTAAAATCACTTAGGTACTTTAATTTCTTGTTTAGTACTAAATATAATATAATTCACAAGGATAATAGTGGGTTTTTGATCAGCTTACTGTATTTGACGTAGTAGAGAGGAGCAGTCCCATTCCAATCAGCTAATACTATCCAATCTGCAGCAGCCTGTGCAGGAGAGATAACTGATCAATCTAATGCGCTCTTCCCTTAAGAACCTTAGGGATAAACAGAACAGTTCCTCGCTGCACTGAATTTAGCAAATTGAGTTGTCACAAAAGTAATCTACATAATTAAAGCTTAATGTTAACTCTACATTCATAAAACTTGCCAGACATTTAGGTAAAAGTAATATAAATTTACGATTTATTTTAGAAGAAAGTCAAAAAATTCTTGACTTGCGTTCTGTTTTGAATTAAGGAATTACTTGAGATTGTAGAGAAAAAGTAAAACTTGAACATAATCGGGACAAAAACTGAAATTTTATGGTTCTTACTTATTATAAACCTGCAAAATATCGTATTTCGTATTCAAAATAATTTATAAAGTAAAATTTAATAATATATTCTATAGTTTAGTCGATATTATTATGTATAATCCACCTTATTTGAACAGTATTACTCCAGTTCTTTGAACTTCTTTGATTTAACATAGATAGTTACATGGAAAACATGGGAAATTAGAATATAAAAGTACTTATTTATTCAAATAAGTCTCTTTTTTTTAAACCCAATTTATAATGTATTTTAACTAGCTACTAATTTCTTATTGAAAAGTCTTTGGCGAAAACGAGAAATAAAGAATTTGGACAACTTATTTTATCTCAGTGTTTTTAATATACTATCTAAAGATTTACCGTCAACAAACGTCAATAACGAATACCAGGTGAAATCTAATCGTACGCTTTGTAAGTCTTTCGTTAGATTTATTATAAGCACAGACCACGAACCTTAAGATAATAATAATAATAGTTTTATTACATTTTGGCAATAAGACATTGCATTTCAAACGTCAGGTTTTAGTTATTAGTAAATGAGAAGAATTGGATTAACACTGTCGTTCCCATGCAGGTAGGAAATGTCCTCGGAGATATGAGAACTAACTTAGCTAGAGGGATATAGTCTCAGTACGGTGGATAAGACTTTTAAGAGCGTCGCTCCTTATTAAGTGGATTACCAACTTCTATGGTCCCAGGTTCAGTAAGAGGAGATTGTGTAATGTCCTCAGTGCAGTCTGTGATTTTGCACGAGGGTCCAAGTATGGGCAGTAGATTTTAATAAGGAAATACATAGATTGCTGTTAGGCTGAATTCATAAAGTTGTTTTCACATAGACTAATACACTCATTCTATTATTGTGCGGTTTCATATCAGGCAGTCCTTGTTATCTCTGGGGTTATGCCTGTAAAGGCCCTTGGCAGTGGAGAGGCAGGCACTTTTGCATAATCAAGGCAAATAGGTAAAGACGCAACGAAGGTAGAGAAGGCACCCGGGCGAGCCGGCAGTGGATGGTTGGGAGACATATCTGAGGACGTTGAAAGAGCGAACTCATGGGTTGATGACGTTATTTCAAACAAGATATTCAAAAGTAATGAATGTTTTTAGGAAAAATGTATTTCTAGTAGTATTTTTGAGGTGATAGTAGATTTTGTAGTGATATGGAAGGCTGTGATTAGCATGAATTAGTTCACCAAATTCTTTGTCGGCTCAAGGCTATTTTTCAAAACCTGTTCGCGATGGGCAAGGTTGGTTCACTGGGCACATTACTGTACTGCACAAACATTCTCGAAGACAAAAACACTTATTTCGTTGTTTAAGTTATAAAAAACACACACGTCTGGAGTTTAAAATACATTTTTATTGTTGTATTGGGACTCTATTTGCCTGAAGATGAAGGAAAGTGGGGCCAACCTGGGCTGTACGTTTAGGAATAGACCTGGGCACTCTATACAAAAAGAAGACATACCTAGACAATAATGCAGGCTAGGCCTTAAAAATGTTATTATTTGCCTGGATATAGATCCAAAAAAACTATGTGCCCCATGGGAGGTACATAGTTTACAGGATAGTTTTTGAAAGAACAGACAAGGTTTTTAGTGGGTGAGATTAGTGGTAGCTCCATACCAATGTATACATTTTCGTACGTTTTTTTCATCTTTTCCCCACCACCAAAAATAACATTGCATTTATAATACACGCAGTTATCACCTTCACTTCCCATCTATAGTGAGTAATCTTGATAAGCGTTCCTAGGCCCGACGCTGTATGTCGTTTTATATGCGTGTTAAATTACTATACAATAATAACTGTATAATACATATTTTAATATCTTAACTGCAACTTTGTACTGATTGATTAAGATTAGTGTTCTTGTGTCTGGCGAACTATGATATCTGCAGCAGTTAAATTATGAAATAATACTCCTTCCATCAACCCATTTTGGCTATATCATTGCTATTCAACTCAATTTCACGTTAAAAAAAATAGAAATACCTACCTAGATCATAGACTTGTCATTTTCGATTATGTATTGTAATTTTGATTTGGATTATCATAAGAATGCATTTAGATTGGTGGCATATTACTACTTTATGATTTATTTGAAACTGTTTATTTCGTACCATGGTAAAATTTTTAACTCAAACAGAGAATAATGAAGGGAAATTACTAGAATACAATGTTTATAAACATTATTTAATTTTTTTCAAACAGAAAAATATAAAAACTGTTTTCAAATAAATACTGTCATGATTGCCACTCATTGAGAGAATATATTAAATCTGCTGAAAGCTCAAAGGAAATAAGGTCGAGTGAAATATAGAGATCAAGTGAAGTATACATGGAGTAAACACTGAAAATTGTCGTTCAATCATTGGCTTCTAACTTTGACAGCGACAAACCGAACTCAAGGGAAATTGGAAACAGAGAACGGAAAACTGCTTTGAAGACATCTGGCAAAGCGCGGATCATTTCTTTGTACTGACTTTCTAGTTGATGGAGACTTTTTATCCAACCATAAATATAAATAGTAATAAAAAAAAATTACATATTAATTAATGAGCCTGAGACCATTTCCAGAAAATTAACAATTGTTAGTATTTGCTTGCGCAAGGAACAATAAATTTACCCATAACCAATTATATAATTACGTATAATAATGTTAGCATTAATAACAGAGTACGTAAATGAATTTATTGTTGGAAATAATATAATGGGTTTAAGTTAGATGTCTCAATTACTTCTTTATAACCAAATTTCAGTCTAATTGACAACGTTATAATTTAATATTTTCAGCCAGTTTTTAGAAGATGATGAGTAGTGTACTAAGATCTGATACAATACCTACTACATTATGATACAAATAAGTTGGTTTTAGGCTTTATATTTGGATTTGAGGTTCAGGGCTTCGCACCAGAAAAAAAGTTCATTGGTTGAATAGTAATCGACAAGATGCGATACTCGTATTTATTAATGATAATTGATGTTTCTACTCTTTGAAGAGCCGAAAACACTTTTAGCATGAATTTAGCTTTAAGGGACACATCACTCCGTAAAATTTTTTCAAAAAATGGTACTTTATAATGATATGATGTTCCAGATGGTCTTAATCTACCTTATAGGGCACACAGAATTAACCGCTGTGGTAAAACAAAACATATAAATAGTTTTACTTTTATATTTTGTAAAAGAGATTTATAAGATTCTGAAACTTGAACTGGATGGCAGCTGCTATATCAGGGCGGCTATCCATATTTTATATAGCTCTACGTATTATTAGTAGCAAAAAAGATGTGGTCTTGTATTATCAAGAATGAATTTATAATTTAACTTGTCAATTTTATATTTACAACAGTTGCATTATAACATAGTAAGTGGTTATATTATCATACCTTGGCGGCTGTTAGCATTCCACATCTAAGGTGTAGTACCTCGGGTTATAGGGCGCTATGTGGCCTCACAGGTTCTGAGAAAGCTGAAAACAGCACTGACAATAATTTTAATTACAGCTAGCTCTACTGTAGTAAACCCATTTTAAATATTTCCACTACGTTGCCAACAGATAGAATGGTTGAATACATATGGTTGATATAATTAATGAGAAGAAAAAAACAATTATATGATCACAGCTGAAACCTACAATACTGATTCTCTCACGTGGATTCCCTGACATCCGTATAGAACTTAGCGTTGGTGGTCTTTTTATTCTATTTATGAAAGCGAATGCTGTCCTCAGTGAGTTCGTCTCATTCTTTTACCAAACTTGAAAAGGCATTGTAGGCATCAATAAGAAGAATGTAATACTTTTTCAAACTGCAGGAAACAAACTATATTTTATGAATTAAATTATAGAAAAATGTATTTGGTGGAGTAAATAGTAGCTTATTGCGGAACTTACCACATAAATTATAAAGAGTTGGCTTGCCAAACAGTATATTCATGCTTATTCTTGTTAGTACTGTAGATTTGCAGTAAAGACTAGTAAATTGCTTTGTACGAAAATTAAACATAAAATGCGATGTTTCTTTTAGAATGTTCTGTATGTAGGTTAGTTATGTAAATAGCTCTAGGCCAGCAGAATCAAACCTTGTTAAATAATTCCGGTTGAACTGAAAACTAAAGGGGTGTCGGTTCCATCCTGCACGAGGCTGTCCTGCGCCAACACTCAAGAATTACCTTCTCCTACATAGTTATCACAGCTAAGGTTATTGAAACTGATAATGTCTTAAATCATAATTTTTAGCTAAGATTATTACCCTTTGCTTATCTTCCTTCTTCACTCTCCGTTCCAATGTAATAAGAAATAATATGGTTTGAGGAAATAAGTATATTTATCCACTGAGACCAGTATTAACAGAGTAAAACGTGTTAGTTACATTCTCAGATAATTAAACTTATCAGTTAATGATTCTTAGTATACCTATTAATAAATAATATATAAAATACTTATATAGTGGGGGATTAAAAGTGTTTTATTTACAAGCGAGAACTGTATATAATTTATTCGTTTACATTATATTATACAACAGTTCATTAAGTAGGCTAAGCGTTATTTTTTATATGGTATTTTTGACATATGCCACATAGAGGCAGTTCTATCTCTATATGATAGAGATAGAACTAAGACAAGTTGCCTTATTAATATCACAGGAAGTACTTTTATTCATGAATTATTATGCTATCTGTAAAGAATCCCCTTTGATTGTAATGAACGAAAGAGAGAATTTCAAATGCTGAGTAATACTTTTCATCCTTGAAGTCGTTACTAAAGAAACGCTTATTGGTAGGCAGCTTTTAATCAGCGCCTCACAATTCATTTCCGTATTAGACTTTTTTAGCCTATATTTTCTTTTCTAAGCAATATACTAACATCACCTGTATAAAATTTACTAAGGAAATGAAATAATTTGTTTTTGGTTTTAGAAATTTGGTCACTTCTATCTGTACGAAATGAAGTAGTCCATTCGAATATTTTAAAAACAGAAAAAATGTTATTATCAAGAAAAATCTTAGAAATTAAATGCTATTTTAACTATCGAAATAATAATTTAATATACATTTCATTTACTATATTAAACCAGTCAGTTTGGGAGTACTCCCCAGTAAATATAAAAGTTAAGAATCGTGAAATATTTATTGATTCACAAAACAATGCAGTTTTTAGAATTACCATTGACAATCAGGATGTCTCTATATAAAATTAACAGCCCTCAATCACTCATCACTAATCCTTCAAATTTATTATATCCTGGTTTAATTGTGTTAAATTTATGGTATCCTGGTTTAAATTTGTTAAATATATGATATCCTGGTTTAAATTTGTTAAATTTATGATATACTGGTTTAAATTTGTTAAATTTACGATATCCTGGTTTATATGTGTTAAATTTATGATATCCTGGTTTACATTAGTTAAATTTATGATATCCTGGTTTATGAATATAAGTTTAAATTTGGCACAAACATGCATTATAAATTAATTGAATAAACAAAACCATTTGTACAAAAAATCAACTACCCACAGGGGTCGAAATCCCTAGAAAAACTTTATTTCATTTTAAAAATTCTTCATGTCCTAGAAATTTGAAATGTGACAGACATGACAGCTGTGTCTTATGCTGTCAACAGATAAATGAATGCATTTTCTCATGAAATATACACCATTCTTATATAAAAGAACTGTATTCTCTAGAGGTAGTTTTCTTTATTGTTTGTACTTCCGGTTATCAAGGAAAGGTAAAATTGGACATATATGTGTATTACGCTCTTAATACGTATGACCGACACCGGAATTAATTTGTACCGGATGTATATTATATTATCCATAAATAGTCATAAAAGCTGCACTCCTTTTGAATCACCCTCCTTGCCTGTTTTCAAAAATAGAGTGAAACAATGGCTACACAACATGCCGTTGTATTATTATAGATAAACTAACACTGAATTATTTTTTTACTAAACGTAACAAGCCAGTTTTCATATTAAATCGTGTTTTCTTTCTCTTATTTTAAATTATAATTTTATGTTCAAAATTCTAGCACATTCTATTTATTAAATGCTATTAAAGACATCAAGTTCTTCATGTTAAGTTATCGTGGCGGATGATCAACTGAAGCCTACGCATAGGATGAATGCCTATGCAGGCTTTATTCCTTATTAATTATTTAAGTAATATCTTATCTAGATAAGTAGTAAACTATTGTTTCAAAACAATTCTGTTTAGTGCTTTATTATTGTCATTTTTAAGTGTATTTCATGTACAGTTGATGGAATAAACATTCATTCATTCAGTCTGTTGCCTTTTTAAACCCACACACGTATGTTTTTTTCTTGAGGAAACAATGCAAATGCTACTACAACACGTAGAATACTACAGACCTGAAGTAGATTACATTAGTCGGTAGTTGAGTCTCTTGTCCTACGTATATAGATATATTTTGTATCGGGGCAACAATAAAAATGCTTCTATAGGAGGGGAAATACTTTAGACCCGAAGTAGGAAATAGTAGCTGAATGTGGAGGTATTTCGGTTTAAGTAGACTTTTTATTTTTACATTAAGTTATTGATCAGAACAATATAAACTCTGGGAATAACGTAGACTGGAAGAAGATTGCAAGGACTTAGAAATAGTCACTGTTTAAGAAAATTAAGTTTCTCAGACATGTATATACTCAGCCTGTAAAAGTGTCTAATGCTTAATAGTGCATGCACATTATGCAAAAATAATAGGGCAAAAATTCTCTCTCTCTCTCTCTCTCTATATATATATATATATATATATATATATATATATATATATATATATATATAAGTAGATATGAATATGGCGGTTCTAGCGCACTTTCGGAGCCAACAGTAAATCAAGGGAAAATACTGTTTAAAGGACAATAAACGAATCTGTAACTCACGAATGAAAAATTACCGAATCTATAGCTGTTTGCTTCTACTTTCTTGAGCTGTCAAATCAATCTATTTGAAATGTCTGCTACGAATAAACTATAAATTAAAACTTATAAACGGAAATGATGGAATTTGCTAACAATCACTCGAGAAGTCGGGGAGAATGTGAGTAAAACCACATTCTTTTCACGAGGTTCTTCATTTAATTTCTCCAAATGTACTATAAAATCATCGAGGATTTCTGGCTTAAAATCATAATCAAATTCAATATCCAAATAGTGAAAGATTATAGGTAAAATCTTCTCATAATAAACATGTGTATCGATACCTACAAACCTAATGTATTCTTTGAAAAGGTAAATAATTTTTTCAAGGGTTATGAGAGATAAGTAAAAATTTTTATTCTGTTTTCTAAATTCTGTAACAAATTTTGTTTGTTTTTTACCTCCATATTGCAATTTTGTAAGCAGGTTATTCAAATGTGTTAGTTTATTTCGAAATTTCTTAGGTTTAGGTCTTTCGTACAAAATTAAATTACAATCTCTACAAACTAAATATTTTTTATCAATAATTTCTCCTCTATTATAACACTTGTAACAGTTGGCATTATACTCTTCCATTTAAACAAAAAGATTTTTTTATAAATGGAGATTATGGAACTAACTCTGCCGAGATATAAATTTTTCAGCGCAAATGTTTGTGTTTACATTTCTACAACAGAGATAAATAGAAATAATTTCATTCTATTGTACAACTATTTAGGATATTTTGTCTATGATTACAAAGATTATTCCGGAAGAAATCGAGATTTTTCATCAGCGAAAGAGTATATTTTTTGAAGTTTTAGAAGGAATGAAAGAGAATAATATGAATTTAGCAAATTATTTTTCTTAAATAAAAAATCTATTCTACTAAATAGTCATCAAACAACATGAACTCTCCACAATCACTTCAGTTTCTAGCATTTAAAGAACTTACCACAGAAAATAGTTATAAAGACTTCTTTGAATTACCTAAATATGTTAAGCAAATGTTGATATTTTCCTTAAGTGAAAACGAATCCTTAAATGAAAACGAATTCAGAGAACTTTTAAGTACTAAAAAGTGTTCAATGCAATTTATTACAGACAACTTAGATAGTATAAATATGTTAAATGTAATAGGAGATTTTAAATTAAATAATAGAAAAATAAGAAAAATATTCCGATTTTTACAAAATAAACTAAAACACCAACAATCTGACATTTTTCATCGCTTTTATGCTAAATTTCATTGCTTATTTGTTGAAATGTTGAGAAGACAATATCCATACTGGACAAGAAATATGCATACAGCTAGTTTTTTAACAAGTCTTTGTAAACAACAAGATTTATCAAAGGAATTTATAAGAGATCACGCTTTTGTTGTAGATTGGGATAAATTATATGGAAAAAACATTTACAAAACAGATATATTGTGTGTGTGTGTGGTTCTGACGAAGAAAAGAGAAACGTTTGCCATTCAGCAATTCATTACGATATAATGAAAGACATACAAAATGAATGATTGTGTCTTTGGTGTAGTGTTGTTAGTGTGCGTGTTTGCGCTATGGGGAATCACATCACATTCAACTTCTACGGTGTCTATTGTTTAGAGACTTGGCCCTGCACTGCTACTGTCCAACCAAGTTAATGGCTAGGAGCTGTAATTCGGGTCTTAGACTCTGGAATTTTTTTGTTCCCAAGTCTCAATTTTCTTTGGTAACTACTGTGTAGAAGTTGATGGAGAGATACAATTAGGGAATTTTGTGTCGGGTGTTTTGTAAGTGTAATGTTGTATTAATGAACGATGTGAGAATGTAATGAACGAATTAAGGAAGAGAAGGAATTAAGGAATGAAGTGGAAAGGTGAGGAAGCAAATGGCGCGCCAACCACAGTTGTCATTACTCGGCTTGTTCTATAGTCATTACACTATGGCCACTCGTGTAAAGACTTGTCCCCAACCACTGAACGACAACCATGTCTTCCTCAATAAAAAGCGCGCCTGAAGCTCTGGGATTTGAACCCAGAACCTCAGGCTTTGAAGGCAAGCGTCTTACCAACTGAGCTACGGAGAGTCTCGAAAGTTATAAGCTATATCTCTGCTATATAAGTTGTTCAATTAGGAGTGCTAGTTTACAAATTTATTAATAATTTTATATTTCAAAAACCACTCAACCGATTTTAATGAAATTTGGTACACATATAGTAAATACTTAACTCTTTCGACTTAACTTATCCATAAGGGTGAAATCATCCCCTATTTCTTAATATTCATAAAAAAATAAAAAAAAATAATCAGAAAAATCTGAAACTTCAAAAACAAGCGAGTTCAACTTAAAATTTCATGAAAATAACAAAATTTTCAAAATCTACCCCAATCATCCCTCATCTTAATACTCTTATATCTCGAGAAAAACTATTGGAGCTTTTTTGCTGAAATTTGGTATATAGGATCAGTAAATATTAAAGTATTTTTTAAAATCATAACTTCCGGTCCAACCCTTAAGATGACCTTGGAATAGTTTTTTGTTAATATCATCCCCATTTTTTAAGATATTCTTTTGAAATTAAAAATGAATACTTATATCAATGTCTTTAACAATTCTGTAAAGTTGTAGAATTATCCAATGAATAATATAGACAATAAGACGATTTTTTCAAAAATTTTACTGAATTTCTCTAATATCGTTCTTAATCACATCATAGGCTAAAAATTTCTCAGAAACCACAACCACATAACATGTCGAGTTAGTAATAGCATTTTGAAAATCCATATTGATAATTATATCGTTCTTTGAACCAGAAATATTTGTCAAACTCTTTGTTGTATCAATGACATAAACAGGTCTATTCGCTAAAAATTCTTTAAAATCATAACTTCCGGTCCAACCCTTAAGATGACCTTGGAATAGTTTTTTTGTTAATATCATCCCCATTTTTTAAGATATTCTTTTGAAATTAAAAATGAATACTTATATCAATGTCTTTAAACAATTCTGTAAAGTTGTAGAATTATCCAATGAATAATATAGACAATAAGACGATTTTTTTCAAAAATTTTACTGAATTTCTCTAATATCGTTCTTAATCACATCATAGGCTAAAAATTTCTCAGAAACCACAACCACATAAACATGTCGAGTTAGTAATAGCATTTTGAAAATCCATATTGATAATTATATCGTTCTTTGAACCAGAAATATTTGTCAAACTCTTTGTTGTATCAATGACATAAAACAGGTCTATTCGCTAAAAATTCTTTAGGATTGTAATACATTTCCTTATTATTACAGTAAACTTTCTTAAAATCTTGATACATCTGATACATGATTCTGAAAAGACCTCCTGAAATGTTTAAATTTTGTATTCATCTGGATAATAAGAACCGTTCAATTTTACTCTGATATTTTTTACATCCAAACTATCAAACTTTGAAGGATTTTTTTCTTGATTATTCTGTCTACCTGTTTGAAAACCAATGATAACGAACTTGGGATTGAAGATATTTCTATAAATATTTGTGATATCGAACGAATAAGTTGTTCCGGAAATACCTTTTTGTTCAATACATTGCCAATCTAGAAAATTAAACATAATGTTTTGACTTTTTGTAATTTCATCAATCAACCTAATTTTTACTCGTGGTTTTATAATCAATCATTGGAACTCTAATAAAAAAATCTGTAATTGTTATTTTTTCCATCAACAGGCATAACATTTCCAGTTGCAGTCTTCAGAATCACATCATCGTCTTCTGCTCTTATAAAACTTAGATAAAATCCTCCTTTATAGATCGGAATAGTAACATTTTCAAAAAATCCTAATCCAAAATGAGATAAATTTCTAGCTGCTTCAAAAAACACCAAATTTAAAATCTGATTCAAAGCCATTAGAAGTTTGAGAAATAACATCACTTTTTGAATACGAAATAGTTCCTTTAATTGTGCTTAATTGGCCACAGTTTTTTTCGACTTCTTCTATCAATTTATTGTGTTTTCTTACTTCAATCTTAGAAAATAAAAACGGTATAAAATTATCGATTAATCTAACATTATCAGTTCCAAGATATGCTTGACCATCTTGTTTTGTTAAAGTTCCAGAAATATAAAACTGGAAGTTAGACGAGCAAAAGTTATCTCCAAAATCAATATTAAACTCAGTTCTTTTATTCGGTTCATTCAAATGTTGTTTACTAATTGGATTGAAATTTTTAAACTCCGCCCTTTCAATATCACTAGCATATTTTCTGTAGTCCGCCATTTAATAAGAGAAAATTTAGAAATTTTAAACATCATGTATAAGAAAGATATCATTTTTTCATCGATCTAATGTACGTTTTTATAAGAAAAGATATAAATTTTAGTAAAAATAATTAAAAAGATTAGAGTCATTTTTAATGATCTACTTCGTCATATTCAGGATTCTCTTCCTTAAATTTTGCGATCTCGGTCACATATTTCAATAAAATTTGCACAGGATAGTAACCGCTATCTATAATATTGTTCCAATCAACTGTATCTTTATTTTCATCCAAAAACTTTATACTCAAGTGTTGATAGAGGCAAAGAACAGACATATGATCTTTTAATTGATAATGTATATTTTCTTGAATGAACTCTGATGATAAAGTTTGATATTTAGCAATGTTATACCAATTCAATTTGTTTACGTATAATCTCATCATATCTTCGGATAATTCATATTTTTGAGAAATATCATCCCAATGTTCTTTTTTCAAATCTCTTTCGTGTTGCATTATAAAAAGATCGAAAGCACTGTAATGTCCCGCCATCTCTATTTATTAGGAAAAAATTTCAAGTTTTTATAAATTGGCTCTTTTTTGCGTCACATTCAGCACATTTTCCAGAAATTCTTTTAACTCCATTGATATTTGCGTAATATTTTATATCATTTGTTGCAGTTTTTTCTTTACATCTCACACAGTATATGAGCGCCATTTATATAAGGAAATTTTATCATGCATAAAACCCTGCGAGAATACCTATTTCAGTAGGATCTTCCTCGAACTTAATAATTTTTTCTTCTAATTTTTGAAATTTGACAGCATAAGAATCATTGTATTCAACAAATTTATGACCAATATTCTCAAAAGTTTTCGTAGCATCTAAAGTAAACTTATCAAAAGACTCTTTAAATCTAGTAAGTTTTTCATTAATTTCACCAACATCGTCTACTGATCTTTTTACTTCTTTCATCAAGTTTTTCATAGACTTCTGTTGTAAAATCTTTAACATGCTGTTTATGATTCTCATAATTTTGTTTTAGTTCATTAAACATTTTAATAGGATCTTCTAATTGAATCATTACAACAACATCAAATGGATTAATTCCTTTACTAACACTGCTAATTCTTTTTCCTTTAAAATCTAAGGCATTTTTAACATTCGGATCATGTAAATCAACAATATCGATGTTTTCTGATAATTTTAGAGGTTTTAAAATTTGTTCTTTAACAACAACATCATGTTTGTCAATACCAGGTCGAACACCGACAATTCTTTTTTTATTAGCCAAACTAACATAATTCTTTTCAACTTTGATCGCTTCAGTAATATTATCAGCTTTTTCGATATGAGACATTAAATTGGTAAATATTTTTTTTTGCACCATCTTCAAATTCTTTTTTCAATGTTTTTATTTTATCAGCAAACTTCATTTGAACTCATGAAATTTGCAAGTTTGTTATCATATTCTGCTTTAAAATCTTCAATCTCGACAGCAAACATATCTGAATCTGGAAGGTTTTGTAATAAATTTTCTAACTTGTTATCAAACTCATTTCCTCAAACTATCAAAATTCAAACTATTATCTACATTTTGAATAATTTGTGTTCCAAATACGTCAAAAATATTTTGTGAATCCATATTTATTAAGTAATAATTTGTTAACAACTTCTTTAAAATCTTTACCATCACTCAGTTCATTCAACACAAAAACACATAAATGACCACAAATTGGGGGATCTTTATAGTCTTGAATCTGAGAATCATTGTAGTAGACGCTTGATTTTTTCAAATATTTAATCAATTCTATAGGTGGTTTGTCCTCAATTCTTCCATACGAATCAAAATAACATGCATTCTTATCATTTTTATAATAACAAATCCAATGCGTTCCACTTCCCATAATCGAGTCTAAATTCACAATTCCACATTCAAATTTCTTAACTTTTTCAGGTAATGTATCTCTCATGAAGATTCCTCTAAAATGTTTAATATTTTTGCAGATTTCTTCCAATTCCCCGAATGTTAAAGGTTTAAATTTTTTTTTCAATGTTTGATTTCACGTAATTCAAAGTTTTTTTCATCTAATCCTGTAACATCTTCCAACTCTTTATCTAACCAATTTAAAATGTTTCGAACAATAGGAATCACATCCTTTTTAACGATTGGAGCAGCTTTACGAACATAAGGAACAACATTTTTAACAACTGGAATATTTTCTCCAAAATCTAATAAATCTTTCAAAAGTCCACCATTTTTAAGTTCTTTCAACTGATTATAAGAAAATTCTATTCTGGTTCCTTTATTGTTTTTCTTATGGTGTTCGAGTTTATTGTATTGTCTATTTGTTAAAAATATCTTATCTTCGCCATTTTTTAGTTGATCTATTTTAAATTGAATACTAACGGGTATTTTCTTCTTAAAAGCGGATTTTATTTTTTCTTTCTGATTTTTGCTGAAGTTTACGTTCACCTCCATTTTATATAGTTAAAATTTCAAGTTCTCTTCGATTCCCATTCCTAGTTTTCTCTTCAAAAACATTGCTCCAGCTGTTGGAAGCGCAACAAATCTTTCACCTAAAACTAGCATCTTTTGATAAAAATCTATCCATTGCTTTATCTTGCAAAACTTTATCTGCTATATGTCTGGAATTTGTGTCTCTATGTTTTGCATAAAAAATATCGTGTTCCATAGCAGCTTGATCTAATTTATTTATACCAGGATCTCCTCTTTTTAGTCTTTTTTCGAGTTTTTGTGCCAGGCCCCAGATACTGATAAGTTGGTACGTGTAATTCAAAAGGTAAATTGTTGATAAAATCATTCAAAAGTCCGCTACCTTCAGTCATAGATGAACTTATTGCCGGCAAAACTCGTTTTAAATATTTAATTCCATCAGGTTTTTCAATCATTTCATCAAGTTTGTTCGAAATAAAATCCTTAATCGCTTTCTTTTCGTTCAAAAAATTGTTGTTTCCAGCCTTTTCTTGAGCATAAATATAATTTATAATTCCATCGAGTTTTGTCAAATCGTCCGATATATCTGTACTCAATCTTATTATCACTGTATTTTCTTATACCTGATCCTTCGATTCGTTTTTCCCAAATTGGTTTAATTAATTTCATATATTTTTTACCTCTACTTGACTTAGGCTTCTTAGTAGATGGATCATTATTTTTTGTAAATTGAGTCAGATTTCCCATAAAATTTCTGTATACTTTTTTCAAATCTTCTTCAGAATATAAATTATCTTTTGGAGCGTCATAGTCTGTTAATAATCTCCATAAACCTTGAGTTCCTTCATATGTTTTCTCATTAATAATGATATCATTATGCTCAAAATTAACGGGTAAATTTCCAATCATAAAACTTTTCTTTTTTTTTTATCCCAATACAAACCAAATTTATCATCTTTTACTCTAGGAAGGAATTTTTTAACCAATTTCACCAATTATTATATCCGTTGTTCCAGGACTTATTGGTTCAACTATGGTAGAGTCTTCAATGATTCGAGGTCTAAATGGTGTTGAAGATGGTAATTTTGGCAATTCAAACTCTTCAGATTCTGGAATTGAAATATCGGCAAATTGTCGTACAACTGGAACCAAATTCATCAAATTTTGATTATCACTTAAAACATTTTCAATTTTGCCCTCAACGTTTTTTTATTGCAGAAGTTACAGGTTGATTGATTTTTTTGAATAAATTCTTGTTCTTTTTCATCAATTCGAATCTGTTCTTTAAATTCTTTGATTAATTTCTTTTCGATTTGATCAAGTTTTTTCGCTTCTTCAGAAGTTACGTTCACCATTTAATTAGAAAAATTTTGAAACGTGAACGTGGAACGTATAACGTGAACGTGGAACGTAAAAACGTGAACACGAAACGTGAAACACGAACGTGAAACACGAACGTGAAACGTAAACACGAACGTAAAACATGAACGTGAAACGTAAACACGAACGTGAAACATGAACGTGAAACATGAACGTGAACAGATTTACCGTTTTTCTGTTATTTTCATAATGTAAATAAAAATTAAAGATAATATAAAAATAGTTGTAACAAATATTTTATCAAGTAGATTTGTCAGACCACTGAGCAGCATTTATGTTAGAAAATTTATTCAAATATTTTCCCATTTTTAGGCTTCAAAGTTAGATTAATAGTTAAAAAACCGTAGTCTTCTTTCCAAATTTTATCACACAACTCAATAAAGTGGTTAAAACTCATATCAGATCCCACATAATTGTTATAAATCTTTCTGGAATAATGATCATCTTGTTTAAAAACACACAACATATTCAAATTATTTCTAATAACTTGTTTATCAACCTTTGAAAAGCATTGAGAAAGATAGATACAAGATATGTTTTTGTGACGAGACATTACGAAATATTCTTTAATAACGTCTTGATTTTCTAAAATACAATCATCGAAAACGATGAAAGAATTTGGTTTACATTCGCTTAAGTGAACTATGTCCTCGGAAGCATTATAAAAATGGGATATTTTTTTGTTTAAGTTTTTCTCAATATTTTCAAATCTTTCTTGTAATTTTTTATAGGCGTCTTGTTCTAAAGATTTACTAAAAACATACAAATTGGAATAAGGAATCAACCTATTGTAGATAAAATTCAATAATAAAGTTGTTTTTCCACATCCACTTGAACCAACAATTAACAATCTGATTGGTTGATCTTTCTTACTTTCTTCAAACGTTTGAAGTTTTTATCTGATCTTTTTGCTTTAAAAATTTCTCCATTTAAATAGCGAAAATGAAGCTGTTCAAGTTGACTTCAGAAAGCTCTCAATTATTTTTAAACTTGGAAACATCCTATACACTTAGAGGAAGAATCAAATTATTTTATCGGTTTAAGCGGTTTTTATTCTGACAATTTTGTAATAAATATTAGTGAAAAGTTCTCCTTATTGTATAGGATTTAGTGAGAAGAACATAACAAAATATTATGGTTTAAACAAAGGATATTATACCTTCGATCAAATAAAAAATTCCCTTAAAAATTATCTGAAAAACATTCAAACAATCAGATAAATCTTTAAACTTTGACGAAAACAAGTTTGAAATGCAAAAAAATTATCTCTCTAATAAAATTCAAATAAAATCACCAGTAAGAATAATGTTTTCAGCAATTATAGTAGATTTATTAGGGTTTGTTCAAGAAACTATTGAGCCAAATCAGGTATAATTTAGGAAATAAAACGCCAAAATTTAGACCGTTTGATGTAATTGAAGTACATTGTAATCTCGTTGAACCTAGTTTTGAAAATCATACCGAACATTTACACAAAGAATCTGAAATTTTGTACAATTTTTTTCCAAATGTTGCTTATGGATCAAAAATCAGTGAAAAACCGAATGAAATCGATTATATTCCAATTAGAAAAATTATTAAAAGAATTCAAAAAATCGTTTCTAACTATACAAGACTCTGAGGGAAATTTATTAATAATGAGAGTAAAACAACAATATATTTAAGATTGTCGAAAGAATGATGAATCAAGGGGGGAACGAATAGTTCTTACCTTCAAACTTTCAAAAAAAAACACTGTTTTTTATCAATGAATCTGGACTTTACACTCAAAATAAAAATTACTAGTTAAATTTCTTTTCTATCTAAATGGTGACAGTTGTAGATCTAATAAATAATGAACTCAAATTCAATAATACAGAAATTTTTACGATTGTTGACGAAAAATAACGAAATTTGGTTCAAAGCAAAAGATGTTGCAGAAATTTTAGAATATGAAAACACGAGGCAAGCTATCATAAATAATGTCGATAATGACGATAAAAACAACGTTTGAATGTATAAATTACAGGAGTCTATCCCATAGACCCCGAGAAAATATTCAAAAACATACTATTTTCGTTAATGAATCTGGTTTATATTCTTTAATTTTGAGATCTAATAAGCCAGAATCGAAATTGTTTAAAAAGTGGGTTACAAAAGAAGTTTTGCCAAGTATTCGTAAATTTGGTGAGTACAAACTTGTAAACAAGATTAAATATTTAGAGGACGAAGTTAAACACTTGCAAATTAAAGATGAAATAAAAACGGAAATAATCGCAAAACAAAGTGTAAAAATTGACTTAATGAAACCCAGACCTTGTTTGTAAAGATTTTGATAAGAAAAAACACCATGTTTTTGTATTAATTAAGAAGAATCACATGTGGGAATATCCTTATTACGTTATCAGAGCTCAAAAGAGAGAAATACCGAAAAGATTGAAAGAACTTGAAATTGATTACCCAGAAATGGAAATTTTATTAAGATATGGAGCTCCAAATAGTATAAATCTCTACAACCAAATGAAAGAATCTTTGAATATTTTATACAACGGAAATCATTTTACTACAAATATGGCAGAATCTCGACTGATTTATAGAATATCTAAATTACACGATGAAAATGTTTCTAAATTTTACTAAAAACTCTCGATTTATTATATTTTGTTTGTAAATGTTTAGCATAACCAGGTAACCATTGTAGATTTTTTTTTTCATATTCACAAGGCATTTCGTTTTTATAACTTTCGCTGAAAATTTTTTTAGCACAATCTTTGCAAAAAGCATCTTTTCTATCTTTACTATACTGCCAGTTATTAAATTCAGAAATATTTTTAATTTCTTTACAAAAGTAACACTTTTTTTCTTCTAAAGGTTATTTGTCCATTTTATCATGAACCTTACAATAACAGTCTTTTCTATTCTCTTCCTTATAAAATTCTTGACACTTTGTACATTTCTTTTGAGACTCCATTTATATTGAAAAAATTATTACACGATGAAAATGTTAAACTCTCGAATTATGATATTTTGTCTGTAAATGTTTTTGAAGATAAGGTAACCATTGAATGATTCGTCCACACACTCGCAAAGAGTCGGTTTCTTTTGACTTTTTCGTTGAATTCTTATAGCACAATCTTTACAATGCGTATGTTTTTTATCTCTACTATAATGCCAATCGTAAAATTTGGAAATATCCTTAATTTCTTTACAAACGCAACATTTTTTCTCTTCTAATGTTAATTTTTCTATTTTATCGTATAATTCTCTCCATATTTACTACGACAAACTTTACACATAGACTCTATTCCTCCTTTTTTAGTCTTATTTTTATGAAATTCTTCAAAATATTTATATTCTTGACAAATTGTACACTTCTTTTGAGCCTCCATTTATATAGAAAAAATTACAGCTTTGACTTTCTCAATTCATATTCATAAAACTTTCCGGTTATTTCTTCATTATTTAAAATCTTTTATACTATAAGTTACAGGATCTGTGTTATTAATTTGATAAATCACAAAGATTTCTCTTGACCAATTGTTCTTATATTTGTTCGAAAATGTTGTTTTTTTACTAACAATTCTTACATGATCATTGACTTTAAATTTAGTTTTCGTGTGAATTTCTGGTGGAACATACTTGAAAACGGTCTCTAATAACTCCTTTTCTGCATCTTTTATCTAAGACTTTGGGGTTCATTTTGATTGTGCTGTGAACTGTATCGTTATAATTGTTTACGATTTTTTGAAGAATATCGATCCATTTAAAGTTTTTATTAATCTCAAAAATTACTTTCATCCTTTCGTTTTGAGTTCGGTTTATATCTCTCTACAATACTTGATTTCTCTTCGTTTTCAGTATGATAAATCTTGATGTCGTATTTTCTCAAAACATCATTAAATTCTTTATTTTTTAAACTCTAAACCCTTATCTGTATGAAGTAGGTTTGGAGGTTTGTGATTGATCCTTATGGCATCTTTTACTATATCTTCGAAAGCTTTTGAAACATCCTTGCCGTTTTTTCTTTTGATAGCTCTTGACCAAGCATATTTTGAGAAAGTATCAATAACATTTAACATATACTTAAATCCATCATTTTGATCTGAATAGTTAGACATTTTTAACTAAATCTGCTGCCCATAAATCGTCAATTCCTAAAGTTATAATTTTTCTCTTTTTAAACTTTTTTTCGTACTGGTGCATGAATTTCTCTAGCTTCAATCTCGATTTCTTCCTTATTCTTAGATTCTTTCTTTACTTGTTTTTCATAAGGATTCTTTATAAATTTACTCTTATTTGTCTTACATTTTGAACATTTTGCTGCAATTCTATACAATCCGTTTTGAGTTTGAAACAATCTTAGAATCTATATTTTTCGTTTTCTTTTTACACTTGTGACAGTGAATTAAATCATCTTCCATTTATATATCAAAGTTTTCCAACTTTGTTTAAACTCTTCTAAAATATCTGTTTTAATTTCGCCTTTATATCCATACGGTACTGTATCGATCTTATTTTCTAGGACAATTCTCTTATCATCTTTAGCGTTCAGTGCCAGCTTGTTTATGGTAACTGTGTACAACTCATGTTTGTAGCTTTTGATTACTGTCATCTCTCTAAATTCTTCTTTATCTTCGAACAAACAGTTCTTCAAGTTTTCGATATTTATTGTTTTTATTTACAACGCTTCTCTTAATCCCTTTGCATCTTACTGGATTTTTGTCTAGATATTTGTACGAGTACATTTTCGATCTCAATCCACAAAATTCTTCTAAAACTTCGCTATTTAACTCATCTTTGAATTTCCCTATTACCTTCTTATTTTTAGTAGTGAAACATTCGTGATCTTTTGGATAATCGCTCGTATCAAAGTCCTCTATATTTTCTTTAATAATTTTAAAAGGATCTCGTTTCAATTCTAGGAAATAACTGTCTGTATCCATGTAACACAGATTCAAATCTGGGTCAAACTTCTTTAATTTATCGTAATAAAACTCATACATTAACAATTTTGATAGGTCAAGAACTGAAAATCCTATGTTAGATCGGTTTGTTAAATTTAACCTTTTTGTTTGAACATGTGACTCGCTATACAGTTGTCGTCAAAGATATTAAAGCATTTGAAATTTGTTTTCTTAGCTTGTTTCATTGAAAATTCTTCATTTCCTAGTTTGATATCACATCTATTTCGCACATTTTTCCATAGATTTTCCAAAAACTGAGATGTTCATCAGCTTGTAAAAATCTTTCTCAAAGTCACTTGTAGCTTTGGTTCTCATGTTTGTGTTAAAATCAATGTACTTTTTCATAAAAGGCTTCTGATCAAATGCAATAAATCTATTCACATGTTTCAAAATCATACCTTGTTCCAGATAGAATTTCAAATTTCTTGAATGAACAACGTATTCAGTTTTATCCAGTAAAGTTGTGCAAAGTTTGTTTTTATAATGTTCGGGAGCAAGAGGTAAATCCTTGTGATGTTCATGTAAAATTTGTTGGATATCCTAGATCAACTTCGAGAATATAGCCATAATCTTCGTCGCCAGTGAGTTCCAAAATTGTTTCTTGCCACTCTTCTTTTGTATATGTTTTAGGATTCATCCACTTGATATCACCATATGGTAAATTTTGCATAAGACCGTAACCATAAAGGTTGTTTGCATCGACGTACAACAGATAGTTTTCATGGTTTTGTCTTATCGAAATCTTTCAAATATTTGTTATTTGCTTTAACATATCGCTTAATACATTGAGAAATACCTCCACGAATGCCTTTTTCAATCATCAAATACATATTATAATCACTAATCAATTGTAATTCTATTTTTCGTTAATTTTAACATAGCGTCCCATGCGAGACTTGGAGCTGTTAGATAATGTGCTGGATCAAGTTTGTAAACAATTTAGACAAATGTTTCTGAAGTTTTCGAATATATCAGCGAGCAAATAAAACATCTTGGATATTGTACAAATCAGAGTAATTTCCAAGATTTTTCTCTTTTAATTTGTTCCAAACGCTCAAGTAGTGTTGATAATCTTTCTCAGATATGCTCTCGTCTGTCAAAAGTGAATAGAAATCTTGAATTTTCAGCTCTTCTGTGTAATCAAGTTTTTCAATACTATCGATAAATTCGTAAGGAAATATACCTTTTCCAGATAGAATTTTAAAGATTTCTTCTTCGTCATTTGGTTGTCTTTCTAGAATTGCGTTCAATATTCGTCCATCTTGTATAAAATGATTTGTATGTTTGAAGTCTTCTTTCTTTAGATTTTTAGCTAACTTTTCAATAGACGATGCCATGAATCTGAACGTATCTACGAACGAAAACTTGATGAATTTTCTAGGCTTATCATTGTCAAACTCATAGCCATATCCAGAATTTACAGAATAATTTATATATTTTTCATCTGTTGTTTGCGATCAAATCAACATTTCCATATTGTTTAGCCATCTCTTTTATGTACAAATGAGTATCGTAATTTTGACATATTATGACAGAAAACTGGAATATTTTGTGGAAATTTCAAATTCAGATTACAACATGAATGAGCTGCGCCTCGAAATTTACCTGTTAAATGACAATGATCTCTTACTTTATTATAACTCTTATCTTTCCAAACTATCAGGAGTAAAACCATACTGAATTGACTCAACATCATAAGCAGACCATTCGCAAATATGACAAACGTTTTGCATTTTGGTATGAAATTTCTTCTTCTTCAGTCAATTTCATAGGTTTTTTGTTCTTAGAATTATAATTTTGTAGCTATGTATTTTGATATTTTATTGAGTTCTTCAAACAATTTTGCAGGAACATTTGGCAAATCTTCTTCATTTTTTGCTCGATAACATATCGGCTTGTACATACGATTGGTCACATTCGACACTAAATATAGAGTAAAACCATAAGGAATATGCTTCTGAATCTTGGTTGTAGTCGATTTTTGCGGATTGTTTTTGCATGTGGGAATCTTCTCTAATATGCTTTCAAAATCCATATAAATAACGTAAGGATGAGAAAATTTCTTTTGATAATTAGTAAATGTTGTTGTTTGACCTGGAAACGGCATAATTGGTTTACAAACTTCATGTTGCTTGCAAATTTCTAAATGATCTGTTAAATCTCCAGATTTGTAGAAATGGCCTTAAACATCTTCTACATAGCAATTTTTTATGTTCGTGTTTAGATAACTGAGAACTCACTAATCTATTTAAATCTGTTATCAACACATAATGAGATTTGTCTTCTTGTTTAACATACAATAAATCGATTTCTAACTCGGCATTATAAACTTCGGAAATTTTGTAATGGAACAATGTTGAGTTTTTCGTCATAAGTATAGACATTGATAGACATTTTAGGATACTTATACTTGGAATTGTAACTTCGTTTTTCAAATGATTGTATATCTTTTAAGGACATTGGATACTCAAAACCTGAAAATATCTCGTCATTTACAAATGTTTCATATTGTTTTGATCTTTCGCAGTCTCTTTCAGGTTTTTCAATAGCGCATTGAATAGAATAAATAAAGCAATAGTCATCTTTATTTTTGATATTTATACAAGCTTTTTTATCTTTGATTTTCTTTGGTAAATCGATATATTGATCCTGCGTTCATCATTTCGTGTTTATTAATGCTCAAAACTAGTTGTTTGCATCTTTTAAATGTCCATCCTGAACCCCTATTTGGATTGATTTGTCTGTTCTCGATGTGATAATTTATTAAATTGTTTAGAAATAAAGTCGTTTACATCAAATATTTCGTCTGCTTTTATAGTAAAATACATTGGGCAAGTTTGTGGTTCACCGTTTTACTAAAGTTCGTTCATATTCACATTCCAAAGAGAGATATCCTTTCATATTTTTAACATTCTCTTGAAATTTTTCTATTAAACTTTTAATTTCTGGCCTCATAATTGATAGATATTTGTAAATTGACATGGAATTATCGTTTAAATTTGTTAAAATGTATTGCTTGAAAAGACCGTGTATTGAGGATAAAACTTCAACATCTATGATATTTTCAGGTTTTTCGTTAAGAGTTTTGTCAATTTCTTCGATCATTTCAGACTTAGTTTTATCGTTTGTTTCAATGGACAATTTTTCAGCGATTGATTGAATTTTTTCATCATTAAATAGATTGAGATCTTTTTTATTTTCCTTAAAGTTTTTCTTTAATTCACGCAATTTTTATATATTGTACATCTTTTTTATGATCGACAATTTGATTTTCTTTAGCCCATTGTCTTAAAAAATTCAGTTCTTTCTCGTAAATTTCTTTGTTTTTGGCATGGATTTTGGAGCCATAATGTCGATCATAGTTTTTTTCTTAAAATTTCTTTTTTGCAAAACGGACATGTTACTTTTTCACCCTCCATTTATATAAGAAAAATTTTTTAACTAAGGTTTGTAGGAGGCAATTTAAATTCTCTATACTATTTTTTCAATAATTTTTGAATTTAAAAAATTAATGATTTTTACTTGAATTTGACAGAAATCAGCACAATTTCTGGTGAAACAGTGATAGATTCTTTCTATTTATTATTTAAAAAATGTGTAAACTAAGACTTAAAATTATTGAAAAAAGTAGTATAGAGAATTTAAATTGCCTCTTTACAAACCTTAGTTAAGAAATTTTTCTTATATAAATGAGCTACTAAAAGAATTAAATGAGGTTGGTGATTTAAAAGATCAAAGAATATAAGAAATTAATGGAATTAGAAGAAAATAAGAAATACAAAATTTTGAATCTGGAGAAAATGAAAGATAAATTCGGGTTTACAATAATTGCCGAGTTGGAAGATTATAAAGTACACTTACCGAACAGATTTTTGACTGTTTTTGGATGAAAAAAAGATTAAAGAATTGAATAAACATGATAAATTACACTTGGTTGTTACTGGAAAGAAGACTATTAAAGATAAAGACTGTGTTACTATCAATTTTGTAGAGTAGAAGATTTTTCGTCGTAGCAGACATTTCCGATAGATTGATTTGACAGCTCAAGAAAGTAGAAGCAAACAGCTATAGATTCGGTAATTTTTCATTCGTGAGTTACAGATTAGTTTATTGTCCTTTAAACAGTATTTTCCCTTGATTTTCTGTTGGCTCCGAAAGTGCGCTAGAACCGCCATATTTCATATCTACTTATATATATATATATATATATATATATATATACTATATATATATATATATATATATATAATTTCAATAAACATTGAATCACAAAAAAAAGTACTTCCGATCATATGTTTAGTTTGCTTATTTAAACGCATATGTGACAGATTCGGCCAAATACAAAATAATTGAATCGGAAAAAGTAAGCGCTCTGTGGTGTAATGGTAACACATTCACCCGGCAAGTGAGAGATCCGGGTTCGACTCCCGGCGGAGCAAGTACTTTTTGTGATTCAATGTTTATTGAAATTAAATAAGGCTATTGCCATTTATACAATTTAATATATATATATATATATATATATATATATAATATATATATATATATATATATCCCTTGGTACTATAAATTATTAGTGCCAAGGGATAAACTACTATGGCCTAAAACTGCAATTTATTCGAATCTGAAATGCTTCTTCATGCCCGTAACTGTAATAAAACCCATGTTCAATAATATTTTTACCTTAAACAACTCTACTTATAATTAAAAATTTGATTATTTTGTAAGTTTTTTCACTATGATTTCTACAACCTTATTTATTCCTCCACTTAAACGATATGTTAGGTTTCATAAAAGTTTTTACATTAAAAGGTGTAGGTGAGTTTGGAAAGTTACTACAAACGCAAGGGTGCATTTAAATGAAATCTCTTAACACATGTAACATTGAATTACCACTTTATAATTTTTCCTTTGTATTGTGTCTATGTGTTAAAATATCATATGTTATAATCTAGTAAGATTGTAGTCAGTTTATAAATTCATGTCTACTGCTGTTTTCGTTCTCACCATGGTTACTCATGAGTCCACTCAGCCAAATCACTTGGAATAAAATTACCATCGTATGTATGAAACATTAATTTCGATATAGCTTTAGTAAAAACTGTAGCTTTTCCTATGTAGATATAAAGTTTCGTGCAAAATGGTTTGTTTACGAGACATCATTCGGACAGACAAATAGGATTAACGTTTTTACTTTCCCTCAAGTGATAAGCTGTGCTAATACTCAGTCTATTCAAATGTTTAATTTTATAATTTAAAATGAAATCCACTACATTTTAATATTATTTACTCTTCTTAATTTTCTAATATCAATCTAACTTATTAAAGACAAATATAATGGTGCCTATCCGTACGTGTTTATTAAATACCGTAAAATCTACAAGAGCGATTTGCACTAAAATTTCATCTAGACATTCTTATGGTACTTCGTGAACATATATGCCTATTCATATTTAGAATAAACCCTCTCGGCTACGCTAAATTTATAAAAGTTTATTTATATTTATAGTCTTGAAAGCAAAGAGTAAGTTTTGTAATAATTGTATACTTTGAATTATACAATTTAGGAAATATTAAAAATGTAGTGCTTGGTTAGTACGTCTACTGTAATGCAAATATCAAAGACAAAATAAATATTAAACTGTTACAAAAAATTTAAAGACAGTTATAAAAACTCATATTAGTTGCCTTTTTGCAGAAGTATACTTCTCAGATCTGTCAACAAAGCAATGATCAAGGCAAGAAAGCAAACTCAATTGGTGCACCAGATTGAAAAGGCCAATATATAATTCACTCAAACAAGAAGTGCACATACAACATACTTGCGAGGCAACGGATAGCTACTAAGTATAAACTATATGGCTTATCGTATGAATGGTATCAAAATGTAACAGTTTACCTATAAGTATTGCTATAATTTGCCAGAAAGTGTTTTTATTATATGTAAAGTGGTAAAATACACAACTTTAAAACCAGAAAATGATGCAGGTTAGGCTAAACTAACAGTAATATATGTTTAAGCAATAGATCCCCGTCCCCTTACACCGCCCACCACCAAAATTGATTGCCGAAGTGTCAATGGCGTTCGTTGGGAACTGCTTTTAAAGAACGGAGTCTATCGTCGACTCATGATAGGGATAGTTCTCGAAGAGAGGTTTATCACGTTTAACTTACATAAACTTGCTCAAGTTTCAAGATATCTGGGTCCCCATACATCAACTGCATCGTACTTTAATTATAACCTGACGTGAACTTATATGGAAGTCACGTTATTTGTAATTCAAGAATAACTTCTCTGGTTGGCAAAACTTTTAAGTAGAAAATTAATAAAATCTTTATATATACCATAGTATATCACTTAATTGTGATACAAAGATAGGCTAATACAATTAAAACTTATTTATATATTAAGGGCTGTAATTTATTTAAACTATGTATACGTATATACAAGGCTATTCACAAGAGGTTAAGAGAACACAAAAATATACAATGACAATTTTTTATTTTATAAAGTGCTAGAATTCAAAATAAGTAGTTTCATACAATAAAATTAAAATTATTTTCCATAAACTACTTATTTACTTTATATGAGTCTACTATTTAATAAAATGTCGTTTTAGATGTTAGCAGATCTAGAAAAGACTAACTTTCAAACATAATACAATTGAAGAATTAGCAAAATATCTCATTCCTGGATGTGAAGGGAAAACATAGATTAAATATAGAGATTAATGTATTCACCAACTATGAAATTAGATCCTAAATTCAAAAAAGTGCTCTCCATCATATTTCTTTCGAACAACCACATAGCTATGTTGTAAATAACATATGTATAAAATATGTATTAATTATATCACATCAATATTAAAACATATAATAGAAAAAAGCATATAATATAAAGAAATGAAAAAATTACAGATTCCTGCTAGGGGGTTACACTCGTATATATGAATAGATGGAAATAGTTATATGGGGCTTTAATTGACAACATCTGATTCCTCAATAATCTAAGATGGGCAATGGGGGTAAAGAGACGAAGAGAGTTTTACATTTTTATATAATTTATAATTTGTATGTATATATATATATATATATATACATGAAAATTTTACTTTACTGTAAAAAAATTAAATAAAAGATTAAAGTTATTTTTCTCGTAAGAAATGTACAAGATTAATACACATTTAGGAACAACTACCATATTGTCAGATAATAGTAATCAAAGTATTATCCAACCAGTATTCGACATTAAAGGTATAAATCCAGATAAAAATCAGAATAAAAGTTACATAATTAATTTTTTATTATATTCTGTAAATATCAATACATACATCATAGCCGAAAAGTAGGATAGTAAAAATATTTCTGGATTACATAATAATAATACAATAATTATTTGGTTATTTATTGTATTGATTAATCTTAACCTTGAATATAAATCAATATAATCCAAAATAAAATTGTATTGTGATTTGTATAAACTGACAAAAATTAAAACGAAGTAATTATTTTATGATTAAATTTAAAATTGTCGGGATAAATTATATCACTCCATAGTTTTAATTCCTGTGGGTGTTTATTTATATGTATGAGAGTAATATACGATACGAATATGTAAGGACTTTATAGATCAAAAATTTTTACAAATTCAAGGTTCAGGTTTTCATTAGAGTCTATTTAAAAATGTATAGACAGAGATAAATCGCTTTGACCACGATTGGAATACCAGTAATGGCAAAAACGGACAAAAACGAAACTTCTGAGATTCTTTCCCTCAGAGATCGTATACGATTGGTATTATTAGAGCGAATCGCTAATACATCGCCTCCGTAGGGATCGTTAAAAATTCAGCACATGCAGATTAGATATTTCCTTAGCAAGCTCTGGGGAAATAATTTTCTTTTATTCTAAGAAGTACTTTTCCTTGTCCTACACTGTGATTTATTTTACTAATCCTTCAAACTAACCTGTATTAAATTTAAAGTAGTAAGAATTTTCATAAACATATAAACAACAGACCAAGAAATTGCCACAGATTAATTACTTAGATAACATTTATGTATAAAGACATTAGAGTGAAATTACAGTGAAATAAACAAATGTAATTATCAATAAGCGGATTGATTTTCTATATTGCGTACGTAAAACCTTAAGAAATGATCAAAGTGAGGACAGTAATTTTATTTAATAATGTTTTAAACAAATCAATAGTAATATTAGAATTTTTATCCTGTATTGGTTATTATAAAGGTATTTGTAACCCCATATTCGTTACGTTTATAAAATTTTATTATGATTACAATCCTGATATATTATATATATATATATATATATATATATATATATTCACATAATTTTGTAATCCCTGTACAATATTCTTTCAACTTATTTATATTTAAGGGTTGTAATTTTATTTAAACTATGTGTACATATATACAGGGTTATTCAAACAAGAGGTTAACAGAACTTCAATAGGAGAGAAAAATATTAAAAGGTTTAAAAAATATTTTGGTATTTTTTTTTTAAATTTCATTGATACTTTATATAATATACAATACCTTCTTACCGGCAATTATTTAAAAGATATAAACTACATACAGTTTTATATTTTACCATCCGAGTGTCAGCGAAGCCTATAATTTGAGAAGTGGGAAATTTTTAAATTTCTGGCCCCACTCTTGTCCTAACGATAATTTGAAAAACGAAGTAAACTGCTGACTTGCACGTTTGTATTAAGGTCCATTTTTTATTTTAGCAGCAAGTTGTTACTTTTATATTTTGTAATATTTATAACCATGACGGTAAGTATTAAATATAAAACAAAAAATATCCATTATTATATTAGTCAGGATTTAGTATTATTGTTTATAAAAATGGAAATAGACAGAATAACACTGTGGAAGTATATTCATCTCTAAAGTTATATTTGTAAACTGCTAGGATTCAAAAATAGGAGTTTATCAATAAAAGTAAATAATTTTTCATAAAGTACTTATTTACTTTATATGAGTCTACTATTGATAAACAAGATGACGTTTTCATTTTACATGTTAGCAAATCTAGAAAAAGCAAATTTTCTAACTTAATAAAATTGTAGAAATAAGCTAAATAGTTTATTACTGGTTATGAAGGAAAATAAAAATAAATAATAATAACGAATTCATTAACTTTGATCTAGACACAACATTTTAAACAGTGCTCTCTATCATATTTCTTTAGACCAAACCACATTGCTATTTTAAAAATAACAGAAGAACGATTTTGGTATTCCTATTATTGCAAATGTAAACACACAAAACACATCACAATCTCTGTTTACCAATAAAGGAATATATCAATGTACTATTTTATCCAAGAATGAAGTTCAAGTTAAAAAAAAACCAGATATAGGCTAATGAATTTTTTCAAAGTTTTAAAAGTGTTTAGACTTATGTATGCAAGGCCGAATAAGGACGTGCCTATCGCATTTTTCTATATAAATTGTCAATCTTATTCAAGCCTAACATAAAAATTTCCTCTCGTTTTGGCCTTTTATTAAGTTGTCACGGAAAAGTGTTTGTAATTGCAATATTTGTCACAAATAACACGCACAAGCACAGGTCATAACCTTAATTACAACAAAAAATTACGTAATAAAACTTTGTTGCTAAAATGTAAGATAAGCGGTACCCATAGGTTTCGAGAGGTATCTGTGTTACAATTGTATCCATAACCATTATTGACAGTATAACTCGTAATTTACTTCGATAACTATTATATAGAAAAGTACTGCTATACGGTTGCTGATGTATAAAACAATCATTAGTCACATTATATATATATATAATATTATTTATATAATATATATTATATATAAAAAATATTTTTTTACATTATAATATTTTAAAATTTTTTTTGCTACTATTGAATCTCTGTTAACCTCTTTGTGAACAACCCTGTAATATATGTACACATAGTTTGAATAAAATTACAGTCCTTAAATATAAATAAGTTGTAAGAATATCATACTTGTGTTACAAAATAATGTGTCTTCCAGATAAGTTATCGTCAGGTTTTAATTAAACTACGATGCAGTTGATACATGGGAGTGCAGATGTCTTGGGATTTGAGCAAGTTTTATGTAAGTTATAAGTGATAACATCTCTTCGAAAACTATCCCTATCATGAATTATCCCCGACTCCGTTCTTTAAAGCAGTTTCCCAACAAACACCATTGAAATTTTGGCAAGCAATTTGGTGGATACGTTGTAAGGGGATGGAGATCTATCGTTTTTAAGTAATCAGCCACCGGAGTTCAATAAAACAACCAGTTGTGAAATACATATTTTTAAAGTGTAATAATAAAATAATAGCTATTTATTATTTTTCGCAGTATCGAGAATATAGATGAAAAAATATTTGTTTCACTTATAAACATGTAAGTTACCTATATAAAAAGAGCGGTTTGACAGTTGTACTTGCTTTGCTGTGTTTGCTTTAACTGTTAAATACTCACTCAATAGTAGGAGTTGATAAATTATCCAAATACTTATACAGCATTTGAAACACACTGACAGAACTGTCTGACTGACTGATATATAGATACTAGTGATAATGATTTTATAGTAGTATGCTAACGTACTACGAGAATCGCTAGAAACTTGAACACATTTTTTACCCTTGTAATCTTTTTAAAACAAGATGGCGGCCAAACCATTAAAGTTACTTCAAAACTTACAAAAAATTCAACTATGGGAAATGATATGATACATAAAAAAGGGTTTAGTGACTTTTTTTACTGTCTTAAGGTAAAACGTTTAAAAACGTTCCCACAGTTGAAATTCCAGTGACCTTTCACCATAAACATTTTTTACTTAGGATATAATCCCGTTAGCGGCCTAATCATTTGTTGTAGCTTAAACATAATTTTTCAATGCAAAGGCAAACATTACGTGATCTAAAAATAGGTATAGGTACCTTTTGATCCATCTCTATTTCTTTAGGCGCAAAGCGCGTATAAAATCAAAAGATATTGTAATTTGTACATGATAATTTACTTTACAAGCTAGATAGTGACCAAATCATCAGTCGTAGCTGAAATATATAAATTGTGTATGAATAAGCAAATGATGGTATATACCAAGAAAGTCAAGAGACATTTTTTATTATTAGGCAACAAAACGCTCGCATATTTAGAAATTCCATTGATTTTCACGTCAAAAATTATGATTTGATCCCGATGATGACTGAATAATTTAGCAGTAGCTCAAATTTATTTTCACTGTCTGTTTTTAAAATGTGGTGATAAAAAAATAATAGTCAGTATATAATTCCTCTATCTTCAACGTTTCAAAAAAAGGAAAAAACTATTAAAATAAAACTAGTAGATAGGGACAGATAATTTTAGGAAACCAAATATTATAAAAGTGATAATTTTGCTATTTCCATTTGTCAAATTTAATTTTCACTATATTAGTTAAATGAATAAAGCGAACCATAAAATCCATTATAGCAGCAGATCTATTATAGACATGGGAAATTATTTTAGTTTAGGTCACTAAAATGTATTTTTTGTGGATATCAGGATTTTGGACGGATTTACAGACCCAATACAAGCTTCTGTAAAATATAAAATGTGTCTATTTTACTGTAAATCCGACACTTGTGCTGAATATGCGGCTGTTGTTCATGAGCCTTTTGTAGAGTTCATTTGAATATATTCATGACCTGGGATTCTACAACTCCGTTTAGAGACTGCAGCATGCTGCCGCTGCAGAAGTGGTTGTACTTTAGTTATAAATGTAACGAATTACTGATCTATTGCTAATACTTTTACACAAGTAAAAATTACAATTTATGATAGTTGAGCATAAAAATACATGTCTCATTTTTGTATGCCTCTTATTCCAGCTTTATTTCGTAACTACTTAAAAACTAGAGAAAATAAATCCTCAATCTTTATTGTGCTGAATATGCGGCTATTGTTGTTCATGAACCTTTTGTAGAGTTCATTTGAATATATTCATGACCTGGGATTCTACAACTCGTTTTAGAGACTACAGCATGCTGCCGCAGAAGTGGTTGTACTGTAGTTATAAATGTAACGAATTACTGATCTATTGCTAATACTTTTACACAAGTAAAATTACAATTTATGATAGTTGAGCATTAAAAAATACATGTCTCATTTTTGTATGCCTCTTATTCCAGCTTTATTTCGTAACTACTTAAAAACTAGAGAAAATAAATCCTCAATCTTTATTGTGCTGAATATGCGGCTATTGTTGTTCATGAACCTTTTGTAGAGTTATTTGAATATATTCATGACCTGGGATTCTAACAACTCGTTTAGGAGACTACAGCATGCTGCCGCAGAAGTGGTTGTACATGTAGTTATAAAATGTAACGAATTACTGATCTATTGCTAATACTTTTACACAAGTAAAATTACAATTTATGATAGTTGAGCATAAAAATACATGTCTCATTTTTGTATGCCTCTTATTCCAGCTTTATTTTCGTAACTACTTAAAAACTAGAGAAAATAAATCCTCAATCTTTATTAAAAAGTATTAATTTGATTTTTATTGATGGGGGGGTGGGGGGGGGGGGGGGTGGGGGGGGGGGGGGGTGGGGGGGGGGGGGGGTGGGGGGGGGGGGGGGTGGGGGGGGGGGGGGGTGGGGGGGGGGGAGATTCGAATAAATTGTAATTTTTTAGGCCATAGTAGTTTATCCCTTGGTACTAATAATTTATAGTACCAAGTAGTATATATATATATATAATATATAGAGAGAGAGAGAGAGAGAGAGAATTTTAGCCCTATTTTTTTTGCATTATGTGCATGCACTATTAAGCACTAGACACTTTTACAGGCTGAGTATATACATGTCTGAGAAACTTAATTTTCTTAAAACAGTGACTATTTTGTAAAAAAATATAAAGTCTACTTTAAACCGAAATACCTCCTCATTCAGCTATTATTTCCTACTTCGGGTCTAAAGTATTTCCCCTCCTATAGAAGCATTTTTATTGTTGCCCCGATACAAAATATATCTATATACGTAGGACAAGAGAGTCAACTACCTACTGATGTAATCTACTTCAGATCTGTTGTATTCTACGTGTTGTAGTAGCATTTGCATTTTTTCCTCAAGAAAAAAATCATACGTGTGTGGGTTTTTTAAAAAGGCAACAGACTGAATGAATAAATGTTTTTATTCCGTCAAACTGTACATGAAATACACTTGAAAAAAATGACAATAATAAAGCATTAAAACAGAATTTTTTTGAAAACAATAGTTTACTAGTTATCTAGATAAGATATTACTTAAATAATTAATAAGGAATAAAGCATGCATGGGCATTCAGCCTATTCGTAGGCTTCAGTTGATCATCCGCCACGATAACTTAACATGAAGAACTTGATGTCTTTAATAGCATTTAATAAATAGAATGTGCTAGAACTATGAATATACAAATTATAATTTAAAATAAGAGAAAGAATACACGATTTAATATGAACACTGGCTTCTTACGTTTAGTAAAAAAATAATCCGGTGTTAGTTTATCTATAATAATGCAAACTGCAATCACAACATTGTGTAGGCCCAGGGGAGATCAAGTCAGCATGGTTCTATGTAATAATAGTTTAGTAGTGTAGTGTGTACTAATGTAGTGCCTAATATGAATGGTAGTGTAGTGTATTGTAGAAGCAGTAGTAGTAGTAAGGTTTAGTAGTAGTATAGTGGTTTAGTGGTCGGGTGTCATATTATAAAGTGGCTGAGGATGGGTGGTGCAGGTCAGGCCGCTCGGTAATCTGCAGATATAATGGACTCTGCTTGTGTGATACCTAATTGGAGTAGCCATTGTTTCACTCTATTTTTGAAAACAGGCAAGGAGGGTGATTTGAAAGGAGTGGCAGCTATTATGATTATTTATGGATAACATAATATATTTCCGGTAAAAATTAATTCCGGTGTCGGTCATACGTATTAGCAGCGTAATACACATATATGTCCAATTTTACCTTTCCTTGATAACCGGAAGTACAAACAATAAAGAAAACTACTTATAGAGAATACAGTTCATTTATATATGAATGGTGTATATTTCACGAGAAAATGCATTCATTTATCTGTTGACAGCATAAGACACAGCGGTCATGTCCGTCAAATATAAAATTTGTAGGACATGAAGAATTTTAAAAATGAAATAAAGTTTTTCTAAGGATTTCAACCACTGTGGGTAGTTGATTTTTTGTACAAATGGTTTTGTTTTATCCAATTAATTTATAATGCATGTTTGCGCCAAATTTAAACTTATATTCATAAACCAGGATATCATAAATTTAACAAATTTAAACCAGGATATCATAAATTTAACGAATTTAAACCAGTATATCATAAATTTATCAAATTTAAATCAGGATATCATAAATTTAACACATTTAAACCAGGATATCGTAAATTTAACAAATTTAAACCAGTATATCGTAAATTTAACAAATTTAAACCAGGATACCATAAATTTAACACAATTAAAACCAGGATATAATAAATTTGAAGAATTAGTGATGAGTGAGTGAGGGCTGTCAATTTTATATATAGAGACATCCTGATTGTCAATGGTAATTCTAAAAACTGCATTATTTTGAGAATCCATAAACGTTTAACGATTCTTAACTTTTATATTTACTGGGGAGTACTCCCAAACTGACTGGTTTAATATACTAAATGAAATGTAAATTAAATTATTATTTCGATAGTTAAAATAGCAATTAATTTCTAAGATTTTACTTCATAATAACATTTTTTCTGTTTTTAAAATATTCGAATGAACTACTTCTTTTCGTACAGATAGAAGTGACCAATTTATAAAACCAAAAACAACTTATTTCATTTCCTTAGTAAATTTAATACGGCGATGGTAGTATATTGCTTAGAAATGAAAATATAGGCTAAAAAAGTCTAATACGGAAATGAATTGTGAGGCGCTGATTAAAAAGTTGCCTACCAATAAGCGTTTCTTTAGTAACGACTTCAAGGATGAAAAGTATTACTCAGCATTTGAAATTCTCTGTTTCGTTCATTACAATCAAAGGGAATTTCTTTACAGATAGCATTATAATTCGTGAATAAAAGTACTTCCTGTGATATTAATAAGGCAACTTGTCTTAAGTTCTATCTCTATCATATAGAGATAGAACTGCCTCTATGTGGCATATGTCAAAAATACCATATAACAAATAAACGCTTAGCCTACTGTTGTATAATATAATGTAAACGAATAAATTATATACAGTTCTCGCTTGTAAAATAAAACACTTTTAATCCCCCAATATATAAGTATTTTATATATTATTTATTAATAGGTATACTAAGAATCAATAACTGATAAGTTTTAATTATCTGAGAATGTAACTAACACGTTTTACTCTGTTAATACTGGTCTCAGTGGATAAATATACTTATTCCTCAAACCATATTATTTCTTATTACATTGGAACGGAGAGGTAAGAAGGAAGATAAGCAAAGGGTAATAATCTTAGCTAAAAGTTATGATTTAAGACATTATCAGTTTCAATAACCTTAGCTGTGATAACTATGTAGGAGAAGGTAAATTCTTGAGTGTTGGCGCAGGACAGCCTCGTGCAGGATAGAACCGACACCCCTTTAGTTTTCAGTTCAACCGGAATAATTTAACAAGGTTTGATTCGGATGGCCTAGAGCTATTTACATAATTAACGTACATACAGAACATTCTAAAATAAACATCCCATTTTATGTTTAATTTTCGTACAAAGCAATTTTACTAGTCTTTACTGCAAATCTACAGTACTAACAAGAATAAGCATGAAACTGATTGGCAAGCCAACTTTTTATAATATATGTGGTAAGTTCTGCAATAAGCTACTATTTACTCCACCAAATACATTTTTTCTATAACTTAATTCATAAAATATAGTTTGTTTCCTGCAGTTTGAAAAAAGTATTACATTCCTGTTATTGATGCCTACCATGCCTTTTTAAGTTTGGTAAAAGAATGAGACGAACTCACTCGCATTCGCTTTCATAAATAGAATAAAAAGACTACCAACGCCAAGTTCTATACGGATGTCAGGGAATCCACGTGAGAGGATCAGTATTGTAGGTTTCAGCTGTGATCATATCATTGTTTTTTTTCTTCTCATTAATTATATCAACCATATGTATTCAACCATTCTATCTGTTGGCAACGTAGTGAAAAATTTTAAAATGGGTTTACTACAGTAGAGCTAGCTGAAATTAAAATTATTGTCAGTGCTGTTTTCAGCTTTCTCAGAACCTATGAGGCCACATAGCGCCCTATAATCCGAGGTACTACACCTTAGATGTGGAATGCTAACAGCCGCCAAGGTATAATAATATAACCACTTACTATGTTAAAATGCAACTGTTGTAAATATAAAATCGACAAGTTAAATTATAAATTCATTCTTGATAATAAAAGACCACATCTTTTTAGCTACTAATAATACGTAGAGCTTATATACAATATGGATAGCCGCCCTGATATTATAGCAGCAGCCATCCAGTTCAAGTTTCAGAATCTTACAAATCTCTTTTACAAAATAGAAAAGTTAAAACTATTTATATGTTTTGTTTTACCACAGCGGTTAATTCTGTGTGCCCTATAAGATACATTAAGACCATTTGGAACATCATATCATTATAAAGTACAATTTTGTGAAAATTTGTTACGGAGTGATGTGTCACTTAAAGCTAAATTCATGCTAACCGTTTGTTCGGCTCTTCAAAGAATAGAAAACATCAATTATCATTAATAAATACGAGTATCGCATCTTGTCGATTACTATTCAACCAATGAACTTTTTTTCTGGTGCGAAGCCCTGAACCTCAAATCCAAATATAAAGCCTAAAACCAACTTAGTTGTATCATAATGGTAGTAGGTATTGTATCAGATCTTAGTACACTACTCATCATCTTCTAAAAACTGGCTGAAAATATTAAATTATAACGTTGTCAATTAGACTGAAATTTGGTTATTAAAGAAGTAATTGAGACTTCTAACTTAAACCCATTATATTATTTCCAACAATAAATTCATTTACGTACTCTGTTATTAATGCTAATATTATTATACGTAATTATATAATTGGTCAAGGGTAATTTATTGTTCCTTGCGCAAGCAAATACTAACAATTGTTAATTTTCTGGAAAATGGTCTCAGGCTCATTAATTAATATGTAATTTTTTGTTATTGCTATTTATATTTTATGGTTAAAAAAAAGTCTCCCATCAACTAGAAATTCAGTACAAAGAAATGATCCGCGCTTTGCCAGATGTCTTTAAAGCAGTTTTCCGTTCGCTGTTTCCAATTTCCCTTGAGTTCGGTTTGTCGCTGTCAAAGTTAGTAGCCAATGATTGAACGACAATTTTCAGTGTTTTACTCCATGTATACTTCACTTGATCTCTATATTTCACTCGACCTTATTTCCTTTGAGCTTTCAGCAGATTTAATATATTCTCTCAATGAGTGGCAATCATGACAGTATTTATTTGAAAAAATTTTTATATTTTTCTGTTTGAAAAATATTAAATAATGTTTATAAACATTGTATTCTAGTAATTTCCCTTCATTATTCTCTGTTTGAGTTAAAAACTTTACCATGGTACGAAATAAACAGTTTCAAATAATTCATAAAGTAGTAATATGCCACCAGTCTAAATGCATTCTTATGATAATCCAAATCAAAATTACAATACATAATCTAAAATGACAAGTCTATGATCTAGGTAGGTATTTCTATTTTTTTGAACGTAAAACTGAGTTGAATGGCAATGATATAGCCAAGATGGAAGGAGTATTATTTCATAATTTTAACTGCTGCAGATATCATAGTTCGCCAGACACAAGAACACTAATCTTAAGTACAAAGTTGCAGTTAAGATATTAAAATATGTATTATACAGTTTTTATTGTAAATTAATTTAACACGCATATAAAACGACATATAGCGTCGGGCCTAGGAACGATTATCAAGATTACTCACTATAGATGGGAAGTGAAGGTGATAACTGCGTGTATTATAAATGCAATGTTATTTTTGGTGGTGGGGAAAAGATGAAAAAACGTACAAAAAATGTATACATTGGTATGGAGCTACCACTAATCTCACCCACTAAAAACCTTGTCTGTTCTTTCAAAAAACTATCCTGTAAACTATGTAACCTCCCATGGGGCACATAGTTTTTTTGGATCCATATCCAGGCAAATAATAACATTTTTAAGGCCTAGCCTGCATTATTGTCTAGGTATGTCTTCTTTTTGTATAGAGTGCCCAGGGCTATCCTAAACATACAACCCAGGTTGGCCCCACTTTCCTTCATCTTCAGGCAAAATAGCGTCCCAATACAACACTAAAAATATATTTTAAACTCCAGACGTGTGTTGTTTATTACTTAAACAATGAAATAAGTGTTTTTGTCATCGAGAATGTTTGTGCAGTAATGTGCCCAGTGAACCAACCTTGCCCATCGTGAGCAGGTTTTGAAAAATAGCCTTGAGCCGACAAGAATTTGGTGAACTAATTCATGCTAATCACAGCCTTTCATATCACTACAAAATCTACTATCACCTCAAAAATACTACTAGAAATACATTTTTCCTAAAAACAGTACTTTTGAATATCTTGTTTGAAATGACGTCATCAAACCCATGAGTTCGCTCTTTCAACGTCCTCAGATATGTCTCCCAACCATCCACTGCCGGCTCGCCCGGGTGCCTTCTCTGCCTTCGTTGCGTCTTTACCTATTTGCTTTGATTATGCAAAAGTGCCTGCCTCTCCACTGTCAAGGCCTTTACAGGCATAACCCAGAGATAACAAGGACTGCCTGATATGAAACCGCACAATAATAGAATGAGTGTATTAGTCTATGTGAAAACCAACTTCATGAATTCAGCCTAATAGCAACCTATGTATTTCCTTTATTAAATTCTACTGCCCAGACTTGGACCCTCGTTGCAAAATCACAGACTGCACTGAGGACATTACACAATCTCCTCTTACTGAACCTGGGACCATAGAAATTAGTAATCCACTTAATAAGGAGCGACGCTCTTAAAAGTCTTATCCACCGTACTGAGACTATATCTCTCCGAGGACATTTCCTACCTGCATGGGAACGACAGTGTTAATCCACTTCTTCTCATTTACTAATAACTTAAACCTGACGTTTTGAAATGAAATGTCTTATTGCCAAAAATGTAATATAAGTTATTATTATTATTATCTTAAGGTTCGTGGTCTGTGCTTATATTAAATCTAACGAAAGACTTACAAAGCGTACGATTAGATTTCACCTGGTATTCGTTATTGACGTTTGTTGACGGTAAATCTTTAGATAGTATATTAAAAACACTGAGATAAAATAAATTTTCCAAATTCTTTATTTCTCGTTTTCGCCAAAGACTTTTCAATAAGAAATTAGTAGCTAGTTAAAATACATTATAAATTGGTTTATACAAAAGAGACTTATTTGAATAAAATAAGTACTTTTATATTCTTATTTCCCATGTTTTCCATGTAACTATCTATGTAAAAATAAAAGAAGGTCAAAGCACTGGAGTAATTCTGGTCAAATAGAGTGGGATTATACATAATAATATCGACTAAACTATAGAATATATTATTAATTTTTTACTTTATAAATTATTTTGAACACGAAATACGATATTCTGCAGGTTTATATTAAATAAAAACCATAAACTTTCAGTTTTTGTCCCGATTATGTTCAAGTTTTACTTTTCCTACAATTCTCAAGTAATTCCTTAATTCAAAACAGAGCGCAAGTCAAGAATTTTTCTGACTTTCTTTTAAAATAAATCGTAAATTTATATTACTTTTACCTAAATGTCTGGCAAGTTTTATGAATGTAGAGTTAACATTAAGCTTTAATTATGTAGATTACTTTTGTGACAACTCAATTTGCTAAATTCAGTGCAGCGAGGAAACTGTTCTGTTTATCCCTAAGGTTATCAGCTATCTCTCCTGCACAGGCTGCTGCAGATTGGATAGTATTAGCTGATTGGAATGGGACTGCTGCTCGTCTCTACTACGTAAAATACAATAAGCTGATCAAAAACCCACTATTATCCTTGTGAATTATATTACATTTAGTACTAAACAAGAAATTAAAGTACCTAAGTGATTTTAATAAAAAGTATATGCTTAAATAGCAAAATCTAAAGAGTAACATTGGCAAAACATAATCCTAAAATTATTACGCAATGTATTTAAGGATGACTCGCATTTTTAATACGGAGGGGACACGAATAAACGTATTATGTTCTATTCCTGATAAAAGTGTAAAGTTTTTGGAGTAAAAAGGAAAGTATGTCAAAAGAATGAAAAAAAAAAAGAATTTTTAAATATTCCAAAAACATTTTTAAATCAGTATCAGCTAAGTATATATCTAATGTTGGTTAGTATATACTGACCAATAAATTGGAGGTTTTCAGGGTATTTACGTAGTTTTTTGACAGTTGCTTTTATGGATATAAGCATAAAAATGTATAACGTGAGAAAATTATTATCTCCTGTTTTAACCCTTTCGAAACCCATCTATTTCGCTAAAACTAGTGTGGCTGCATATTTATTTATTTCTTAGTTAAAGTGTTCATATCGATTTTCAATAAAATGAGATTTCGTGCTTATATAGACTTCTAAATAGTTCTTGGCTTCCAGATTATTATTTTCGTCTTACAGAATTAGAAACAAAATAAAACAACATTAACGTAACAAAATAAAAAGAAATAACTCTTCACAAGTTCACAAGCTTAAACCATAATTAGACGGCATCGTAAAAGGTTTATAAGCCCCATTCTCTCTCGTCCCACTTTCCGACTCAATTATCATTTCTTGGCCATTGGCCATTACCACAGTCCGAGTGAACAATAACACGATAAGAAACTTTGCTCACATATTTTCTCAATTATTGTTTCAACTCTTCTCATGTAAACAAATATTTACATTACTTTAGAGAAACGACTAACAAAACTAGCTACATAGCTTTCCTAACTCAAGATTTAAAGGCTTATATACTCCAAATGTTACTAAAATATTTACTGTTGGAAATAATCGTAATAAATTTCTAAAACATGAAACTATTTTCTGTAAATGGTCCAACGGTGTCTTTGCAGACATCGAATGGCGCAGAAAATGTCTCCTAAACGTTTGTACGGTTCTGTAGGAACGATAAAAGTCGAGCTCAAAAATGAAATTACATCATCACTTTTTAAATGAAACGCGTAAAATAACTATTTAGTTCAATTACATGAACAAAATCCTTATTGGTTAAATTATTGTTGTAATTCTTCTTTCAAGACTTTCAAGTTGTATTACTTCTCTTACCTAAAGTAAATTTGACAATATATTTTTTTAATAAATGAATATCAAACATTGCACACACAACAAACATTGACATTTCCAGTATAAAGTATATCTCACAGTAGTTTTTTGCCGTTATAACTGTAATTTTTAATTTCAACTAATCATAGACACATTTAAACAAATGCAAACACTATAATTCAACTAAAAATTGTGATTTATTTATTCAATCAACGCAACTTTATCTATAACAGAATTAATTTTATGACACAGAATCGGGATGATGCAAATGAGAATTGTTATAAAATAAAGCAATATAGAGAAAACCGATAACAAACTTCAATCAAGCAGTATAATAAAGAGGAAGTTTAAATGCTCAATGGTATAGTTTAAACATACTTATGCAATCCCATACTACAAATGCAAAATAGCAATATAACGGAGGGTGCTTGTAGACTGAACCCATTGTACGCAATGTGTATAGATCAGCATAATATTGCAGTACTTTTTAGTCCCCATAATGCTTGTTTTACTATTTGCACATTCGTTGTTACAATTTCAATCTTATAATTCCTAAAATATGAATAATAATAATAATAATAATAAACTTTATTGTGAACAGACAATGCACACATTGTATCACAATCGTCCTACCTAACCTAATCATTCACACTGACAATACACCATTCAGACATACATTGTGTCACTCACGCCTCTTTCACACGATTTACAGGCCCGGCAAATTTATTTGTTTTTATGATCTTTGAGAATTTTAGGTTTTAATCATCCCAGCGACCCATCATAAACTCACCAACCGAGTAAAATGCCCTCGAAATTAAAAGAGTTTTCAACTGAGTTTTGAAATATTTTCCATTTTGTTTTTTGATGTGTTCAGGGAGACTATTGATCAATCTGACACCAACCTGGGATGGTAAATTTCTGAACGCATTTGTCCTGTGCTGTTGGACGCGCAAGTTGTCCCTGCCTCTCGTCCCGTGTTGGTGATTATCCCGTCCCCTAACCAAAGCACACCTTGACACGGAGTAGAGGATCACCTCGAGAATGTAGAGACAGGGCAAATCCCAGCTCCCTAAACGCGCTTCTACACGACTCTCTATTGTTTAAATTCAAATTTACTCTTACGGCTTTTTTTTGGAGCCTGAAGACTCGTTCCAGCTTGTGCTGTGCACAACTGCCCCAAAGTCTGATTCCATATCCCAAGTGGGGATAAATTAAACCATAATAGGCCGTTTTTAATACCGTAATAGGGCAGTGCTTTGCCAAATTGCGAAGGGCAAAGATGCCCGATGCAACCTTGGCACAGACATGATCCACGTGAACGTCCCAGGTTAGTCCTCGATCTAGGAACATTCCTAGGAATTTTTTGTATTCCGTTTCATCGAGCGGGAGATCATCCACAAATACTGAAGGTCTTGTTTCAGATTCTCGTTTGCTTAGCGAAAATGTCATGAAATTTGATTTTGATTCATTTTTTTCAGGTTTATTTCAGAAAATTTGAATACAGGAATTCAACTCAAAAAAAGTAATTATTTCCAAGTTTTGAAGTGTTTTGGCTTTAACACAGAGAGTCGTGTCGTCAGCATACTGAACCACCTTTCCATTCTGGATCTATGGGTTCAGATCGTTTACGTAAAGCAGAAAAAGAACTGGCCCAAGGATAGATCCCTGCGGGACTCCATGGGTGATCTTTACTTTTGAGGATAAGGCACCCGAGATCTGCACACACTGCTCTCGGTCACTAAGATATGATCCAAGCCATTTTAGAGGCAGACCTCGTACATCACTCCTTTCCAACTTGTGCAAAAGTATTTCATGATGAAAAATATTATATGAGCATTTATTTAACTCAACCAACCAAAAGATATATAAATTATATTATGCATTATATATATTACATATAAAACAATTGTATATATATATATATATATATATATATATATAATATAAAACTATTTTATGACAATGTGACTAATGGCTTTCGAGGCTGCAATATAAATTTTCTAATTTTTAGGTCATTTCATTCTTGAGATTCCATGGAACATATACAGAAAGAGTAATAATCTTCCTCAGCGTATCTTGCACATAACGCATTAGTCTTTGTTGTTATTAAATGTTATTTTATATCATTGCTTCAATTATAAATGTTTATGCATCCCCAGTTAATATAAAATGATGATATTTATGTTGTTTGTTTTACAAATTTATTTATTCCGGTTACCCATAAAACCAATGTAAAAATATTTGCTAACGCTTAGCCGAATCCGTGGAGTGACATGAGCTAGCATTGAACTTAGTGTTCCTCATAAAGAAATTATGCTTCATGCTCAATTTCAGTTCTGTTTGTAGATATCAAACGGAGAGGCAGGGAGACAGGCAACAGAAATGAAATGTTTCCACTCCCACGATGGAAAGGTTACTGTAAAGCTTAGTCAATCAGTATTTTTAGCTTTTCAAAAAAACCGGCTCTCAAATAATTATTTTACAAGCTATTTTATAAAAGTACAACTGTTACCTTGAACAGGTTTTATACGTAGTGAAGAGCCATTAGCTAAGGGCCCTTGAGCTTGTCTTGTATTCATTTGATAACAAAAGGGTAAGAATCACTTGGGAATAATGTAAAGTGTTGGTGGAGTTAGTTACCCCTGTTCATCATTGGTTATCATTCAATTTTCTATAAATAGCCTATAAAGTTCTGAAGTATGAAGTTTTATGACTGAAAATCATTCGTATCTTTTTATTGACTTTACTGTGAATAACTCTTAAAAAGGTTAAATATATAAAATACACAAAGAGAGTGTATTATATATTAAAAATAGTGTTGCTATATTTAATTTATTCTCTCTAAGGTTTAGGTATTTTCCGGCCAATTCAGTTATATTCCACTATATAAATATAATTTTATTTAAATAGAGATAACCCAAGAGCAAAACCGAATGGCAATTTTCAGTAACTCCTCGGAAACTCTCGTCAAATTGTCTTAATAAATAAATATATACTCTCTGAACACATTAAGATTAATGCAGATTTATATTTTGCAATAATCTATGAATAGGAGTATGTTTATTACAGTCAGCCAAATACGCTGTCTATCGTGCTTTAAACATATATTTATATCACGGTTTTAATCTGGTCTAATATATTTTTCTCATAAAAAGGTTTGAAATCATATTTTTTTGTTTTAGAATCATCGAATACTACAATCTATAATACTGCATTTTAAAAATATTTTTGAGAAACAATATTAGTTACGATAGTTAAATTGTTTTATTGAACCTCATATTGATCATTAAAATAATTTTTTTTTAAATACCGATAACGAAAAAATAGAAGAATTCAAAGCAGCAAACACCTTCAATGTTTGTACAAGTTATCTGCGAAAGGTAATGTATTCTGATTCAGGTTAATCCTATTTAGCTTGAGAACCGAGAAAAACCTTGTTTTTAACCGGCTTGGATCATTTCAAAGCAAAGGAGGTCTTACATTCCTACAGATTAGGTTTATAAATTCCTCTTAAATGCTCAATGCTTCTAAAGGTATTGAAAATTTAAAAGATTGATTAATAAATCAGAAATTATTAATACAACTGTATCAATTGACTGCCACCATATGAAATGTTTCCTTAGGCTAACTGTAATTATTGTTCGAATGCATCTAACATGTTAATACGTAAATAAATATACAGTTGTTTCTTGTTTATTGTGGCTTCATTGGCTGTATATTATTTGTTGGCAACATAATACACATGCAAACATTATTATTTTTGCTTCTTAGACAATGTGAATAATTTTTTACACATACATATAAAAGTGGGTTAGACCGCTTTAGTGGATGATTGAACGTATATATTCCTTTTTCACGTTTACTGGTGTTTGAAATATCAATTGGGGTTTACTAAAAGCTAACCTAGAGTTTACGACCTACATTAGGACTACTGGAGCACAAAACTCACCTAATTGGCAATGTTAGGATTGACTAGAAGTACTTAGCCTCAGAAGTGTCAACCGAACTGAAGAAAGGAGATTCTATTACAATAAAAACAGAAGAGGGCATAGTGTTTATGAAATGGAAGGTCAACTGGGATGTGTTTCTGCTATCTTCTGACCATACCAATAAATTCGCAAAAGTTACAAAAAACAAAAAAGTGACCATATAGGCATTTATAACAATGCATTGGGTTGAGGGACGAAGTGGTACGGTAAACTAACTGTCAAAACTGTGTGGTGATTGGTTTTAATATTCGCACATATGTTCTATAGTTAGAGAGCTCGAGTACCAAATTCGTGATCCAGATATTTAGAAACAATATTATTTTGGGTTTATTAAAATACGAGGTGAAGACACGTAGAAGATTACTAGGTATGCACACTCAAAAAGTGGGTATTCCAAAGAAAAACAAACTAAAACAAAACAAACCAAACAAGAGCATATGCAGAATATACTTAGAGGCAAAAGAAATTCAGACGTACATATGGAAAAAATCAGTGGCAAAGCAGGCCTTCATGATTTGTAATTTCTCCGAAGATAGGATATCTCGTATGTGCTGCACTTGCTTCAACTATCACGTATAAGAACTGAGATTAAAAACCACCCAAAAAATCAACATTCTATATATATATATATATATATATATATATATATATATATATATATATATATATATATATATATATATGTGTGTGTGTGTGTGTGTGTGTGTGTTTTATATATATATATACATTTATTTATTTATATACTAACAGTACACAATTACAGACAAAAGAAACGAATTTTTTACACCGTTTCGACATTATTGACACCTAACTACAAACCCAGATGAAGTAATGTTATGAATATCTTATCAACAAAGCACCTGATAATGTATTTGCACCTGAATTCATGTTTAATTGCTTATATTATACAACGCAGAAGGACGCTGTTGTAGCAAGTCTATAGCTCATTTAATTTTAGAGATGTCAAGTGGATAGAACCAGAATAAAGACAGGAATCATACAGAAACGAAATCCTATGATTGGATATCCAACATCATAAAATTCATTCTGTTTTATGCAAAAGCAAAATTGTCTTTCAACATATACCTTCACATTTTTTGTTCATTTTGTTGAATTTCACAGCACTGCTTTAAACCTAATGATGTGGACATGCGAGCTAGGTATGCCTAAAAAATATAAGGCTACACCAAAATATAATATTGTATACAGTAGTTAGGCTATAAGAATTGTTATGTCCCATATTAAAATCTCATACGATAGTACTCAGTTTGTATAAAAACTTATATATTTTACTATTTTCTCCTTGCCATTATTTTTACCAATACACGCACTATCATCACATTCAGTTTACATGCATACAATTGAGGGTACATGTTAAATATAAACTTCATGGCCTGTCAATTTTCGAGACATCGTGTGGACAGACGTACAAACAAACAGAGAGACAGAAATGACATTTTACTACCCCCTCAAGTGATAGGCTTAATAAAACTGAGCCAATAACTTATGACACGTAATATAACAAAATTGCAATAAATCATCATCAATGGAGTAACCTTTGAGAGAAGACCAAGGCGTGATAGGTAGTGTAACCTTAGATAAACCAGCAAGCTATATTCTTCTTGAGGCAAAATATGATGGTTATGAACAGCTACAAACTGCATCATACTCAAATTGAATATTGTAATACATGTATGGAGTATTCAAATTGTAAATCACTGCATTTAAAACTAAATTAAATCACACCCTTGACGGTGACCCATAGTATCTAAGTGATTAATATATTTCCAGTTCGTGAATATAGTAAAATTAAATCTACAAAAGCCTCATGAGCAACAATAGCCCCATCTTCAGCACAATTCACGGATTTTTGAAATAAATTCAATCCTTTTGACAGAAGGCGTCAAATTTTATCCTTTTTATAAGCTTGTAATAGAACTTCCTACTTATAAAATCTTGAAAAACAATAATCTAGGCCTAACATCAAACACTAGATAATATAGTTTAGCTCTAGTTCAACTTCTTCTTACGTATTTTATAATACATGGAATTAATATAGTAAGAAACTTTGTTATAGCTTTCCTAACCTATTTAGCTTTATTTTAAACATGCGAGAATAGATATTACATTGCGACCTTTATAAATTTGCTATAATAAGACTAATTTCAACTGAATTACTAACTTAATTTTGTAAGTTTTTTTCATTTATTTTGAAATATTTTACTTACCTGAACTCATGGCATATAATATTTAGCAACAATTTGTTTTGATTGCGTCACTTTTACTGGGAATTTTATTGCATCTAAAGCATAAGTAAAGTGTTTTCAATGCGAATTTTGTGTGTGCATCTAATACGCCTATTGTTACTATAAAACTAATAAGAGCGGAAAAACATAGCAGTAATTCACTATCCTTCGCTCTGTATGACATCAGTTTGATTGCGTAATTTGTGAACATTTATTCTGCATCTCATTCATGTAAATGATTTCCAAACAACAGCTGGTTATTGCTCGCCTCTTGTTTACATTTAAATATTGTCTACATCAAGGAAGCAATTTTTGTTTTAGATTAGACTCGAACGTAAAATGGCGATTTATTTTTTTGAATTACAACATGCAAATTATGATATTTAACTCATGGTAACATTTTCTGTTTACCATAACTTTAACTAACAATAACAGAAAAAAAAATTAATTTCCTTATAAAAGTTGTAAATGGCAGCCGCCTCCTGTCGATATCCATTGTAACATCCAGAGGATTAGGGGGCACTACTCTCCAGTCATTCCAACATGCCAGTGGTGCTAGTCATGCTGGAAGGGAGGGCTAGCTGTCTTCCAGGAAAAGCGGGCAGGGGAGGTGCTGCTAAAACCTTTAAAATTATAGGAGCAAGTCCAATGTTATCATCCACAGCAAAACTGACCTATCGAAATTTGCGGCTAGTGTTGTTCTACTCCTTGACATGGGTTTTTCCAGATATTAGTAACACATTGTTTCATATTTTTAACCAGTGTACGTTCAACTGGAAAATATAAACCTGGTAGATTAAACTCTTCTGAGGAAAAATATATGTTGCAGAATATAACAATCAAAATTAAAGAGTAGATATAGTGAAATAAATATATGACTTCCTATATTTGACATTAAGATTTACCATTATGACTGAAATTGACTTAATTATAATTCAGTAAACAGAAACGTAGTCTACATTCTATAAAATTTTAAAAACTTGTCACTATTATCTTAACGCGTACGTGAACGTAACTGTTTTATTTAAGTACACTTGTTGTTGATTACTTTGAAGGATAAATGACTGACCCTTTACACCACCTCCATCAAATTGATTGCCGAAGTTTCAATGGCATTTGTTGGGAACTGCTTTGAAGAACGAAGTCCGGGATAAGTCATGATAGGGATTGTTTTAGAAGTGAGGTAATCACTTATAACTTTCATAAACTTACTCAAGTTCCAAGACGTCAGAGTTCTCGTATATCAACGCTATTGTACTCTAATTAAAACCTAACCTTGAACTAATCTGGAGGTTACAAAATTTATGCTCCGCGTATCGTTTATCTGACAGGCAGAACCTTATTAAGATAATTCTCAGAAAGTAAAAATTTCTTGCATAAATAAAACATTTTTTACAAAACTTCGATGAGAATTCTGTAGTTCATTATAATATTACATATATGTATTATTTATACTACAGGGTGCCAATTATTTATATTCAGGTACAATTTAATGTTTTTTTACCTATACAAATAGGACTAAAAAAATGTTACATTTTGTTAGTGCATGTCAATACAATTTTAAGCCGTAATAGTGGACCACTACGCTTCCAGAAGGAGAGAGGAAATGTTTTAGTTGGAGCAGAGATCAAGCAGTACATAAAATTAAAGGTATATTTGAGTAAAATCAAATAACAAAAACCCGACCTCAAAAGTTCAAAACCAAAATAGCCGGTTTATTAATTTGTAAACATTCTTAGTGTCAGCTTATGTATTATTATTATACTATCTGAAAGAGCAAGTAAAACGATGATAAATTTGTTAAAACCAAATTAAAGCTTTTTTTACTAAAACACATTTTAGATTTATTTTAGGTTTTTATAGTAGAAAACTCAAATAGAAGTGCTATATGTGAACTACGGACGAACAGTCTGCCCTCCCTTCATTAGCCGTTATCATTACGGGCCCATTTTAATCTGTAACGATCTTGTACCTGTTGCTTATAGACCAATCGTAAACTAATTTAAACATATAATCGTTTAGACTAACACTACCAAATTGAATCCACACAAATTTTACCTCTCTAATTGTATTTTAAATTTTATAAATGTTGAGTATTCAGTTTGTTATTTATTTGACAAAAGCTAATCGAGTCTACGCAAAGACATCATAGTCCAGACTCGCTCGTTTTAAAAAGATAATTATTTTACTTATGGTTTTGGTTCCTTCCTATAATTTAAAGGTAATTCCTTTAATTTAAAAATTACTTTTAATTATAAGTGTTAATTTAAAGATTGCAATAATGTACATTTATTTTGGAGTTAAAATATTCATTCATTCACTTAGTTAGTTCATCACTCCTCTACATCCGCAGTCGACATAATATAAATACTTTTATTTTCTCAATACCAAAAAATGTTATTATGAAAGAAAACTTAGAAGACCTCACAAGACATATGTGTACGCTATCTAAAATTCATTCAAGATAATATCGCAACCACAGCTTTATTTGCTACAAACCAAAGTGCTCAACTGTCAACGTTAACTCAGAATTTCACTGTTCCCGGATGACACTCATTTACATCTCATTAAACAGAACATTCGCATAACAACAGTTGGACTTATAACTTCCTGTACGTTACGTCTCACTTTGCACACATCATTGCTGATTGAAACTGTCGCTATAGAAAATAAATTGATGCTAAAATATATAAACTACAACTACAATTTTATTTTTACATACTACACACAATATTTCACCGTTCTACAATTTTCGAAGAAGTTTGATACGTCAGTAATAGAATTTTAGTCGTTTAGGTTTTTTCGTGCTTTAATTTATATTTTTATAAAATATGTGTCTAACATATATGTTTTTACCACTTTAACTCGATACAAAATTATATTTGTAATTTTAAAATGCTAAATAAAACGTTTTATAATATTTTAAATGGTTTACTCGGTCCATCATTGTTAAAATCATAAATGTCTAAGAACTTAAACTCAAAATTTTCCTGAATATATTATTAAATTAGATTGAAATGCTGAGTTACATCAAACTCAGACTATCCGAGCGTAGCCTATAATTCAGTTTTAACTACATTTCATTTTTATAATACTATTTATAATAGAACACGAAAAAAATAATTTCTTCATCCATTGAAACGTTATATCTGAAATATTCAAATAAATTTCTACTCTTATAACGTAAGGGTATTATTTCTAATATTACTCCAAACACGGGGAATACTATGTATAGATTTGATGTTCAAAACTGCAGACACCATATATGGGTGAATACTTACACTTAATACGTCACACGTTTATAGCATTTATAAGTTTTGCTTATAAAGAAAAGCAAACTTATCCAGTTCATTGTGAGTAAAAGATTTATTTCATACTGTTTCATAATATCGTTAAAATAAATTACATTGTTCTACTTTTAATTACATGGTAGGTTTTTTGCTGTCGGTTAATAGCTTAATAAAAATTAAAAGAACAAACTATAGAAATTCTGTATATGAAGTTGTTTAAAAGAGCCTACCAAACGTCTGAGCGACGAGTACCTCGGTAAAAATTATTATTCAGCATTTGAAATTCTGAATGAGAAATTCTCGCTTCCATTCACAGAATTCAACAGGTAGTTTCAGAATTGCATAATAAATAAAGTTTTATTGTAAACAAAAATTACTTCCTGCCATATAATAAGGAAAGATTATTAACAGTTGTATTAATTGTAACGTCTGTTGCGAAGATGTCAATAAAAGACGGACAGCTTACACAGTGTTTAGTTTTAAAGATATAATATAATTATTATACTAAATGTTAATATACAAAATTTTTTGTTTTTATTATGATGACCTTAAATATTCTCGAACTCATAAGATTTAAGTAGATACTGGTGGAAATTAAAACTGCACCTTTTTAGAAATATTCAGGTTTATTAAATCAATCCAAATTTCAATTATTAACCTTGTATTCCACCAATGAAATGTTTTGCACAATAGTTTAAAATTACTACTTCCTTAGGCAAGGCACTTTCGATTTAACATGGACTCACTGTCCTCCAAATACGTGTGTATAAAATATAAAATAAAATAATAATCTTGAATAAATTTGTATGAAATAAAATAAATAGGCTTCTTCTAAAAACAAATAAAATAAAAATTATAAACTTCTTTAAAATAAAATTCTCAAACAAATCTAAACAGTTCTCAACAGGAATTTTTCACAAGTTCCTACAGGATATGGTGCAGCACCTGCAGCTCTTAATTTTAACTAGAATCCCTACAATTTCAATTAAATTTTTACGTTTGACTTTAAATAAATAACTCCTTTACAATTTAGATATATATTAGTCCACACTCAACAGAATTTGATCGTTAATTTCAAATTTCAATTCCAATTTCAAATTAATTCACTTCTTAAATTTTCAAATTTCAAATTTAGAAAAATTTAATAATTCAGTCAAAAGTACTTAGCTCTTTGGTCGTGAAGGTCTTGGAGTTTGGTATTAAAATAATCTATACCAACGGATCCTACGCCCGACACTACTTTTAAACTCGCACTAAAGACTTTACTCTATCGCTTCTCAACTCGGAATGCAAGCAGAGCGTGTTTTCTTGGCCTGCACCGACTACGCTCCTGTTCCTGCAGGCCTGTTTGAATGACTCTCAACGCAGGTTCGCCGCCTAACAAAAGATTGAGTCCACTGTAGACTATTGTTTAGCATTCACTGCCATCAAGTCAGGTCTAGACCAGATTCCAAGCGCGTTGTGCCTGCCGCTGGATTACAATATAAATTTACTTTTTTATTCCCTATCCATTTACAATTCTAAAATAAAATTTTATTTATTAAATTTTTATTTTTATTTAAAGTATACCATGTAATTGGTATAATTATATATACAAGAACATTAACCAAATGGATGTTATTAGTAAGCAAATCAAAATATATGTATAATAAATGTGTGCAAGTTTCTAAATTTAAGACTAACGCTTTTGTTACTAACTATTTTTTGTTAATAATTTGAACGTACTAATTGTTTGAATTTATAACAATATTTTCAGAAGAACAAGTGAAATTTGTGATTCGCTTATTTATTTGGGCTATAATAAGTCTAATAATATTTCTGTAGAAAATATAGTTCAATTAGTCGAAAGTTCTCAAATACCGGGGATTGTTAACTAAATTTATTAGAACTAATTTGATCTATACTACTGATCTGTACTTTATTTCTGAATTGTTCAACAAATAGTGCATTTTAATGATAAGGAACAGTAAATTCAATGAAAATATACGAGTAGAGACATGATTTACAGTCGCAAATAGGTCAAATTGTATTACTAGGTCAAATTGTATTGTATTAAGTCATACGTCAAACGATAGTCTAAATATAGCACATTGAAACATTGAATGATGTAGGAAAAATTAACAAGGGTAACTAACTCCACCTACGCTGTACAGAGTTCCCAAGTGATTCTTGCCCTTTTGTTATCAAATGAATACAAAACCAGTTCGAGTGCCCTTAGGTAAGGACTCTTCACTACGTGCACATTTGTTGAAGGTGACACCTAAGTGCACGGTGCACACTTGTAACGTTAAAAAGTTCATGAAGCCAGTTTTATTGAATATTAAAAGGTATTAAAATTACTTATTAAAAATCATTTTGAAATATTTATTTACACTTTTTTTAAAGTAAAAGTTGTAACCAGCGTAATATTCCGTAGTTAAAAGTAAGTGATTAGAGTTAAAAAAGAAATGAATCCCATTTATTGAGGGCATAAGCTAAGCCACACATATACCTTTCAAACGTTTATTAGGTAAAGTGATATGTAATAGGTGCCATTACTTATGATTAAGAATAATTTTCTAATCAACAGTTTTTTATGGTCGAATTGGAACCTATTTACAAGAATCTTGTCTTAACTAAGGGGACTTCGCCTGGAATGTCTTGCTTTCTATTTATTTTAAGATTAGAGAAGTATCTGACTAGAACATTTCTTTCAAAGCTTTACATATTAAAAAGCGTTTAGAGAAACAAGAGAATGCGGAGATGCCGGAATTTTCCTATCATTACCACAAGTTACCTCAAAATAACCAGGTAACATCGATATTTGAAAATGTCGTCTATATTTATGGACACTATTTATTTACCACAGCGATGGCTAACGATTGAGTTTTAGTTAATTTTATAAATTACTATAAAATACATGAAACTGCAGTGGTAAGATCTTTGATACACGACATGGAGCAAAAAGACGGAGTAAGATGCAGATATTTAGTTTTCTTCCAATAACTAGAACTTACCAAATAGATTCTAGGCAACATTTGTTGGAAATGGACCGAGTGACGCCATTATTTGGGGCAAAATTAGATATCCATCCTAAAGCAACAGGGGTAAGAATTGAGTACAGAGATTGGAGTTCTCTGAATCACTAAATTTTACGTAAGAATTGTTGTAAAAAGTTTTATGGAACACGGAGGGAATCATTAAATAGAGCAACGAGACGGAATATGATTTTCCTTTCAAATATAATAATTTATATTATGTATGAAAGGGAATATGGACACATATATTCATAGAAATTGCCTAAGCAAATTTACTTTTTAGGCGGCATAGAATACATCCTATAGCACTGAGACAAAGTTAAGCGCTGAGATATGTATTTTTAACATCATTATATCTTTCCTCAGAGTTGCTGTTGGAACCATCCAAGTTATACCATGGTTTTGAATGACGCTCCTCTATAAACTCTTTGAAACATTGCAATGACCAAGGATACTTAAATTCCTGGGATGTAGTTAAATCCCAATAGGCATCACCTATCTCACATATTGTATATAACTTATTTCAGTTCGGAATAGGCACTCTTTGACTAACGTACACAGCTTCTGTGAACAAGTATATATGTTTCATCATCGTCTAAACAAAGAAACCACTACTATGGCGTGCATGATATGTAATTTTCAAATCATTAAACATATTTCTTAACAAACTAAACCTGAAATAAGAACCAGTGAAAACGTGTATACTTTTTGAACCTATTTGCAAATAATGGTTAAATGATATTCAAGATAAACACATCACTTCAGATTCAAAGTTATTTTAGGACTCCACTATAACATCATATGTGGCTTCTCTAAGATTCCTACCGACTTAGTATTACTACACTCTGGGTTTAAATATTGAACTGCCCCTGAATTTTTGGAGCTATTAATTCGAATACGATAGAATTTTCCTGTAAAACTTGTGTATATCATTAGAAATTACAAAAGTTGTTCGACTCTCGTACTAAGGGCCTATGATCATATTTTAAAACTATTATTTTGAAACTGATCAGGAGATAGGATATCTTTCTGTGACAATCAGCCATTTTTAAGAGTGCTAATTATGCCATGTTAAAGGATAAGTCTATGGCGTAACTTTTATTCAATATGACATCGCTTGTAAAGCCACGGGTAACTGCTAATGATAAAAACTAAAACGCATTAATATATACACAAGAAAGGAAAGAAATATTAATACTTTAGATTATTTATAAGAGCAAATCAATATGGGAACTTTGTGCTACTTTCAAAGTTTAAAAGATAATTTACAACATAAGTTAATTTAATAAAAATTTCTCTTTTAATAATACTATCTTTCAAAGCAAATCTAAATTAGTTAAAATTAATTATTGTCTGTTTTATAATTTAATACCCAGGGAGCATTTATACAACGAACTCAAATAGCAAGAAACACAAAACAAACTACATTATTATCGTCTAGCTTGAACAACATCAAAATTAAAAAGTTATTGTGCTATGTAAACTAGCTTCCTCAGCCAAGTAAATAATTTATAAGTTTAGTAGAATATCGTAGAAATATAAACTATTATATCTCACTAACAAATTACCTGGTTTATAGGTTTGCAAATTTCAAGAAACCATTTATCTATAAAGTAATTGCTTATCTGGCTGAGATATCAATACTGGATAAAGTTCACAGAGTAAGATTTCTGTCAATAACTGTTACTTTAGTGAAATGCGCTTGATAATACAGATAATGAGTCTATTTTTTCGACGATCTTTAACAATACCTTAATTTTATCTGGCCCTAAGGTAAGATGTTTCAAGAAGGAAAATTTCTGTTATAAGTAGTGTTCTTTAAATACCGATAAATTACTTCAAAGTGTGATTGAATTTGTCTTGGCATATAAGGACGAGTTCATTGCGTGTCGTATGTATACTAGAATGTATGTAGGATGTAAGTATTTTTCCACGTGTCATCCCTTAACACGTGTACTTATCCCGTAAATGGTTGCGAACGTGGTGAGACCGTATGAATTAAATGAGAAGTACTTACCGATTTCCTTTATGGATTTCTCTATCTACAATTATTATACTATCATGACTGGTCATATATTATCACTAGTATTATAAAACATATATTCGTTCTCAGAAGCCAACTAGAGTCAAAGAGTGCCTAATGCAAACTGCAATAAGAAATATATCACTGTTTAAATATATCAATCCTATTAATTTTGCTGAACACAAGTGCTCCTAGATGTACGGGAAGACCTAATGATGGGATGTCAAATCAATCGTTTAGTGCATTCCTGATATGTATTCTTCAGTTGCATTTTTTCATAGTACGGTATATTATATTATATTGCTTCAATTATATACTACCAGTTAACGACAGGAAGTAGTAGTGCTGCAGTAGCTGGCTGTGGGATATTGTATTAATAGAATTCTACAGTCTAGTACGGCCACTGCTTTCAGAACAGAGTATGATATATTCATAAATGCGTATCGGTAATCATTCTATGAATATTCTCTTCTTGGTGAAAGCAGTTTTCCTCGTGTATTATCAATTAGAGGGCATGTGTTTTCTAGTCATGTTTATTAATGTGTTTTGTTGTCGAAACGAAGATTTTTTGAATTCCAATATTACCCACCCCTCAAGCAAGGAATCTGGTGACACGATTATGAGAAGTTTTGATCTGCGCAACTGATGGCAATTAATTTTATATATCTATAATTTTTTAAATTGAATAAAAATAAATGAGTCACTTAATTCAGTCTTAATACTATTGAAGTTAAGGCACTTTAAATAAATATTATCACAAAAAATACAAATCATCAAATTAGAAAAAATAAAGCAATATTTATAATAATGAAAAACTAAATTCAGAAAAACTTAAAGAATTAAAGAAATCTTTTAAGAAAATAAATGAGATCATATATCTCCTTCACATTTAAAAATTACAAGATATCGCAAAAAATATCTTATACATTATTATAGTTTCAGCAAAACGTTGATAGAAAATATTAATAAATTTCAAAACATACAGCGTTTATTTGTGTAAGACCTGTATTAAAAGATACCAATTGAGAAAACTTTGTTTGTACAAAGTCTTATAATGAACCGTTTATAAATAATACGATTACTTTAGCAGATTTTCAAATTCAAAATAAAATACTTCCAGTACAGTATCGTGTATAGAAGGAAATTGTAAAGGATTTTTTACATTTAATTTAAATTAAACATTTTTTAATTATTCCTCATATTTAAAATCTTAAAGAGATTCAAGACTTCTTAGTGGATAGTAAGAAAATTACTATCTGCTGCTTAAGCCACAAATGGAGTTTCCAAGACTAGTCATGCGTAGCTTGGAAGTATTTGAAGATATGAATAGACCAATATCTTAACCAGAGATCTTAAAAGTAGTCCATGCCAAAATTTCAGAACAATCGTTCCTGTAGATTCACTAGATTGGGTAACACACACAAGAACGTATAGTCAGATGCCGTTAGATTTTATATCATACTTTAATTAATGAAATAACTTGAATTAAAATAATGACTTAACAAATTAAATTAATATATAGAAGATTAAACCCCCTGCGCGCAGGTTTTAGAGTATGGCGGTTGATTGCAGTTATCTCTAAACGCGGTATTGAGAGTCTAAAGTCCTCTATGAAAACATTAAATTATAATAAATCAAGAAAGGAAACATATAGTCATATTAAATTCGTACAATGATAACTTTATATTTATTACAAGAATGAAGTGATGCTTGAAGTGACAATTTAGTATTTATATTAATTGATTTGATTTCTATAACTAATTACTAAACAGGAAAGGGTTTAAAAAGTCAATTTTCTCACAATTTACAATTAAATAGTAAATTATAAAATATCTCATTCACTATCAATCCTACAATAAGACTTACATTGCATGCCTTCAATGCTACAAAATATACTACCTCGGATTCAGAATTTGAAATACCAACAGCTCATCACGAAACCGTGAACTACCAAATCTATCTATACATCAACGGCAATTTGATAAATTTTTATGGCTAAATTTAACTGTTACAACTTCTATTGCTTCAAGGAATCTATTCATCGCCCTGAAAAAAGTTTTAAATGATATAATTGTTTATTACGATAATCGATATTTTAATTTTGCGTGCAGTGATTTAATGTTTCTTTTAACCGAAGAACTCCTACGCCAAGGTCTAAAATCATATTTAATTGTGTACAAGTCATTTAAATTTTTTACTTTCAAGCAGGAGCTGTCAGTCTGTTTTGAAGTTCTAAAACGTTACTGGTATATTGATCACGCAAAATGTACACATTGTCAAAATCGTTAATATATGATCATTTAATTTATGTAACATTTTTAAATGTTAACAGAATAGTAGGCACCATGTAGTTATTTTTGTATTTTTGTTACTGTTATTGCAACAACGCTATACTTCATTTTACTAGAAAAAGTATTATTGAAATTTAACATTATAAAATACATTTAATAGGAGTATCTACTACTTTTACTGCTAATAAAATTAATAAGTAATACATTATTTATTAAATATATATAATAAATAATAAAAAATTAATTAATAAAATTCAAATTATTTTAATAAGAAAAGCAATAAGCGTTAAATGTAATAAATGCTATATGGTAGGCGCATGCCAATATTAATTGTATTAGCAAAACCAGCTTTGATACAATAGCATGCTTGAGAGATATTGGAGGAGTCCCCGTGGGGTATGTCCCATAATTCATTGAACATAATAACCATAAATCACAAGTGTATTGCAGCAACGTTAGGATTAATATCAGTAGTAATATAACATGTTCTAACTTGTACATAAGATGGAAACGTACTTGTTTAGGATGAAACACCTAATTTGCACTTTATAATCACACAACCTGGAATGTATTGATATCGACAGAGGAATTTGTCGTAAGAAAGAAATTTATCTTAAACCACGTCAGTTTTGTTGGAGGCCAAATGAAATGTTATAAAAATTGTTACTGTTATAAAATAATAATCTTTTTCTCAGATCATTTATTTTTCTGGCATTTTAAACTTAAAACGTACAACTTAAACTTAGTCTGACAAATAGTAGTTATCTCAGCGTCACACAAATACATAAAGTGAAGTGAGGTTCACCACTTTAAGAGTCTGTATATAGTAGTTGGCTGACCTTTATTTAACAATACTTACGTGTCTAATGGTTCTTTTAAGAGTGCTACAATGAAAATTATAATAAATTAAAAACACTATTAATTATTAATTTGAACCCTTTTAAGACCTTCAATTAACAAAACAAGCGTGGCTGACGATCGATTTTCAAAAAGTAGGAAACTCGATAAATAAATAATATTTTTATCAGAATTATTAAAAATATACTGATGGAAGATTTTATGCTCTGCCATAGTAAAACATGAGGATAAAGATACCGATTTCCACATTGTGTGCTAAAATTTAAGTGTGACTTTTCTTTACTGTAAACGGTTGCAATCTTGATAAAATAAGCTGTAGGAACAACAGTACTTTAATTTTATTTCATAAGATATAGACTGAGAGTGTCTAACAACTGACATAAACAATTCCCAATAATATTGAATTCAGTAGGATCTAGAAAATGTGAAGTACATTTCCATGTGTACGAAGCCACTAAAACTTTATTATAACCGTTAGTTTGAAAGTATTAATATAAATACACCATCGGTTATTGTGTTCAACATCCTAGTTAAACCAGTTTAGTTTTAATCAATCACCACAATAATGGATCTCTAATGTTGAATTTGTATTTGTTTACTGTTAAATACAGATGTTGGGGTCGTTCCTGAATAATGGAAAGTGTTCTCGAGGGAATTAAGGGATGCATTCCGCTCCGGTAGACCGCCTGCTGCCCAGCCCTGGCCGACCAACTCGGTGTATTACTGCCACCTGGGTCGTGTTATTCCATCAGCTGAGTGCTCTACAACTCTAGAGTATAGCTATAAATCAACTGTATACAGTATTTTCAGGGGTTGCATCACTTTACAAGTTTCTAATAGATAAATCTATAAAAGTGAATTCCAGGACTTTGAAATAGTATGTGATAAGCTTGTCATCACATTATAATAATGATGTCCTAGAGTATAATATTTTCAAATAGTTAATGAGTATTTTTCTCTCTCTACATAACAACTTAATTGAGAGTAAAATTTCTTCTTTTATCTAATGCGAAGCTAATAGTCTCTCTTCTGTTTGGGGCAAAATATTGTTAATACTCTCGCCCCAGCGTAAATTCGTTTCAGCCTTATTGAATAAGAATATTTTTCACATGAATTTGATGCTTATAAACATAATTCATTAGCCTTACTGTAACCACATTTTACAAGTGATTAGCTAATTATAATAGTTAAGCAATTTATGGATTGAAAAAAAATATATTAGTAGGTTTTACGTCCCAAAGCAATTTTTACTTTGTTTATTAGGCTACAAAAATGTTATATGCTACAGACCATCAGAATTACTTCTTGTTTAAGTTGAAAATACAAAAATCTTTGTAATCAATCACTGATAGTCTAATAACTGCACAAATGTAATATTAATCAATTAATACATATCAGCACATCAAAAATTATAAATCATTGTATAGATTTAAAGAAATTTATTTATATGATATCGTTATAAAGCTATTCTTATCTCAATGGTTATAAGAGACAGTAATATAAAAGAACTATTGTTCTAAAAGTAAGAAAATATTTAGTTTTCAAAGTTTTTCATGGTTCTTGATAGATAGAAAACTTTATAGTGGAAATAAAATTAAAAAAAAAACTTTAAAACACATCATTTTTATCCATCTTAAATTAAGACAAGATGGATCAACTTTTACTGCCGTAAACTATTTTAAAATCAGATATCTATTAGCTGTATAGTTGAAAGTAATGTCTCGGTTCAGACTTGAGTATAGAGCAGTGAGAGCTGCAGATTTATTATATAATACGATGACTGTTTATATTTTGCATAGCATCTACACTTGGATTATGAACCAAATGTGGTTATCCGCGGATAGGTTTGTCATTTCCACCTGAAAAATAGGAGCCCGTGGCTATACTCCCAATAATATGTTAAACACTTTTCAGATAATTTATAATTACTGCAAGATATGGCAATCTTCTGACACATTTTAGATTTTAGTTTAAAGTTTTGGGGCTCTGAAATCGGAGAAAAAACAGTATTTTTATGTAACCTGTAAAATATATCGAATTCTCATCAATGTGCCATAGTACTCGTAATTAATTGAATAGATCTACATGTGTCGGTAACAATTACATCATTCTAGGCTAGTGCAGAGGAATCACAAAGTACTTAACTTTTCAGTTAACACTCGTATAATTTAGCATATTATGGAACCTTATGCAATTTTGAAACGCACGTAGGTGTATTTTAGGTAAGCGTTAGTATTTTTGTACAACCTCGTTTTGTATAACCTCGTTTTGTATAACGTTTTGTATAACCTCGTTTTGAGTAGTTAATTCCGTATAAAATTATGCAATGAAATTACTTTGACAATGAAAGGCAGCTGAAATTGCCTTTCAAACAATTATGTCCGTTTGAGAAGTTATTCTTTAAATATTAATTTTCTTGATTTCTTTTGAATTCCAAAACGTTGCGTTGCTGCGAGATAAATTATAAATGTTCATAGACTTTATTATAAACAAGTTTAAAAATAATCCATGAACAAAAATAAAATTTATAGTTTTATATTTTAACCTTCTACTTAAAATAGTATTTTATATATATATATATATATATATATATATATATATATATATATATATATATATATAAAAGAGGGTAAGCTAGTTTAGGACTTGGGTAACAGCTAGTATAGGTAATACATAATGACTTTCAACGTTCAGATCATTAGAGCTAGTACTAAGATGAAGTCATATAAGCACAATAATTACCATGGTAACTGTCATTACCACTCACAGCACAACTCAGTAACAGACTGACATTTCTGTGTCGAGTTGTCTGCTGAGGGTGGCACGCTCCGGTGACGATTTAATTTAACTGCACTTCAAGTTGCTTTAAATCCTGTTATTACAATTTATTCCTTTGTTATGGCAGTACCACTCCTTAGTAAATTGAAAGAGTTCATATTTAAGATCAAATTTATTAATTGATTTTTACTAGAATATATACACAGTTTTGTAAAGGTAGGAAATATATTATTTATATTCTTGTTCATTTTCTTATTATTAAGTAGTATATCTGGTGTGCATTAGGGAAATTCCAAATAAATAATATCTATATCAAGATATTATTCGCTTTAGGTAAACGGATAGTAAAGCAATATTTAATTATAGATGGACGTAGCGAAACATTTACCAAACGTATATATGTACGTATAATATGTATACGTGCTATTAAAATAATATGTATTCAAAACTTTTATTGTTATTTAATTTTTTATTGAAATAATGTTTTTATTATTTGAATAAATAACGTACTAATACAATTACGTCACCCTCAAAACATTTTAAAACTTATATAAAAAGATATTTACATCTCCCTGATCATTTGAATACTATACCTTTCAAAGCAGTATTGTGTGAATAGTATTTATAAAAAACAAAGAACTTTGTCTTCCGCAAAATGTCTTAAAACCAATATAATATATAACATTAATTTAAAGAAATTAAAAGGTATAAAATATATACTCGTATATTTAGTTAATTACACGATTTATTGTTTGGTATTCGGTTATTATAAAAAGATATTACTTAGATCGTGATTTACAGAACGAATGCTATATTTGGAAAATAATAATTAATAATTTTAATAAATTTTCAAGTTGCATAAAATCTAACTAGTTACAGTTTGTTATCTTTCAAGTTACACACAATCAATATATATAAATATTTATTAGAGAATCGGATGTTAATGATCGCGATTACCATCACCATCTGTGTTCAGTGTTCAGTGTACTCCGAATAAAGTATTAATTTATAACACTTATGCGTTCAATTGATTTCTATATTTTATATTTCTTTAAAATTTCACAACATAAAAATATGAAACAAGAAAACATCCAAGATCTCAATATGAACCAGTAATATATTTGTTGGAAAACGTGGTCAACTAATTAAAGGACATTTAATGAACAGAATACGGTATGTAAACCACTTTAATAACAATTACTTTTGTATACTTCTACAATTTGTAATTTCTATTATACAGATTACTTTGCATTTGATATCATGCCGTTTTTTATATAACAGTACAAATATAAAACTTTATGTTTGATGGAATCTCGATTTTAACTTGCATTTTGCCAGTTTTAGGTGCACACGTTTCAAAAAAATGTATACATTTTGAATAAGTATTTCTTGTAGGCCTATCATTGAATAATGAAGTCTTCTTGTATCATTATTTACAACTTTAAAATATCTTTTAACTAATCATGTACTTAATTATAAGTTTCAAATTTAGTTGGAATTGAGAAACTAGGAATCATTCGACATTTTGTCCTCAGAGAATGATAAAATGTTGTGGTTCATCGGGTTAATACAACAACGTTAATATGACCACGTGGTCATTGTGTCTTAGCTTCAAAGACGCTCATCGGTAATAATGAGCACATCACTTTATCTCTGAATGTTCTTGTTAGGTTTTGTAAAGTTTAATGGATGTATTAACACCGATTCCACCCTGTCCCTCACCAGCAATACCATTACAGGTACAGCAGTAAATTTTGTATTTAATTTATTTGTTTGCTCCTTTTAAGTCACCAAACTAGTTATTTTAAACTAATTTAATTTAACCAATGCTAAAACCTGTTAATATATTACTCTATTGTTTATTTCGTAATCCAATACCTTTTACAAAATATATAGAATTAATTGAGTACATTTTTACACATGTTAATATTAAGTTAGTCCATTAGTGTGATTAATATTGACAAAGACGCAGTAATAATAGTTAACCTCCTGGCATGAAACTGTCCAATGTACCAAAGTATTAGATTTGCATTTTAAAAACTGCACTAAAGCAATATTAGAGAAAATTCAATTATTACGCCACTGTAACAAAACTGTATTAGGTTTATTGACTAGGAGAATCAAACTTATCCATTCCTTCTACATTTAATTTTTTAGCAGATTTCATTCTAGCCGACGGGGATGTTTAAAACAACAAGTTTAAAGCTAGACTTTCACTATTGGGTTTAAGTTACTTTGAAAAAATGTCAAAGGAAATTCAGAAAGAATGAGTGAGAAATGGTGGTGTTCCATCTGATAAGGGCGGTCAGGGGAACCGTTGGATTATACAACTGTTACTGAGCTGACGGCTGATAAATGCAGGACACTGCTAACAGACCCTTTGAGGTTTGTCCCCGCCATAATTCAGGTCTTAGGTATTCTGATACCAACTTGTACTTCTTGGACTACACTAAAAGTCAGTTTGAACTATGAACACCTAACAATAACACACAACTTGAGCTATTGTTACACGCTATTGTATTATTAATATATTTTATTTTATTCTTTAAATATTATTCAATATTCATATTACTTTAAGAATAATAATCAAAATACATCATGATGAATATTTAGTTCATAAATAGTTTACGTTTATTACTATATTATATATAATAGAATGGAAAGATAGCCTACTACAAACCTTTCCCCACATTAACGGTCGATAAATGTATACTCAACAAGTAATTGATATTTATTCCTGTATTTTGTATAAAAATTATAGTGTCTAAACTAGAAGATAATAATAATAATACTATATATATATATATATATATATATATATATATATATATATATATATATATATATAATTATTATTATTATTATTATCACACACACACACACACACACATATTCCTTATATTAGGTATATAAATTCCTTTTTTAGTATTTAATGCATATAAACCTAAAAGAAGCTACTCATTGTTTATGTAACTTAATTAGTTTTCTCTTTATTGAATATTCATTAGTGTGGGGTTTATGGAATTATTTATAATGTTTTATGAAATGAGAAGGAATCCTTATTTTATTGCTATTTATTTTTTGTGATTTACGTTTATTCTATTGCATTAACTGTTGCGTTCTTGAACGTTGTCTTCTTAAACATATGAGAAATATTTTCATTTGCATATGTTAGGTGAATGTATAAAGTAAATCTCATTTTACTTAGGCTAACGTCCTCTTTTGTATTGACAGCACAAATATTTTCATCCCGGATGTAGAACAATAAATAACAAATGAGTTGGAAATGGTTACTACGCAAAGAAATGGTAGTCTAGATAGATGTATGTTCGGTGTATCGTAACCGGGAGGTCGTATCAGTGGATCTGTCCGTTAAGATACTGAACTTCCTAAAGGAAGCAAATGACCGTTTGTACAAGTTAGATACAAAGTAATAGTTGAAGAGAAATATTCGTATAAACCGGCTTTCAAGTAATTACAATGACAATACTGATTTCATTACATTTTATTTATCTTTTCTTAAAACTCATTCAACGTGTTAAATCAAAAGTATAATTATCAAAATGAATTTAACATATCCTATGCAGTCATTAATCTTGAATGTTTATTACGCGATGTGTCTTAAAGAAGTGTGATTGTCAATACCTCATGGTTTAAATTTTTCCATCAGCAAAAGGTAATTAATGCCAAAATATTCGACACGTATTACTTAATTTGTTAAATAAGTTTACATATCTAGAAACACACTACCTAAACGATAGTATAAAAACCTATTGCTATTTGTAATTTTCAAACGAACCGTTATCATTATTAAAATAATATAGTCCTAAAATTTGAATTAAAACAGTTTTTATGAGAAACAATACATGGAAATCAGTACTTTCGAACAGTTTGCTAGTTACAAAGAATACTAATGTATAGGATAAATTAAGATTTATTATTGTATGTACTTTAAAATATGTATCTATGGTTTCAAATCTGGTTACTTTTCATCCGAGTTACACTTGATCAGTAATGATTTTATTGATTTTAAGGTATCATTAAACGAAATGATATGTACCGATTAAACACTTTGTAGTTGTAAAGATGTTTACAGGGTTGAAGATGTGCATTATACATTCAACACTTTTTTTATGTATAGAACAAAATTTGAGATTGCAATAAACAGTGCGATTTGAATAAACCCAATCAAAGTCAAATACTTGGAATTAACTGCGGAAAATAAAATGTCTGTAGTGACAATTATTCTTTCTTAAATTCTTATAACAAAGATAACTCTGTACTACCGGATACACCAAACAATATTGTGGTTGTCTTTTACTAACACTATATCAGCGGTATACACTTGTTTACTGCATACAATTTACATATAGTTGAGATTTTGTTATTCTTGAAACCCTGGAAGGTTTACATCAAAATACATCCTGTTTTTATGCTGCTCTTTTTTCATTTGATTATTTTCTTGCTAGAGTAATTTACATATTTATGAAATGGGAACATGCTTTGAATTCCCTTTACTTCTATAAATATGTTTACCAGGAATGTGCTTTGTTGTTAAAATATGACGCTCTGTTTTACTGGCGGCTATGTTACTACTCTTGTTACACCGTATGCGATGTACTGCTGACGTAAAGCTCTTCTAAGTCATTATTTCGTTGCTTTTACTCGGTATATGATCTTTAAATAAAATAAGACTTACAATTGTCTTATTTTCATGTATTTATCTATCGTTGATTGCCACTATGGTAAGGGTTGATTTAATATCAATGTTGAGTTTAGTTCCAGTTCACCTTCCTTTTTAATGCAATATCTGGAATAAGATGCTGTTACAGACTTGAATCTTGAAATGTGGAGCCTTGTTCGTCCGAAGTGACCGAAAGAATTCGAGAACAATGAATCACGAAACGAACAATTTACTTCGTTTCGACATCAAAGACACTTAAATTACGAAATTTAAAATATAGTAACATCCAGGTGAACAAGCATTCTCATTGACTCATCAGGTGCACAATTGATTGCAGTACGATATTTTAACACGATCTCTAAACACGATGGAGCAACCGAGTTTTCTCCACACGTAGCCTTGGTGGGAAGGGTTGATTTAATATGAATGTTGAATTTAGCCACAATTCAACTTCCTGTTAATGTGGTACCTTCAATATGATGCGGTTACAGACTGACTCTTAGAACCTAGAGCCATGTTCGTTCAAAGAGCTTCCCCGTTGTCGACTTTTTTAACTCTTCGGTAACGACTCTGTAACAACATGAGATTCCAGATGATGCATTAAGAGTATGGTGTACTGGAGCTAAACTTTACATTCATTTAAATCGTTGGTTGATGTTACTCTATACGTGATATGTAAAGATATTATTTCGATGTATTTTGCTGATCAATGTGTTACAGTTACTTGGTATGCAATCACGTGATCAAATAAGACTCCTTATTTACCGATCGCTATATTGCTCTATCCTCGTATATAACTACCTGTTGAAATTGAATTCCCTTTTTTGCAGAACTTTATTTCCCTGCTACCCGATATTTGATTTACTTTAATAATATAATTCCTCTTTTTATAAGAGGTGTACCACTGTTACTCGATATGTTACCCGCTATGAAAATATAACCTAATTTTCTGATTATTAAGTCACAATTATACGATGTATGTCTCCTGATAAAATATGACTCCCTATTTTACTGATCGTGGTACTCGTCTTGTGATATGCTCTCCTGCTATAATATATCTCCAAATCTTCCTGACTGCTATTTTATAGTTACTCGGTATTTAATAACGTGATCAAATAAGACTCCTTATTTACCGATCGCTACATTGCTCTTTCCTCGTATATAACCTCCTGTTGACTTTGAAACCCCTGTTTTACAGAGCTCTATTTCCCTGTTACCCGATAATAGTTTTACTTTAAAAATATAATTCCTCTTTTTATGAAAGGTGTATCACTGTTACTCGATATGTTACCCGCTTTGAAAATACAACCTACTTTTCTGATTACCACGTCAAAATTATACGATGTATGTCTCCTGATAAAATATGACTCCCTATTTTACTGACCGTTGTTACTCGTCTTGTGATATGCTCTCCTCCTATAATATATTTTCGAATCTTCCTGACTGCTATTTTATTGTTACTCGGTATGTAAAACCATAACATATGCGCCTTTTTTCACATTGCTATATCTCTTGTACTCGTTATAAGATCTTCCAATTAAATAAGATTTCTTCTTTTGTTGGTTGCTATGTTGCTGCTATTCGGTATGTGATCTGGTACTTTTCTGATTTCTACATTAATTTTACAATTTATGTAGTATTCTATTTGAATATAACTTCTTCTTTTCCTGATAGTTATTGAATGAGTAATAGATCTGATTATAATATACTTCCTCTTTTTCTTATTGTTATATCGCTGTTACTCGGTATGTGAACTGGTATATAAACTAAAACCACTCTACTAAAGTCTGGTATTTGGTAATTACAGCATAATTTATAAATGTCTATCCTAAAAATTATAAATCTGCTGTTGTCTGCTATATCCCGCTTAATATCTGTGATATGATGTTAAAATATGTCTAAGACATATACGTAACAAATATGAAAGGATTGGTCCTGTAGTCAGCGTTGGCTGTTCTTTCTTGGAGGAAATCTTATGTCTGTATATTTGCTTACTGGTTATATTGTAATCTACTGATTCTCTCATACAGGATTGGCTATTAATTTATAGTAAAAAATATCTGAATAATTCACTAGTGGTCAAAACAAGAATATCAGAATGAACATTGCAACATTATTTTCTTTCTTCAATATATTTTTGATTTGTACGAGTATGAGCTAAAATTCATCATATGTGATATGTTTTACTTCATATCATAATTCAAAGTCCCGTTAAATATAAAATGTATTGTTTTTGGTAATCATAAAAAACTCAGAGAAAGCTTCACAAAAATTTATATTTAAAACAAAGTATAGTGTCTTGTCAGGATAGGAGTATTTATTTGTTTTAAATATTATATCCGCTTAAGGCAACATTACGTGAAAGAGTTTTCCAGAGAACTTTAATTTTTACTTTAAGTACATGTAGTTAATTAAGTTCTCATTTTATAATGAATTATAATCATAAGAACTAAGCCTAGACCTTAGAATATTCAACCATAGATTTAAATGGAAAGAACGGATAGAAATATACATGGTATTATATAATATTAAGAAATATTAAGATAGTAAATTTAACAAACGCTTCTTATGATTAAGCTGGAAGCAAGACAAAAGGAGCAATCAGTTAGTTTTGGTGCTTAAGATAGAATTAATGTGATGTAATCAAACCCAAACAATGACATCCATTGTTAACGCTTTAGCTGGGAATTTCTCGGAAGCTTAGTTAAGGCTCTTTCACCTACCTCTTGTGGGATAGCAACTTGGCAGCTCCTACCATGTGTATTGTAAATGTTATTGTAACAGAAGCTTGAAATATTAATTTAATATGAAGTGTTCATATGCCAGTGGTAAATTGATATAAAATATTGTGTAAAAGAATTACCTTGTAGATATCACTGTTTCAGTTCACTGTTCTAGATCATGTTGACATTCTTTAGTCTGGTTGTAAATTACCATCTTACCCCAATGTTAAAATTAACATTATTATGCCACTAGCGTTTTAATAAGAAGTATCCCGAAAGTGTGATCAGTAGACTAACAGAGACTTATGTATTTGCAGACATCCCTATATATTTTATATCCATATATCTATATAAGAAAGAATGTAAACCAATCTTTTTACACCTGTAGTTAAAGATTATGTTTTTGTGTGTGAAATTTCATAATCTTTTGTTATGTAACGAATTTTATGATATTAGGAATAACGAAAAAGGAATACATATTTTGAATAATGAAAAAGTAATGAAATAAAGCTAATGACACATAACTTACAACATTTTAAAATTTTTCTAAGCAGAAAATTTACATGTACTAGTCATTAAAATTTATTCCAAACTTTTAATATGATTTCTAGTTGTCTGAGCAGGCAATACTGTGATTTAAATAGCCATGTAATTTCTCACGCAAATGTTAATGAAATTTCTTTTGCCTTTGCCAAAAGCTTAAGATTTGCTGTGAAGTAGAAGAAAGCCTTGATATCGGAGACCATTGTCAATAATTACAGTATTTATGGCTCTTAAATAATTTTTGATTTGTGAGAGTAAAGTTCAGTAATTTATAGTTCGCTATAAAACAATTTAACTTGATAGATACCGATGTTGAAGCTTTTTAAATTTTATAATAGTATCGAGTCTGGAGATAACTAACAAATACTTATTAGAAATAGTTTTTAATTAATAAAAAAAGCAATAATATATTTTCCTAATTAGTATTGAACTATCTGTTCCTTCGCACACACTTTTTAAATTCAATTAAAACCCCCCTCTTTAGGCATTAATTGAAATGCATCTTTAATAGTCGTGGATGTTTAGGATTTGGTGGAATTATCGTCATCAGGAGTGTTCCCAACCTCTTTTAATAACACTCTTAAATCCAACGTAAAACTATGAAATAACACTTAAAGCTAAGCTCATCGAATTAACTTTAAAATGTGCGAGTTAATATATAGTCTAAGCGTACTATGTTTTAATCAACCCCTTTTGCATGAATTTACTACCAAATATCGTATCAGTTGTGAAGAAAAATATTTCCTTGAAAATGTAGATTTCAATGTGTTACATCTAATGTTCTTATGGATGTTCTTTCATTATTATAGATGTGAGGTTGAGGAGGAAATGCGGTGTAGTCTAAGCGACCGAGTGGGATATTTAATTTTCACCCGTTTTATTTGAAAAAGGGTTTTGGTTGAGGAAGTAGCGCGCTTTTTCCATGAAGGCGTATTTCCCTATTGGACAGTCGGTGATTGCGATGCAACTATCATCATCACTTCTTATTCCTCCGATGTATCATGTTTCTGATAGACAAAGTTTTACGAAAAAATTCTTCACGTGTGTATGTGCGAGTGACGCATTCGTGTTGTTCTCTGACGAGTCACATTTCGACATCATTGGCTAGGTTAACACAAGATCATGCTATATTAGAGTAAAAATGATCCCACAGAACTTTATGAAATTATACTCTTGATTCATCACAGTATGTGCCATATCAACAGATAGAATTCTTTGAACGACATCTTTTTCAAGAAAAAGTTGTGCTGTTACCGTCACATCAAGCCGGTACATAACAATGACTAAACATCTTACCTAATATACCATTCTTACCTAATATCCAAGAAAAGATACGTAAAACTTGTGGTTTTAAAATACGGAGCCGTATCCCACACTTCCAGGGATTTCACGAGTGTTTAAAGAACAGCCTTCCCTGAGAAAACTTAAAATGGTTTGCGCGTCTTTTCCTCCTTATTATTTCCTGTAGTATGTTTTCAATTCTTAAGTTACCCAAGAACATCTACGGAACAAAATCCGTTCAGAAATTTACAATAACACAGTCAATATGCTTGAAGGAGTTATTCAAAATTGTATAAATGACAAAAATTAGTATTATTTATGACAAAAGCCGACATAAACAATACATGTTGTTTAAAATCATATAAATTTTAAACAATCACTGTGGCATGGTAGGTTGAAATGAATTTTAAATTAAAGATTATAGCGTGTTATATTTTATTTTCAAGAGAGGACGTTTCCATAACCCACCCTGTGTTTTATCAGGTAATAATATAACATAAAACAATAACTGCAAATGTTAGGCTTTATACAAAATAATTTAAATATCGGTTTTCCTTCCAATTCACCTTAGAACAAGCTAACTAATTAAACCTCATTCAGCCTTGACTGTGGGAGTGAATCAACTATCAACTGAGATCTGACACCAGAGTCAATTATTCAATGGCATCGATAAACGACCTTAAATTTTAACCGAAATGTTTTTACAAAGACTGGTAATTCTATGTAATTACGGTATTATATAATAATTTACAATATTGAAATATTGCACAATTTGACCGTTTTTAAATAAAAACCTCAAAATAATAATTTAACAATCATAGCATTGCTTTGATATATCTAATAATGTTATTACGCTATATTGTTAGATAAGTCCGCACGTATTATATATGATATGTGTTAAGTGACCAGGAGAAACTCTGATCGGTACTTTTCAGCCCTCAGATCATGTTAGTTGATCTGGCACGGGAAACTACCAAATACGAATGCCGTTAACCGTTAGTATTTGCTTTATTGGCTCCACCCTGCATTTCTGGCGGGGAAAGAAACGCATTCCTCGAGATAGTACCAAACGTTAAAATATCACGTAAGTGCTAACAAATATTGAATTTAACTGTTTATTATCTATAACGAATATGTACCTAAATACCAATATCAAGCAATGACAAATATTGAGTGGGGACAGAGTATTAATACGATAGGTTAATTTGATATCACTAATTATTATATTTAGTTTGCTTCCTTTTTCAGATAACAGTTTTGTCTTACATTATATTTAACGTCTTCTTCTTGTTTTTTATTTCAAAAACACCAAAATAGGACTCGATACAGGAACTGTACAGTGTTTTCTCGAAAAAAAAAAACTTATTTTGTATCTAAATTTATTTTATGATTTGCTCATAATAGTTTATGTCTATAGAAATAGTAACATTTAAATTTAGCTTTGTATAAATATTTTTTTATTGTTTTACATCATACAATTCATTATAGGTACACTGCATATTTTTTGTGTTTTATGATTTTTAGTATTATACTCTTTTAGTTTTCGATATTTATACCAAAAATAAAATTTCGTCATAAATACCGCGTCCAATTTTATGGTTTAGTTTTAATGTCACGTTCATTAAATTGTTATATTCACTTTAAAAAGTTTAGCAGTTACAATAGTCGTTATCTACGCATTTACTTTTGGTTGTGATTATGTTCTGCAAACGTATTATACACCGGAACGGTTCTTGAATGGATAAACAAAGTTCACTGACACCTATAACGTAAGGAAGCGCAATCGTCTCCACGGGAACATTAAACGCTGTCACCGTGTTTACCGGAACTATACCACAACAGACCGACATTTCCTCGCCGAGATGGCGGCAGTAGGTGGTACGTTACGGTTCACACCGAAGTCAGACGTTGGTTATTGATTTTTTAAACTGCAGTAATAAACAATTATAGTCAGTTATCTGAAAATTATATATCATATTTAAATACGCTGTACTACATTTAGTATCCATTATTGTCATATAATTAAAACTTTAATACTTAACGACCAATATAATTATTTCTATTATTTATCCTCAGTAAAAGTTTAATCTTGTATTAAAATAATTGTTTTTATTGCTATTTTAAAATAACTTAGAAGTTCAAAATACATAAGTGATGTATATTTTTATTTTGTACTATCTGTTTCCCGCGGCTTCGCACGCTTTTCGTAAGCGCTACCCGTGTATGTGCACTTCTGGCTCAAGTAAATTTTTGTTGCCACGATCAAGAAAATATGTACATGTTTATAGCCATTGTACACGTACATGTGTTTTATTATAAAGTGGTCTAACACTCAAGCTTTAAGTTCAACCAGAAATTTATCTTCAAGACAAATATACATCATAACTTAGCACCTTCAAATAGTGTTTGGCTATTAAATATTCGTAACTGTCACATAATTGCAGTTTATAATGTGCAGGCGCTTTGAAAACTATTATCTTTGGCAACGCCACCTGGAGGCGATTTACATCAATAGACATAGCATAGAGACCTTCTCCGTGGAAAAATACATATACATACAAATCGTAATGATTGGTCAAATAGTTTACGATTCCATAAAGGACAAACACATAAGCATTCATTTATATATATATATATATATATATATATATATATATATATAAGTAGATATGAATATGCCGGTTCTAGACCACTTTTGGGACACACAGAAAATCAAGGGAAAATACTGTTTAAAGGACAATAAACGAATCTGTAAAATCAAACAGTAAGGGGTTCCTAGACCACTTTTGGGACAGACAGAAAATCAATGTAAAATACTGTCCATTGAACCATAAAACAAATCTAATAAAATCTAACAGGAAAGCACGAATGTTAAATAACCGAATCTTTAGCTGTTTTACTGTTCAATGTTTGCTTCTACATTTATAAGCTGTTTTAATGAAAAAATCCAGAAATCTTAATAAAAAATCTTTATTCTACAAAGTTAATTGTAACACAGTCTTTATCTTTAATAGTCTTCTTTCCAGTAACAACCAAGTGTAATTTTTCATTTTTGTTTAATTCTTTAATCTTTTTTTCATCCAAAACAGTCAAAAATCTGTTCGGCAAGTGTACTTTACAATCTTCCAACTCGGCAATTATTGTAAACCCGAATTTATCTTTCATTTTCTCCAAATTCAAGATTCTATGTTTCTTCCTTTCTTCCAATTCATTTAACTTCTTATACTCTTTAAACTTACATTCTCCAATATCATTTAACTCCTTCAAGAACTCCATTTAAATAGAAAAAATTTAAAGACGGAAAAAATGAAATTTGCTAACAATCACTCGAGAAGTCGGGGAGAATGTGAGTAAAACCGCATTCTTTTCAAGAGGTTCTTCGTTTAATTTCTCCAAATGTACTATAAAATCATCGAGGATTTCTGGTTCAAAATCATAAACAAATCCTACATCTAGATAATAAAAAAATACAGGTAATATCTTTTCATAATAAACGTGTGTATCGATACCTACAAACCTAATGTATTCTTTGAAAAGGAAAATAATTTTTTCAACGGTTCCAAGAGATAAGTAAAAATTTTTATTCTGTTTTCTAAATTCTGTAACAAATTTTGTTTGCTTCTTGTCTCCGTATTGTAATTTCATAAGCAGATTATTCAAATGTGTTAGTTTATTTCGAAATTTCTTAGGTTTAGGTCTTTCATACAAAATTAAATTACAATCTCTACAAACGAATCTTTTATCGATAATTTCTCCTCTATTATAACACTTGTAACAGTTGGCATTATACTCTTCCATTTAAACAAAAAAAGATTTTTTTTATAAATGGAGATTATGGAACTAAGTCTACCGAGATATAAATTTTTCAGCGCAAATGTTTATGTTTATATTTCAACTACCGAGATAAAGAGAAATGATTTTATTTTATTATTCAACTATTTAGGATATTTTGTATATGATTACAAAGATTATTCCGGAAGAAATCGAGATTTTTCATCAGCGAAAGAGTATATTTTTGAAGTTTTAGAAGGAATGAAAGAGAATAATATGAATTTAGCAAATTATTTTTCTTAAATAAAAAACTTTTCTACTAAATAGTCACCAAACAACATGAACTCTCCAAAATCACTTCAGTTTCTAGCATTTAAAGAACTTACCACAGGAAATAGTTATAAAGACTTCTTTGAATTACCTAAATATGTTAAACAAATGTTGATATTTTCCTTAAGTGAAAACGAATCCTTAAATTAAAACGAATTCAGAGAACTTTTAAGTACTAAAAAGTGTTCAATGCAATTTATTACAGACAACTTAGATAGTATAAATATGTTAAATGTAATAGGAGATTTTAAATTAAATAATAGAAAAATAAGAAAAATATTCCGATTTTTACAAAATAAACTAAAACACCAACAATCTGACATTTTTTCATCGCTTTTATGCTAAATTTCATTGTTTATTTGTTGAAATGTTGAGAAGTCAAAGGAATATCTACACAGCCAGTTTTTTAACAAGTCTTTGTAAACAACAAGATTTATCAAAGGAATTTATAAGAGATCACGCTTTTGTTGTAGATTGGGATAAATTATATGGAAAAAAACATTTACGAAACAGATATATTGTGTGTGTGTGATTCTGACGAAGAAAAGAGAAACGTTTGTCATTCAGCAATTCAATACGATATAATGAAAGACATACAAAATGAGTGTTGTTAGTGTGCGTGTTTTTGCGATATCTACTTAACTTCTAAGAAATTGGGAATGGGAGAAGAAGAAAGGTATCATATATTTTATTTCAATCAACTGTAGATTTGTGACGTCTGCTGTGAGCGTTTGTACCACTAACGCTTGACCTCGAATCTCATTTTATTGAAACATGTGAGAGGCGTTTGTGTCACTAACGCTTGACCTTGCTTTGCACACGCCGTGTGTGGTACAAGGACAGTAGTGACACCAAACAATGACCTTGCTTTTCTCACGCCGTGTGAGACAATGAAATCACTGTAAAAACACTTAATTCTGTATTACAAATGAACACTTTACATCACTATTTTCACACAATGTTTTATCACAGTTTAGAATGTCTACACAAATTCACAATCTTCTTGTAACGTCTTTCTTCGAGTCCCAAATATAAAAGTAACTTATAAAATATAATAACACTATGAATGGCAACGCCCAGTGGAACACTTCACTTCACTTTTAACAAGAAACACAGAACATCACACAATCTTCTTACTTCATATAAAGTCTATATCTTCTTTCTTCAACTTGCAAATACATTAGAATCTTCTAATTGATGATATATCTTGTTAAATTTCGTTAAAATAGAGGAGGATCAAGCATGACTGACTATACGTGGCCAACGCCCATGATGAAAATTTTTTCCGTGCGATAAACGATTATGAATATCGAAGTTTTATCGATAATAAAAATCGATGGTTACAATCGATATTAGAACTGTTATAGTTTCCAATGTATATTAAATAAGTGAATATCAATATTTATTTCAAACCTTGTTGTTAAAAAACCACTCAACCGATTTTAATGAAATTTGGTACACATATAGTAAATACTTAACTCTTTCGACTTAACTTATCCATAAGGGTGAAATCATCCCCTATTTCTTAATATTCAAAGAAAAATAAAAAATTTTATCGGAAAAATCTGAAACTTCAAAAACAAGCGAGTTCAACTTAAAATTTCATGAAAATAACAAAATTTTCAAAATCTACCCCAATCATCCCTTATATGTAAACTCTTATATCTAGAGAACTATTGGAGCTTTTCTGATGAAATTTAGTATATAGGTTCAGTAAATATTAAAGTATTTTGTAAAATCATCACTTCCGGTCCATGACCTTGAAATAGTTTTTTCCTAATATCATCACTATTTTTCAAAGTTTTTTACTGCAATTTAAAATGTAAACTTTTATCAATGTCTTTAACAATTCTGTAAAGTTTTAAAACTATCCGACGAATAACGCGATTTTTACTGAATTTCTCTAATATCGTTCTTAATCACATCATAGGCTAAAAATTTCTCAGAGACAACAACCACATAACATGTCGAGTTTGTAACAGCTTTTTGAAAATCCATATTGATAATTATATCGTTCTTTGAATCAGAAATATTTGTCAAACTCTTTGTTGTATCAATGACATAAATAGGTCTATTCGCTAAAAATTCTTTAGGATTGTAATACATTTCCTTATTATTACAGTAAACTTTCTTAAAATCTTGATACATCTGATACATGATTCTGAAAAGACCTCTGGAAATGTTTAAATTTTGTAATTCATCTGGATAATAAGAACCGTTCAATTTTACTCTGATATTTTTTACATCCAAACTATCAAACTTTGAAGGATTTTTTTCTTGATTATTCTGTCTACCTGTTTGAAAACCTATAATAACGAACTTGGGATTGAAGATATTTCTATAAATGTTTGTAATATCGAACGAATAAGTTGTTCCGGAAATACCTTTTTGTTCAATACACTGCCAATCTAGAAAATTAAACATAATGTTTTGACTTTTTGTAATTTCATCAATCAACCTTATTTTACTCGTGATTTTATAATCAATCATTGGAACTCTAATAAAAAAATCTGTAATTGTTATTTTTCCATCAACAGGCATAACATTTCCAGTTGCAGTCTTCAGAATCGCATCATCGTCTTCTGCTCTTATAAAACTTAGATAACATCCTCCTTTATAGATCGGAATAGTAACATTTTCAAAAATCCTAATCCAAAATGAGATAAATTTCCAGCTGCTTCAAAAACACCAAATTTAAAATCTGATTCAAAGCCATTAGAAGTTTGAGAAATAACATCACTTTTTGAATACGAAATAGTTCCTTTAATTGTGCTTAATTGGCCACAGTTTTCGACTTCTTCTATCAATTTATTGTGTTTTCTTACTTCAATCTTAGAAAATAAAAACGGTATAAAATTATCGATTAATCTAACATTATCAGTTCCAAGATATGCTTGACCATCTTGTTTTGTTAAAGTTCCAGAAATATAAAACTGGAAGTTAGACGAGCAAAAGTTATCTCCAAAATCAATATTAAACTCAGTTCTTTTATTTGGTTCATTCAAATGTTGTTTACTAATTGGATAGAAATTTTTAAACTCCGCCCTTTCAATATCACTAGCATATTTTCTGTAGTCCGCCATTTAATAAGAGAAAATTTAGAAATTTTAAACATCATGTATAATTTTTTCATCGATCTAATGTACGTTTTTATAAGAAAAGATATAAATTTTAGTAAAATAATTAAAAAGATTAGAGTCATTTTTTAATGATCTACTTCGTCATATTCAGGATTCTCTTCCTTAAATTTTGCGATCTCGGTCACATATTTCAATAAAATTTGCACAGGATAGTAACCGCTATCTATAATATTGTTCCAATCAACTGTATCTTTATTTTCATCCAAAAACTTTATACTCAAGTGTTGATAGAGACAAAGAACAGACATATGATCTTTTAATTGATAATGTATATTTTCTTGAATGAACTCTGATGATAAAGTTTGATATTTAGCAATGTTATACCAATTCAATTTGTTTACGTATAATCTCATCATATCTTCGGATAATTCATATTTTTGAGAAATGTCATCCCAATGTTCTTTTTTCAAATCTCTTTCGTGTTGCATGATAAAAAGATCGAAAGCACTGTAATGTCCCGCCATCTCTATTTATTAAGAAAAAATTTCAAAATCAAGTTTTTATAAATTGGCTCTTTTTTGCGTTACATTCAGCACATTTTCCAGAAATTCTTTTAACTCCGTTAATGTTTGCATAGTATTTTATATCGTTTGTGGCAGTTTTCTCTTTACATCTCACACAATATATGAGCGCCATTTATATAAGGAAAATTAGTCATCGTAACCACCTACTCCATTAAATCTGTTGTCGATGTTTTCAAAAGTTTTATCGACATCTTCTTTAAATTTATTAAAGTTTTCTTCTAGTTTATTTACTTTATCGAGATATAAAGAGTATCGATCTTCTATTCTTTTAAGTAATTCATTATTATGTGTTATTTGCTCATTTAAACGTGTACCAAAATTTTCAAAAATGTTTATTTTCTCATTGAAATGTGTATCAAAATCTTCCAGAATTTTGTTAATTACTTCACCAACTAATACATTAACACTATTTTTATATGTATTAAAGTTTTCTTCTAGTTTATTTACTTTATCAAGTAATTCACCAACATCGTCTACTGATCTTTTACTTCTCGCTTCAAGTTTTTCATAGACTTCTGTTGTAAAATCTTTAACATGCTGTTTATGATTCTCATAATTTTGTTTTAGTTCATTAAACATTTTAATAGGATCTTCTAATTGAATCATTACAACAACATCAAATGGATTAATTCCTTTACTAACACCGCTAATTCTTTTTCCTTTAAAATCTAAGGCATTTTTAACATTCGGATCATGTAAATCAACAATATCGATGTTTTCTGATAATTTTAGAGGTTTTAAAATTTGTTCTTTAACAACAACATCATGTTTGTCAATACCAGGTCGAACACCGACAATTCTTTTCTTATTAGCCAAACTAACATAATTCTTTTCAACTTTGATCGCTTCAGTAATTTCATCAGCTTTTTCGATGTGAGACATTAAATTGGTAAATAATCTTTTTACACCATCATCAACTTCTTTTTCCAATGTTTTTATTTTATCAGCAACTTCATTTGAACTCATGAAATTTGCAAGTTTGTTATCATATTCTGCTTTAAAATCTTCAATCTCGACAGCAAACATATCTGAATCTGGAAGGTTTTGTAATACATTTTCTAACTTGTTATCAAACTCATTTCTCAAACTATCAAAATTCAAACTATTATCTACATTTTGAATAATTTGTGTTCCAAATACGTCAAAAATATTTTGTGAATCCATATTTATTAAGCAATAATTTGTTAACAACTTCTTTAAAATCTTTACCAGTACTCAGTTCATTCAAAACAAAAACACATAAATGACCACAAATTGGGGGATCTTTATAGTCTTGAATCTGAGAATCATTGTAGTAGACGCTTGATTTTTTTAAATATTGGATCAATTCTCTCGGTGGTTTTGTCCTCAATTCTTCCATACGAATCAAAATAACATGCATTCTTATCATTTTTATAATAACAAATCCAATGTGTTCCACTTCCCATAATCGAGTCTAAATTCACAATTCCACATTCAAATTTCTTAACTTTTTCAGGTAATGTATCTCTCATGAAGATTCCTCTAAAATGTTTAATATTTTTGCAGATTTCTTCCAATTCCCCGAATGTTAAAGGTTTAAATTTTTTTTTTCAATGTTTGATTTCACGTAATTCAAAATTTTTTCATCTAATCCAGATCCTGTAACATCTTCCAACTCCTTATCTAACCAATTTAAAATGTTTCGAACAATAGGAATCACATCCTTTTTAACGATTGGAGCAGCTTTACGAACATAAGGAACAACATTTTTAACAACTGGAATATTTTCTCCAAAATCTAATAAATCTTTCAAAAGTCCACCATTTTTAAGTTCTTTCAACTGATTATAAGAAAATTCTATTCTGGTTCCTTTATTGTTTTTCTTATGTTTTTCGAGTTTATTGTATTGTCTATTTGTTTAAAAATATCTTATCTTCGCCATTTTTTAGTTGATCTATTTTAAATTGAATACTAACGGGTATTTTCTTCTTAAAAGCGGATTTTATTTTTTCTTTCTGATTTTTGCTGAAATTTACATTCACCTCCATTTATATAGTTAAAATTTCAAGTTCTCTTCGATTCCCATTCCTAGTTTTCTCTTCAAAAACATTGCTCCAGCTGTTGGAAGCGCAACAAATCTTTCACCTAAACTAGCATCTTTTGATAAAAATCTATCCATTGCCTTATCTTGCAAAACTTTATCTGCGATATGTCTGGAATTTGTGTCTCTATGTTTTGCATAAAAAATATCGTGTTCCATAGCAGCTTGATCTAATTTATTTATACCAGGATCTCCTCTTTTTAGTCTTTTTTCGAGTTTTGTGCCAGGCCCCAGATACTGATAAGTTGGTACGTGTAATTCAAAAGGTAAATTGTTGATAAAATCATTCAAAAGTCCACTACCCTCAATCATAGATGAACTTATTGCCGGCAAAACTCGTTTTTAAATATTTAATTCCATCAGGTTTTTCAATCATTTCATCAAGTTTGTTCGAAATAAAATCTTTAATCGCTTTCTTTTCGTTCAAAAAATTGTTGTTTCCAGCCTTTTCTTGAGCATAAATATAATTAATAATTCCATCGAGTTTTGTCAAATCGTCGATATATCTGTATTCAATCTTATTATCACTGTATTTTCTCACACCTGATCCTTCGATTCTTTTTTCCCAAATTGGTTTAATCAAATTGAGATATTTTTTACCTTTACTTGACTTTGATTTCTTAGTTGATGGATCATTATTTTTGTAAATTGAATCAGATTTCCATAAAATTTCAGTATACTTTTTCAAGTCTTCTTCAGAATATAAACCGTCTTTTGGAACATCAGTGCCTGTTAATAATCTCCATAAACCTTGAGTTCCTTCATATGTTTTTTCATTAATAATGATATCATTATGCTCAAAATTCACGGGCAAATTTCCAATCATAAAACTTTTCTTTTTTCTGTCCCAATACAAACCAAATTTATCATCCTTTGCTCTAGGAAGAAATTTTTTACCAATTTCACCAATTATTATATCCGTTGTTCCAGGACTTATTGGTTCAACTATGGTAGAGTCTTCAATGATTCGAGGTCTAAATGGTGTTGAAGATGGTAATTTTGGCAATTCAAACTCAGATTCTGGTATCGAAATATCAGCAAATTGTCGTACAACTGGAACCAAATTCATCAAATTTTGATTATCGCTTAAAACATTTTCAATTTTGCCCTCAACATTTTTTTATTGCAGATGTTACAGGTTGATTAATTTTTTGAATAAATTCTTGTTCTTTTTCATCAATTCGAATCTGTTCTTTAAATTCTTTGATTAATTTCTTTTCTATTTGATCAAGTTTTTTCGCTTCTTCAGAAGTTACGTTCGCCATTTATTTAGGAAAATTTTGAAACGTAAACGTGGAACGTGGAAACGTGAACACGAAAAGTGAACACGGAACGTAAAACGTGAACGTGGAACGTGAAACACGAACGTGAAACATGAACGTGAAACGTAAACACGAACGTGAAACATGAACGTGAAACATGAACGTGAAACATGAACGTGAACGTGGAACGTGAACGTGGAACGTAAAAACGTGAAACATGAACGTGAAACATGAACGTGAAACATGAACGTGAACGTGGAACGTGAACGTGGAACGTAAAAAACGAGAACACGAAACGTAAACGTGAACGTAAAATCATGAAAACAACTAGATTATCACACGTTTATATTGGAAAATTTATTCAAATATTTACAATTTTTAGGCTTCAAAGTTAGATTAATAGTTAAAAATCCATAGTCTTCTTTCCAAATTTTATCACACAATTCATTAAAGTGGTTAAAACTCATATCAGATCCCACATAATTGTTGTAAATCTTTCTCGAATAGTGATCGTCTTGCTTAAAAACACACAACATATTCAAATTATTTCTAATAACTTGTTTATCAACCTTTGAAAAGCATTGAGAAAGATAGATACAAGATATGTTTTTGTGACGAGACATTACGAAATATTCCTTAATAACGTCCTGATTTTCCAAAATACAATCATCAAAAACGATTAACGAATTGGGTTTACATTCGCTTAACGGAACTATGTCCTCAGAAGCATTATAAAAATATGATATTTTCTTACTTAAGTTCTTCTCAATATTTTCAAATCTTTCTTGTAATTTTTTATAGGCGTCCTTGTTCTAAAGATTTACTAAAAACATACAAATTGGAATAAGGAATCAACCTATTGTAGATAAAATTCAATAGTAAAGTTGTTTTTCCACATCCACTTGAACCAACAATTAACAATCTGATTGGTTGATCTTTCTTATTTTCTTCAAACGTTTGAAGTTTTATCTGATCTTTTTGCTTTAAAAATTTCTCCATTTAAATAGAAGATTTTCATCTTGAAGCAACGCTTGCGAAAATGAAGCTGTTCAAGTTGACTTCAGAAAGCTCTAAATTAGTTTTAAAACTTGGAACATCCTATACACTTAGAGGAAGAATCAAATTATTTTATCGGTTTAAGCGGTTTTTATTCTGACAATTTTGTAATAAATATTAGTGAAAGTTCTCCTTATTGCATAGGATTTAGTGAGAAGAACATAACAAAATACTATGGTTTAAACAAAGGATATTATACCTTCGATCAAATAAAAAATTCCCTTAAAAATTATCTGAAAACATTCAAACAATCAGATAAATCTTTAAACTTTGACGAAAACAAGTTTGAAATGCAAAAAAATTATCTCTCTAATAAAATTCAATTAAAATCACCAGTAAGAATAATGTTTTCAGCAATTATTGTAGAATTGTTAGGGTTTGTTCAAGAAACTATTGAGCCAAATCAGGTATATTTAGGAAATAAAACGCCAAAATTTAGACCGTTCGATGTAATTGAAGTGCACTGCAATCTCGTTGAACCTAGTTTTGAAAATCATACCGAACATTTACACAAAGAATCTGAAATTTTGTACACTTTTTTCCCAAATGTTGCTTATGGATCGAAAATCAGTGAAAAACCGAATGAAATCGATTATATTCCAATTAGAAAAAACATTAAAAGAATTCAAAAAATCGTTCTAACTATTCAAGACTCTGAAGGAAATTTATTAAATAATGAGAGTAAAACAACAATTTATTTAAGATTGCAAGTAAACTAGTTGAATTTCTTTTCTATCTAAATGGAGTCAGTTGTAGACCTACTCAATAATCAACTTAGATTTAAAAGCAAACATATCTTTACAATTGTTGACGAAAATAATGAATTTTGGTTTAAGGCTAAAGATGTTGCAGAAATATTGGAATTTAAAAATACGAGACAAGCTATCATAGATCATGTTAAAGAAAAATACAAAAAAAGCTTTGAAAACATAGATTCTGACAAGGGTATCGAATCGCGACTCTTACAAAAATTACATCCAGACACTATTTTCATCAATGAACCAGGCATATATTCTTTAATACTGAAATCTAAAATGAAAATAGCAGAAATGTTTCAAGATTGGGTTTTAGAAGAAGTTTTACCAAGTATTCGTAAATTTGGTGTGTACAAACTTGAAAACGAAAATAAGCAGTTAAAAGATGAAATAAAACAGTTACAAATTAAAGATGAAATGAAAATCCTTGAAAATAGAGAATCAAGAATTGCGAATGGAATTAATGAAGAGAGATATGATATGTAAAAATTTTGATAAGAAAAAGCACCATGTTTTTTGTATTAATTAAGAAGAATCACATGTGGGAATGGCCTTATTACGTTATCAGAGCTCAAAAGAGAGAAATACCAAACCGATTAAAACATCTAAAAATAAATTATCCTGAATTAGAGATTTTGTTCATTGATGACGAACCAAATTCTATCAATCTGTATAACCAAATGAAAGAATCTTTGAATATTTTATACAACGGAAATCATTTTACTACAAATATGGCAGAATCTCGACTGATTTATAGAATATCTAAATTACACGATGAAAATGTTTCTAAATTTTACTAAAAAACTCTCGATTTATTATATTTTGTTTGTAAATGTTTAGCATAACTAGGTAACCATTGTAGAATTCTTTTTTCATATTCACAAGGCATTTCGTTTTTATAACTTTCGCTGAAGATTTTTTTAGCACAATCTTTGCAAAAAGCATCTTTTCTATCTTTACTATACTGCCAGTTATTAAATTCAGAAATATTTTTAATTTCTTTACAAAAGTAACACTTTTTCTCTTCTAAAGTTAATTTGTTCATTTTATCGTATAATTCCTTACAATAACAGTCTTTTCTATTCTCTTCTTGACACTTTGTACATTTCTTTTGAGACTCCATTTATATAGAAAAAATTATTACACGATGAAAATGTTAAACTCTTGAATTATGATATTTTGTTTGTAAATGTTTTTGATAATTATTTAACCATTTTATAGTTCTTCCACATTCACATTGAGTATCTTCATAATATAATCTATGGTGATTCTTCTTTACACAATCTTTACAATATGAGTCTTTCTTATCTCTACTATAGTGATCACTATTAAACTCTGAAATTTTTTTAGTTTCTTTACATTTAAGACATTCTTTCTCTTCCAAAGTTAATTTTTCTATTTTATCATACAGCTCTTTATGATACTTCCTATAACAATCTTTACAATTATAAATAATTCCATCTTTTCTACTCTTATCTTTATAAAATTCTTCAAAACCTTTTAATTCTTTGCACATTGAACATTTCTTTTGGGCCTCCATTTATATAGAAAAAATCTTTGACTTTCTCAATTCATATTCATAAAACTTTCCGGTTATTTCTTCATTATTTAAATCTTTTATACTATAAGTTACAGGATCTGTGTTATTAATTTGATAAATCACAAAGATTTCTCTTGACCAGTTGTTCTTATATTTGTTCGAAAATGTTTGTTTTTTACTAACAATTCTTACATGATCATTGACTTTAAATTTAGTTTTTGTATGAATTTCTGGTGGAACATACTTAAAAACCGACTCTAATAACTCTTTTTCTGCATCTTTATCTACGTCTTTAGGCTTCATTTTGATTGTGCTATGAACAGTATCGTTATATTTCTTTACGATTTCTTGAAGAATATCGATCCATTTAAAGTTTTTATTAATCTCAAAAAGAACCTTCATTCTTTCATTTTGAGTTCTGTTATATCTCTCTACAATACTTGATTTCTCTTCGTTTTCAGTATGATAAATCTTAATGTTGTATTTTCTCAAAACTTCGTTAAATTCTTTATTTTTAAACTCTAAACCCTTATCTGTATGAAGTAGATTTGGTGGTTTGTGATTGATCTTTATCGCGTCTTTTACTATATCTTCGAAGGCTTTTGAAACATCTTTACCGTTTTTTCTTTTGATAGCTCTTGACCAAGCATATTTTGAGAAAGTATCAATAACATTTAACATATACTTGAATCCATCATTTTGATCCGAATAGTTAGACATTATTACTAAATCTGCTGCCCATAAATCGTCAATTCCTAAAGTTATAATTTTTCTCTTTTTAAACTTTGTTCGTACTGGTGCATGAATTTCTCGAGCTTCAATCTCTATCTCATCTTTAGTCTTCAATTCTTGCTTAACAGGTTTTGGATTTGGATTCTTTATAAACTTACTCTTGTTTGTCTTACATTTTGAAAATTTTGCAGCAATTCTATACAATCCATTTTGAGTTTGAACGATTTTTGAATCTATATTTTTCGTTTTCTTTTTACACTTGTGACAGTGAATTAAATCATCTTCCATTTACATATCAAAGTTTCCAAGTTTATTTAATTCGTCTAATATATCAGATTTTGCTTCATTTTTATAGCCATACGGTACTGTATCGATCTTATTTTCTAGGACAATTCTCTTATCATCTTTAGCGTTCAGTGCTAACTTGTTTATAGTGACGGTGTACAACTCATGTTTATAACTTTTGATGACTGTCATCTCCCTAAATTCTTCTTTATCTTCGAACAAACATCTCTTCAAGTTTTCGATATTTATTGTTTTATTTACAACGCTTCTCTTAATTCCTTTACACCTAACTGGATTTTTGTCTAGATATTTGTACGAGTACATCTTAGACCTTAAACCACAAAATTCTTCTAAAACTTCGCTATTTAACTCATCTTTGAATTTCCCTATTACCTTCTTATTTTTAGTAGTGAAACATTCATGATCTTTTGGATAATCACTTGTATCAAAGTCATCTATATTTTCTTTAATAATTTTAAAAGGATCTCGTTTCAATTCTAGAAAATAACTGTCTGTATCCATGTAACACAGATTCAAATCTGGATCAAACTTCTTTAATTTGTTGTAATAAAACTCGTACATTAGCAATTTTGAGAGGTCGAGAACTGAAAATCCTATGTAAATCGGTTTGTTAAATTTAACCTTTTGTTTGTACATGTGACTCGCTATACAGTTGTCGTCAAAGATGTTAAAGCATTTGAAATTTGTTTTCTTAGCTTGTTTCATTGAAAATTCTTCATTTCCAAGCTTAATATCACATCTGTTTCTCACATTTTCCATAGATTTTCCAAAAACTGAGTTGTTCATCAGCTTATAAAAGTCCTTTTCAAAGTCACTTGTAGCTTTGGTCCTCATATTAGTATTAAAATCAATGTACTCTTTCATAAAAGGCTTCTGATCGAATGCAATAACTCTATTCACATGTTTCAAAATCATACCTTGTTCCAAATAGAACTTCAAATTTCTCGAATGAACAACGTATTCAGTTTTATCCAGTAGAGTTGTGCAAAAAGTTTGTTTTTAAAATGTTCTGGAGCAAGAGGTAAATCCTTGTGATGTTCGTGTAAATTCGTTGGATATCCAAGATCAACTTCGAGAATATAGCCATAATCTTCGTCGCCAGTGAGTTCCAAAATTGTTTCTTTCCATTCTGCAGTTGTGTAAGTTTTTGGATCCATCCACTTGATATCACTAAACGGCAGTTTTTGCATTAGGCCATACCCATAAAGGTTATTAGCATCAACGTATAACAAATAGTTTTCGGGCTTTGTCTTATCGAAATCTTTCAAATATTTGTTATTTGCTTTAACATATCGCTTAATACACTGAGAAATGCCCCCGCGAATGCCTTTTTCAATCATCAAATACATATTATAATCGTTAATTAGCTGAAGCTCAATTTTCGTTAATTTTAACATTGCGTCCCATGCGAGACTGGGAGCTGTTAGATAGTGTGCCGGATCGAGTTTATAACAATTAAGGCAAATGTTTCTGAAATTTTCGAATATATCAGCAAGCAATAAAACATCTTGGATATTGTACAAATCAGAGTAATTTCCAAGATTTTTCTCTTTTAATTTGTTCCAAACGCTCAAGTAGTGTTGATAATCTTTCTCAGATATGCTCTCGTCTGTCAAAAGTGAATAGAAATCTTGAATTTTCAGCTGTTCTGTGTAATCAAGTTTTTCAATACTATCGATAAATTCGTAAGGAAATATGCCTTTTCCAGATAGAATTTTAAAGATTTCTTCTTCGTCATTTGGCTGTCTTTCTATAATTTCATTCAGTCCATCCTGTATAAAATGATTTGTATGTTTGAAGTCTTCTTTCTTTAAATTTTTCGCTAACTTTTTTATAGACGAGGCCATGAATCTGAACGTGTCTACGAAAGAGAATTTTATGAACTTTCTAGGTTTGTCACCATCAAATTCATACCCGTATCCAGAATTTACAGAGTAATTTATATATCGTTCATCGGTGTTTGCAATCAAATCAACATTACCGTATTGTTTTGCCAATTCTTTTATGTACAAATGCGTATCGTAATTAGACATATTGTGACAGAAAACGGGAATATTCTGAGGAAATTTCAAATTCAGATTACAAATTCTATGAGCTGCACCTCGAAATTTTCCAGTCAAATGACAGTGATCTCTGCATTTTTTGAATGCATCATAAGCAGAACTCCAATTATCTGGTAAAAAACCCTAAAGTTTTTTCAGTGTCTTGATACGATATTTCTTCACAAATGTGGCAAAGATTTGAATTTTGATACGAAATTTCTTCTTCGTCAGTCAATTTCATAGGTTTCATGTTCTTTGAATTATATTTTTTAGCTATGTACTTCGATAATTTATTGAGTTCTTCAAACAATTTTACAGGAACGTTCGGCAACTCTTCTTCATTTTTTGCTCGATAACATATCGGCTTGTACATACGATTGGTCACATTAGACACTAAATATAGAGTAAAACCATAAGGAATATGCTTCTGAATCTTGGTTGTAGTCGATTTTTGCGGATTGTTTTTGCATGTGGGAATCTTCTCTAATATGCTTTCAAAATCCATATAAATAACGTACGGATGGCTAAATTTCTTTTGGTAATTGGTAAATTTAGTTGTTTGACCCGGAAACGACATAATTGGCTTGCAAACTTCATGTTGCTTACAAATTTCTAAATGATCTGATAAAGCACTATATTTGTAGAAATGGCTTAAACATCTTCGACACAAGAACGTCTTGTGAGCATTTTTTGATATCTGTGAACTCGCTAATCTACTTAAATCTGTTATCAAAACATAATGGGATTTATCATCTTGTTTAACATACAATAAATCAACTTCTAACTTGGCGTCATAAACTTCTGAAATTTGCAACGGTACTATGTGTAGTTTTTCATCAAAAGTATAGACATTTACAGACATTTTCGGATACTTGTACTTTGCTTTGCTGCTTCGTTTTTCAAATAATTGTATATCTTTTAAAGACATAGGATAGTCGAATCCAGAAAATATCTCATCGTTCACGAATTTTTCGTATTGTTTTGCTCTGTCAACATGAGTCTCGGGTTTTTCAATAGCGCATCGGATAGAGTAAATAAAGCAATAATCATCTTTATTTTTGATATTTACACAAGCTTTTTTATCTTTGATTTCCTTTGGTAAATCGATATATGATCCTGCGTTCATAAATTCATGTTTATTAAGGCTCAAAACTAGTTGTTTACAACTTTTAAATGTCCATCCGGAACCTTTATTTGGATTATTCGTTTGTTCTCGATGTGTTAATTTATTAAATTGCTTAGTAATAAAGTCGTTTACGTCAAAGATTTCGTCTGCTTTGATAGTAAAATACATTAGACATGTTTGCGGCTCACCATTCACTAAAGTTCGTTCGTATTCACATTCCAAAGAGAGATAGCCCTTCATATTTTTAACATTTTCTTGAAATTTCTCGATTAAACTTTTAATTTCTGACCGCATAATTGAAAGATATTTGTAAATTGACATGGAACTGTCGTTCAAGTTTGTTAAAATGTATTGCTTGAAAAGACCGTGTATTGAGGATAAAACTTCTACATCAATGATATTTTCGGATTTTACTTTAAGAGTTTTATCAATTTCTTCGATCATTTCAGACTTGGTTTTATCGTTTGTTTCTAAGGACAATTTTTCAGCGATTGATTGAATTTTTTCATCATTAAATAGATTGAGATCTTTTTTATCTTCCTTAAAGCTTTTCTTTAATTCACGCAATTTTTCTATATTGTACATCTTTTCGTGACCATCGATTTGATTCTCTTTAGCCCAAGTCCTCAAATAATTTAGTTCTTTATTATAAATTTCTTTGTTCTTCAAATGATTTTTCGAATTGTAATGACGAGTATAGTGATGTTCAAAAATGTCTTTTTTGCAGTATGGGCACTCTATCTTTTTCCGCTCCATATTTAAAGAGCAAAAATTTGTAAACTAAAATTTTGAGAAGTGGTTGATTTTTGTGACAACTTGACACAAATCAGCACAATTTCTGGTCAAATGTTTTCAGATTGTTCTATTTGTTATAGAAAAATCTTTTAACTAAATTTAGTTAAAAGATTTTTCTATAATAAATGGCAGCGCTGTTACAAGAGTTGAATAAGGTTGGTGAACTAAGATTCAAAGAATATAAGAAATTAGTGGAATTGGAAGAAAAAAAGAGATATAGAATCTTGAATTTGGAGAAAATGAAAGATAAATTCGGGTTTACAATAATTGCCGAGTTGGAAGATTGTAAAGTACACTTGCCGAACAGATTTTTGACTGTTTTGGATGAAAAAAAAGATTAAAGAATTAAACAAAAATGAAAAATTACACTTGATTGTTACTGGAAAGAAGACTATTAAAGATAAAGACTGTGTTACAATTAACTTTGTAGAATAAAGATTTTTTATTAAGATTTCTGGATTTTTTCATTAAAACAGCTTATAAATGTAGAAGCAAACATTGAACAGTAAAACAGCTAAAGATTCGGTTATTTAACATTCGTGCTTTCCTGTTAGATTTTATTAGATTTGTTTATGGTTCAATGGACAGTATTTTACATTGATTTTCTGTCTGTCCCAAAAGTGGTCTAGGAACCCCTTACTGTTTGATTTTACAGATTCGTTTATTGTCCTTTAAACAGTATTTTCCCTTGATTTTCTGTGTGTCCCAAAAGTGGTCTAGAACCGGCATATTCATATCTACTTATATATATATATATATATATATATAAATGAATGCTTATGTGTTTTGTCCTTTATGGAATCGTAAACTATTTGACCAATCATTACGATTTGTATGTATATGTATTTTTTCCACGGAGAAGGTCTCTATGCTATGTCTATTGATGTAAATCGCCTCCAGGTGGCGTTGCCAAAGATAATAGTTTTCAAAGCGCCTGCACATTATAAAACTGCAATTATGTGACAGTTACGAATATTTAATAGCCAAACACTATTTGAAGGTGCTAAGTTATGATGTATATTTGTCTTGAAGATAAATTTCTGGTTGAACTTAAAGCTTGAGTGTTAGACCACTTTATAATAAAACACATGTACGTGTACAATGGCTATAAACATGTACATATTTTCTTGATCGTGGCAACAAAAATTTACTTGAGCCAGAAGTGCACATACACGGGTAGCGCTTACGAAAAGCGTGCGAAGCAGCTTAATAATTATAAATGTTTATATAAATTAAAACAGCTTATAAATGTAGAAGCAAACATTGAACAGTAAAACAGCTAAAGATTCGGTTATTTAACATTCGTGCTTTCCTGTTAGATTTTATTAGATTTGTTTATGGTTCAATGGACAGTATTTTACATTGATTTTCTGTCTGTCCCAAAAGTGGTCTAGAACCGGCATATTCATATCTACTTATATATATATATATATATATATATATATATATATATATATATATATATATATATATATATATATATATATATATATATAATTTAAGAACCTGAACCTAAAATGTTCTAAATTCTTCAAGTTTCATTATATATAAATAAAAACATCTATTTATCAATATCATATAATTTTTTAACAGAATTAATTTTAAAAACTATAAACATATTTCGTAAATTCGTTGGGATTGACGCAAGACTTGTTTATCGAGGCTTTACAGTTCCAAAGATATCTGAAGCAATGGGTTTCAGACATCAAGTGAATTTCTAAAGAAATTGGCAAAACTATGCGTTAAAATAAACATATCGGGAACATTACATTGTATGGGTACTTAGTGCTTTTTTAATGCTTTGAAGCTAAAACATTTATTTTTCACGTTAAACGTTACAGTTTTATATCCATCGAAATATTTATTTATTAAATTTTTAACTTGAATCAAAGTCTGGATATCTACCATCCATACGTGTATAACACAAATATCACTAATAGCATAGACTACAACATAGCGTAAAAAATGGGATGAAATTTTAATATCCTGTACAATTTGTCTAGGATATACCTTAGAAAGGATTAACACAGAGGAAAATGAATAGATGCTACACTTTTTATCTTCCACTACCTGTTACATGCATGCGGTATCTGCAGATTGTATTTGCTTGTTGATGTAATTTGAAACCAAGTGTAGGTGGGCGAGACATTTCTGTAATACTACATGTATTTCTAACATAATATACAATAACATAAATTGTCCTCTACATACACTTTCCTTAATAATATATGGTAAAATTTAAAAATGTTGAATGCTTAATTTATACACGTAGCAAGTCATATATTGGGATTTATCTTGTTTTCAATCACTGCAAATGAAAATATAGATTTTTCTATCAAGCTTTTTAATATCTAATAGTTTTTCTTCCAGAGATTGTAGGACATACATATAAACCTCATTTAGGGCCATGTAGCATATAGAACTCAGTTTTGCTTATATATTAATTAAGCTTCACGCTAAATTTCGATTCTTTAGGTCAGACTTCGTGCTCGCAGACTGACAGATAGAAGTCCAACTTTCCAGCCCCCCAAATTTATATATTACCTACAACCATCACAGTTAAATGAAACGTACCGGATTTAAAACTTGTATTATATCTTACTTTTTTATCAAATTCGTATTTTCTATTTCACACTAACTAAATTGTTTCTTAACACTCAGCCAAATACTATCAAGTGGTGATAAGCATTAATTTATTGTTTTATAGAAATGAAGCATCATCTGAAATTACGTCTATACTTCAGTTAGTTTTTGAGATATTGTCTGAAAATTCAGACAGAAATACAAGTTTTCCAAGCCCTCAAGTAAAATTCTTGATAGTTTATTGGTGGTTGCAAATATTCAGCTCTATGAATCAGATAGCAAAAATATAATATTGGATTTTTTTAATATGACCAAAAAATTTATTTTATGTTAGTATCGTTAAAACAAACTGAATACTTTGCTAAAAAAAGAACTTTATTCATTTGTACTGATTAAGTTCATATGTTGTTGACTGGCATTAGATTTAACCTTCATCAATATTATAATCAAAAGGGCTTAGTAATTATTTTACCAATTTTTACAAGAATTATGATAAATTAAGCATCAGCTTAGCAAGACTAAAAATACATTCTTATAATAAGATTTTCTTAAATAGTATGAAGTTTGCAAGTTGTTATCTCACAAGCAAGAGACAGGTGGTAAAACCTTAACAAAGCTTGCGAGTAATTCCCAGCTAAAACTTCGGCTTGATGAAATCACGTTAATTATACCTTAAGTACCAAAAGTTACTGATTGCTTCGTTTTATTTAGGTTTCGACTTAATATTATGATAAATAGCATTGTTATATCTAATATTATATGTATCATATCTTTCAGTATATTATGTTATTATAGAATATTAATATATATAACTTATATATAAATATATATATATATACATATATATTCCTTTCTTTAAAAACCTTTTTTTCGTTAGAATAGTACTGTTACAGCTCTAACCCACTTGTTGTTTGGTTTCAATTATTATAAGTATTACAGCTAATGTATTTAGGCTTTATGAAAGACTTTCTGACCGTAGCTCCTAACTGTACATTACTTGTATTAGGTGATGAAACACGGAAAGTAAATACATAATATTCTTCTGTCTATACACTTATACGGAATTTTGTTTTGACGTGACAACGTCTTAAATTAGGTTGCGGCTCGGAGTCACTCATGAAAAAGTGTAACGCCCGGTAACGTTACGATGCCCGTCCAGTGGGTCCGCCGCACGGGATCCGCACGGGATAAAGCAGATAACTGTGGGTCCGCCGCACGGGATAAAGCAGATAACTATGTTTATTCGTGAAAATGTGGAGTGCTTAGATTCGTCATTTACAACAACTACAACAATAAAGGTAAATAATTGTACACTGATATTTCATTATCGTAAACTATGATTGATTGATTAATTGTTAGATTGACACAAAAGTTGAGAAACTGAGTTTATAGGTTATGTCATACTATTGACAAATGTTGATAGTGTTAAGTAAATTATTAGTTTAAATCACTCTGCAATCAATCGTAATTCAGTCGATTGAGAAGAAACAGCGCGTATTGCTAGTCAAACATTTAAAATAACAAATTATAACCTCTAACCTGTCATAACAGTGCGACCAAACAAACGAACTAAACCGACCAATCACCACGCGCGGAGTTAGAATTTAACTAACTGTGTTTAGCAAGAATTTCAAATTCCAATTTTAGTAAATGTTTTATTCAACTTTTACCATTTACAATAACAAATTTTAATTAATTTCAAATTATGGACAATGTTTTAGTAAACAAAATATATTTCTATAGTTAAAATTTGTGCAATTCTTATTTTCATTCAATTCCTTGTTCCTATTGTGCAATTTAATAATATTCATATCAATAAATATTCTACCGAGAAAAAGACGTTGTCACGTAAAATCTTCGCCCATAAAACCGACTTTACAGGCAACCATAATTTTTTTTTATTTCTACTTTATTTTAGTCCGATCTAACATTTGGAAGTGATTAATAATTCATTTGAACGTTAATTCAGGACAGTTTGGCAAATATAATGCATGCCGTAAATTCTACTTGAGATAGCTCCTCAGAGAAGGTTATCCCTCTATGAAAAGATAATTGTACTCATATTCGGCTAAGTGTTCTAATTATTCATACCAACATACCTGCCACAATCCACGAATAGTTTTTGACGTATAAAATATGTAAATGTGTTACAAATGTGTAAGAAAATTTAATCACAACTTAAATTATGGAGTAATTTATTAAACTTGCTATTAGCAGTAATTCCCTGATGTTAGCATATTGGCCTACGAATGCTTCCTCGTTTTAAATGGAAACTCAAGATATATGAGCTATTTATGGCGTAAGCTAGGTCTGGAGTATTAATCAATCTCTCCGGGACTACGTTCAGTCATTTACTTCACAGGCTATAATTAAAAATGTTTATATACTTTTCTGAAGGACTTACTATAAAAGTGGTAAAAGGTTGTGCTGCCTGATATAACTCTTAAAAAATATTTTTTATTTGACTTTGTACATTAACTTTTATGAAAAATAAAGTGTAATTAGTTAATATAATTTAACAAGTATTTAAGCTAATAATAAATAACATAAGTAAAGGGCAAGTCTAAAAAATTGCAACGTTTCAATGCTTATATCTATGTTCTAGATTACAATGTATGCAAAGGAAATGTATAAGTTTGTGTTTCATTGTATCAAGTTAAATTGTATTCTTACACTTCGCGACGCCTCGGTAAAGAATATGTTACATTTTCTAACAAAAATATTGCCATTGTAAAATCTTCATAGCTTCGTATGCAAGAGCAGAATAGTCTAAAGAAAGATTTATACATGTGAACTATATACAGTAAAATAGAGATTGCTCCAGAATATACCGCTATAGTAAGCTCCTCACACTAGCATCTTGTGTAACGTGTAAACTCAGGTATGCTCGTTTATTCTTAACATCTGTACATACACTGGGGTTTACCTCATTCGTTTTTTATTTTAATAGATGCTTCCCTTATTTTAATATATTTATTTGGTTGGGTTTCAACATTTATTTATTATTCCAGAAATGCATATTGTATTCGAAAAATTAAACACTTCGATATTATTAAGGTGGTCGATACATTTCAAAAACACCAATGGAAATTGGAACATTGCGTTTAATAAGTATATGACAATAATAGACAATAAGTATATGTAATTTGTGTCAACAGATATATTATAAAGTTATGAGACGAAAAACGGTTAAAATATATAATTGAAAAATGTATCTTATCAACTGAAATGTTTTTTATACGTACATCGGGGTGTTGGCGACAGTTTGTTCTGATAATCAGATAATGGTTGGTCAGATAAAGATAACTGATTTTTATTTCGTTCACACGTAATTCGCTTTTAAGTGTGACATACCTAAAACGCATTTGGAGCGTTGATCTTTTATTTTCCTCTTTGTAGCTTATCGACAGTTTAGTATTCACTAGATTTCACTATCGGGTTCAGATACCTAAAGCTATTGCATTGATAAGAAACCACACCTATGGAATATTATATTTCTATTTTGAAATGTATTTATTAATCGTTATCGATATTTGGTTCATATTTTAGTTAAGTTCAGTTTTTCTCAGAACTCCGTATCAGACTTATAAGGCCGTATCAATAACCTGTAATATATTTCTTGAAAAATGTTTTTTAATAGGATTGGGCGTCAACTGATTAACACTTGACTTTTCATAGCATCACCTCTTTGTTCTAGTTTTTAAAAAATATTCTTGTCAAATCAAGAAACTATTCACATATTTAAAAATGGTTTCAATTTGATTTCCATAGATGTGCTTATGAAACTCCAATGAAAAATTGTCTATTAATATAAAGCTAAGTCAAACAAATAAACTAATGAAATACTTGATATAATAGTAATTTGTTATTGATCTCTTTATCAATTTTGTAATTCTAAACATTTATAAAATATATAAAATTAAACTAAAATATATTTTCTATTATCTATGTTGTTACTTTGTAATTAACAGGTTACTAAATTTCCTTTTCAATAAAGTTCATATTTATAGAACCACAATGTTACTCAAAATAAAAAATTTATTTAAGTTTAGATATAAAAACAAATTATCATGGTTACTTTAAAAATATAGAGGCAATTGCAGATATTTTCTAACGATTTTTAAAGAAGTAACAAAACTGTTAAAAACTTATAACAGTATAAGACTATAAATTAGTTCTTTAAAACTTTAAAATCATCAGATATATCCAAAACAACAGTGTAACCAACTCTTTAAAATGCTTCAATGGTTTAAATTATTCTACACACTTTAATACTTTAACATTCTCTTAAAATTCCTTTCAAACCTCTTAAAAACGACTATGTGCTACAAATAAGATACAAATAGATTAACAGACCAGATGCGTGAAATTTAATTCTTTTTTCTTACAAGTTACAATACAGTAAAAGAAAAAGACAAATATCAATGTTTAGAAAATTGGTAGTAAAATGTAGGAGAAGACTTACTGAACGTTACTGCTAATCCAACTAGAGGATTACGCACAGGAAATACAATGGCATTCAACGTTTACATGACATGTAAACTGTAGCCAGCGATCAAATCTTGCATAGGCAGTCAGGGGAAGGTATTGTACAACCAGAAACTATGGAGGGAGCAGGCTTCATCGAGAACTACTCTTAAGAAGGCAGTAGGATCAGCTGACCAACATAGACTTGTCCCGAATCCGTTCGACACACGACTATCACGGCCTCTCTGTTCGACTGATTGAAAAGGATACATTTTCTTGGATATTTAATACACATTCTTCTTGGAAAAAATTCTTATTATAAGTAACATATAGTTTACTGTGCGTTATTACGGGCATCCTCTAAGTTTATTGTAATTCATTTGTGAAATTTGGATGGAATAATTCCTTATTGTAAATATCAGAACTAATTTTCGTTGTGGCAGCTTATGTGATAAATAAATACTTTCTATATTGAGTAATGTTCCTTCGTTTGCCAACTACGTAATTATTATTTTCCACTTTATTAAAATATTAGTTACCAATTTAACCATATATTTATGATGTTCTACCCCCAAAAGGCTTAATTTAAACGTTTTAATATATTTTTAAACTATATAATTGTAATGTTTTCCATATTTTAATAAACTTAACCCCCTAAAGCAAAGTCCTCAAATTTGGTTTGATTGATAGGATAGCCGGTAGCACCATCAACTATACCAGTAAGAACCTTAGTAAGTGAAATGATATAATTTCATTGATATTATTTGAAACTTTTGTATGTTTTGTGGGCTTGAAGCACGTACCAATTTTACCTTTTTAAAAGTTGGGATTTTATATTTATAAAGGTGAAATGACATTAGCTGACCCTCATGACCGCAGAGACAATCGTTAGTGATGTCTGGTTTACAGAAGTGAGACGTAAGAAGTTCTGAAAACTATCCAGGCAGAAATTCCCGGGTAATACCGTGAACAGTTGGGAAGAGGTCAACACTCTTCGATAAGTCAGAAAATTGTGTTGGTTAATTGGTCAATTCCCAAGGCTTGATATTAAATTTCACCAGTAATGAAGATATTATTGTGATCTTTGTTAATTAATACCGGGTTTCGTTTTTCCATGAGAGGGAAATGAGACCATGTGGGAAACGGTATGTGCTACCAATGTTTCCTTTAATATGCGAAGCTATGAATGAAGATTATTGGATTATGCTAGTGTTATGTTTTTGATTATCTCAAATAATATAATAAACGTCTATTAGATCAGCCCTTCAATAAAATATTTTAATCGTTTATTATTTTGAATATTCTATACGCAGAAACAAATAGTTTAGTTGTGTGTATCGCGCAAGTACTGTCACCTTCAACCAGTTTTACACGTAGTGAAGAGTTCTTAGCTAAGGGCCGTTGGGCTTGTTTTGTATTCATATGATAGCAAAAGAGCAAACACCCCTTGGGAACACTGTACAGTGTTGGTTAGAGTTAGTTACCATTGTTAATGCTTTTCTATACCATTTTAACTTTTACGAGTTAGACTGATGATTTACTTACGATTAAAGTTCATGTTTTTTTCGTCATATCCTATCTCTAAAAGCGTAGTAAATGTAAAATATTAAAAAAATAAACTTTTAATAAAATATATTTATGCTTGAGAATAATTCTGTAAAACCAATTTTACTATTCCATAAGTCTACTTTATATAATATATATATATATATATATATATATATATATTATATATATATATATATATATGTGTGTGTGTGTGTGTGTGTGTGTGTGTTTGTGTGTTTGTGTGTGTGTGTATGTGTGTGTGTGTGTGTGTGTGTGTGTGTGTGTGTGTGTGTGTGTGTGTGTGTGTGTGTGTGTGTGTGTGTGTGTGTGTGTGTGTGTGTGTGTGTGTGTGTGTGTGTGTGTGTGTGTGTGTGTGTTCTCGTATTATATTATATGCATTAAAACCTTCAAAACAAATTATTAGTAGTAACTTTGTAAGTAATTATGGTTTACAGTACCTAAGAGTAGGTATACAAATGACTTTAAAAACAAAACTATAAGTTCTTTATTAGTGTCGTTTTCCTCTAAATATTCCGCAGTCTTTCGGATAGCTTGAATATTCTTAACTCTTCCCCTTTGTGATATTTTAAAGGCTTAAATATTAATAATAACATCATTTAAGTACTCGTAATATACCTATATAGAACTTTAATACATGTAAATATGAGGAACGCTTTGCTAGAGAGCTATGCAAGCTAAAAACGTATAAACCAATTCCTAAATTATATTTATAACGTGTTTTGGTTACTAAAAAATTTATATTTTACTTTAAAAAATATTAATTTTTCTCATGATTATACTATTCTTATAAATACATAATCCCTTTTCATGTATGTTTGACACCGTCAACAAGCTGCAAAATATTAGTACCTACTATTCGCCTGGTTCCTTAAAACATTATCGCAGGTTGATTTTCCCGTGTCAATATAGTGTTATTAACAGTTCAAGGTAGTATCGAAATTAATAAATGTTTTATGAGAATAGTTCCTGAAGTTTTATTTTAGTAGATGTAAATATTCTCTTAAGACAACTTATACAAAAGCTCAAAGCTATATCTGTAATGCATTTCTATCTTTTATGTCATTTTTTATTGTTGAATTAGTAAAAAAAAATTATAATAAATTAGTTATTGAAAAAAATAATTTGTTCAAAATATTTATGTATTAATAAATTATAATAATTTGGAAACCCTTTTTTCTTTCTAAAAGTAAAAGCTGACATAGAATAATAATAACTAACTTTACATAAATGATCTTGATTGATATGTTTGGGACCTTGAAGAGTTTAAATAATTTCTATGTTATTTCAAATACAATTTAATATGTTTTTCAATTTATTTTTAATGTTTTCTCAATACTAGTTAAGAATATTTGAACAATTGTAATCCACCTATTATTGAATACATCTTAGAAAAACCATTATTTATAGTAAGTACATTTTTCGTTTGAGTCCCGATATATGCAAATAGAAATATTCAAAGTAGCAACACCTTCAATGTTTGTGCAATTCAGCAGCGCAAGATAATGTATGCTGATGCCGGGTTAATCCTCTTTAGCCTCATAAAAACAATGTTTGTAAGCTCTAGGATTTATTTCAAACAAAGAAATTCTTAAAATGTCAAACTTAATTTTTGGCTGGGTACACAAAGCTGTTAAGACAGATGATGTATGCGGGATACATAAAATATTAGGAAATATCTACACATATTTTAACAATTTTAAATAAATCTACAAACTTGGTACAATGTTATAAGATTATATTAAATATTTGTTTATACAATAACCATCTTCCGCATATTATGAGGGAAATATGGCATGGAAATCTTAAGTGCAGACTAGGTAAGTAGGCATATCGTTTCATAGGTTTTTATAAAATGCTTTAAAACTCACACCATTAGCATTATTCGTAGTCAAATAAATTAGTAAATTTGTTCAGATTACTTTATTTGAAAACTGAAAAAATATTTTACTAAAAATAAAATGTCAAATACATAATTACCGGCACAAACAGAATATTTTTAAGCGATATCCACTAAAGAAACTACAGTACTTACTAAGTAATGTACTTACTGGAAGTATACCGTAACTATGCTTAGCCTCGGTTATTTTACTCGCTTCCTCCCTCTAGTTAATGTGATTAATTTTGCATTCGATATTTTCATGCATTGAAGACACTATATTGGCCATTATAACCACATTGACTGAAAGTTAGGAAGCTTAAAAAGTTAAAATTCCTGTCCATATGTCTGTAATGTCTGTATACCAGCAACATCGAATTCAATGCTGATG